>NW_004567103.1:75780968-75891377 GCF_000260355.1 Condylura cristata | reverse complement strand
AGGCAGTGTTGAAGCAAGGGATCCAAATAACTTTAGAACATAAATGTGTTGTTGAATGCATTCTATGGCAGGTTGATGGCCCTTCAAAGAGTTCCTACTTGCCTAAGAACTAGATCATAACTGTGGTGGCACAATGAAGTCATTTCATGTAGACAGTGAGCTCTGTGTAGGAGGGATAGCTTTGGTACTTACTAGTCAGTCAAGGAGGCATTAATTGATAACAGGATATAAAAAGGTAAGGTTTTCTCTGAAGTTTTACTTGGGAGTCTAATTTTTTACTTAGGCACAGGCAGAGCCATAGGAGTCCTTCTTGTATCCTTGAAAATGTGACCCATGGATGAGAGATTTGTTGACAAGATGGTGAGTGCTGACCCCTGGGGGTTTATCATTGTATGTGGTGACTGTCCCTATCCTAACTCATTATTGATGGTCCATCTGCTGCAGTTGAGTGACACAGTTGGGTCTTCATCTTCCCTGGGTCCTGTATCATACTCTTGACCTAGGGGATGCTTACTAATGCAGGGACCCACCAGATGAAAATGTCTAGTAACCCTGGGGTGCTGTATTTCAAATTTCATTAGGTCAGAGAACTGCAGTGCATCTTCCATTTCTTACTAATGGCTACCAGCTTACCTCTAAGTACATTGTAAGAATCATTCCTTTCTTTAATCATATGGCAAAATATCACTCACAGAATCTGAAATTGAGTTTTCTTGCCATTTGTCCACATAGTGCAAACCCAGATACCTCTTTTGTATCCTCTGTGGTGATGGGAGATTAGTCGCTTGTTGTGTGGAAAAGTATAAATTTCAGGAGAAAATAATTTTATTTCTCCCAGTCAGCTGTCTGCAAACCCCTGGAGGCTGTTTGCAAACTGCAGCTTTTCAAATACTACCACAGATGGTCTTAAACCCCATTCTTGCAGTTTAAGTTGAACATTCTATAGACAAAATAAGTAATTGCATTTCTGAGTAATAGCAGGTGAGCTGCAACCCTCTTTCCTCTCCAACTGAGAACTTGGCCCCGTGTTCCCTTTCTTAATGGAGCTGTTTGAATTTCCATTTGCTTATCTTGGGTTCGAGACGTTCTCATCAGCCCTTTTTTGGTTATTTTTACTTTTCAAAAACATTCCACTTCAATTTCTCATCATCTTTGTTCCTCAGTGCACTGAGAGCAAGTGTGTTTTTAATGAAGCGCTGATTCTTTTTATTTTTTTAAAGTGTTTTTCAGCAGGCCTGAATGATTGGCATTTATTATCATTTTCTGTCTGCCTTCTGCCTAGAATATAAAGGAACTTTGGAATTATATTTTTCTCTTTTAGAAGCCCAATATGGTCTTCCCTTTTTCTTTTTTTCTCACTCTTTTCTCCCTCCCCACTTTAGGTAACCCCTACTTCTCTTCGTTCCCTAAAACTTCTAGCATCTCCTGGTAATAATTCCATAGGATCCTAAACACACCTTTCATCATCTTTGGGGCAAACTAGCCAGGCCAACTCAGGTAGCTGGCAAACAGAGAAGGCAGGGTGTGGCTGTCAGAGGCTGCAGCACTTTTGCGGTGTCAAGGTATTAGAGCTCCCGGTTGCTTTCAGTCTTGGTCATGTCCCTGCTCCCACTGGGGCTGAGGACTGCAGGGCTATGCTAGCAGCAGAGCTGGCTGTTGGGAGACTGGATGGAGCTCCTCACTCCCTAGGTTGTAACTGTGCCTGGTAACTTCATTGCTGATCAGCAGAGGATTCCTGCAAAGCAGATGGCAACCATTTGTTTGTGCTGTCTTCCTCTGAGTTGTGTTTTAGAGAATCCCCAAAGAGAGCAGCACTAAATGCCCTCTTTCGGCTAGCACCCACTTGATAATGGACATTGATTTAAAGAATTGGACTATAATTTTGTATACTTTTTACCACCTCAACCTTTGAAGCTTCCATATCTCACCTGCATTATTGTTATTACTTCAAATGGAATTTGTGAAAATTCCACAGCACAGCAACCTAAATTACCTGACATTTGATACTTGGCAGCCTCTCCATAATGGTTCATTTCTCCCCCTGGCTTCCTTCTCTCACAGCCCCTGCAGCCCTGGCCAGACTTCTGGAGGCTAGTAAGATACCTGGGGAATACTGAATGCCACCACACAAGAGGCTAGAAGGTTTTATGCATTGTGTTTGAGTTTCTTTTCTCTCCTTGGCTAACCATCTGGACTAACATAAGATCAATAAGAACCAACTATTTCCTTTTCACGAGTATCTGTAATTCTGAGGCTCAAACAGTCCTGCTAGACTGCAGGATTTAGCTGTTAGTTTGCTTACAATATATGCTGGAACCAATTTGATGAAAAAGGCCAAAGTTTTTCTTTGCCATTTTTGTTTGATATGCACTGATTTTCAGCCTAGAATCCATCTTTCTCCAGTGCTTATAGGGAGAAGCCAAAGGAAAATGACTAGTTAGAACATGAACTGCCCCAGCAAGCTGAAACAGAGGGGATAAGAACAGTAGCAGAAGGCTGAGCCTTAGAATGGGGCTTTAGGAAGCAGAACAACTGAAAGCAGATTGCCACTGTGGAGGGTATGTGAGGGAGAGCACATGTGTGCACCTCTGTGAAAGCATGTTAAAGAGAGCAAGACTGTGTGAGTTTACACTAGGGTGTATATAAGAGAATGATGTGTGAGTGTGTACTTGAGTGTGTATACATGTGAGGGAGTGGTGAGTGTGGATAGGCATTTGTGTGAGAGTGTATGTGTACTTGTGAATGTTGCAGATGACACAAATTTCTGGAAGTGAGTTAAACATTCCACTCTCTACCTGGGGAGAGAAAGCAGGCTCAGCTGGCTGACTTCTGGGTCTGATTATTTCAGGTACTTCCAAAATTTTCTTTCTTATAAAACTGTTGCCTTTTCAGTTCATCTCCATGGAGTGATTTTTCCCTTTGACATCATTCCTTTCTTTCTATTGTCTCTCTGCTCCCCTTTAATCACTGTTTTTCTTCTTAGCATTCATCACTATTTGCATGGTATTGCAGTTATTTGTCCATAATATGTATCCTCAATTAAGTTTAGGCAGGAACAATGTCTGTTTTTCTCATTGCCCTTTTCTCAGTGCCAGGCATATATTAGGTGCTCGTTAAATATCTGTTGAATTTATTGAATGAATGAATGAGTGGTGGATAAATGTTTTGAGAGTCTGGAGCAGCAGACAACAAGACAAGACACAAGTTAGGCTTGACAGCCTAACTTTATTTTCCCCACCACTTTCATCTCATCCCCTCTCTATTTCAATGGCTATACTGCTGTTCTTAGGCTTCCCTTTGTGCTGTTAAATAAACATTTTTACTAGTCTTTAATAATATTTAACACTCAGCTATAAAATATGAGACCTGTAGCTTCTTCTTTCTTTGCCTTCCAGCTGATTGTTATATCAGCTGTCATTGTCAGGGTTTATCACATTTACAACCGTTTTAAAAATCATATATCCCAACTTGTTTTCATCTTACTCCTACATTTAAATAAATCAGTATACCTCATGAGACCTAGGTCTTTTTAAAAATTGTTTTCTGTACATCTCTTGGATGAGAAGAGTACAGATGTAGTTTTTCTCAAATAGACTCTTCAGAATATGCTGATGGGAACAAAATGACTTAAATTCTTGCATGTTAAAAAAAATACAGGTTTATTTCCATGATCAGGAATGATAGTTTTTCTGGGTATTAAGTTTTTGAGTCGCATGTTATTTTCTTGAACACTAGCTACAAAGTTATCACCCTACTCTCTTTTAATAATGTGTGTGTGTGTGTGTGTGTATGTATGCATATATATTTAACTGAAGTAATATATAGAGAGATCTATGTGTATATAGATAAATCTTTAATTACATAACAGAGCATGTGGAGTCTTGGGCTGATGTATGAGTGCTTTGTGAACTCTCTAGCACTAACACTAGTCATTCTCTGTGACAGGTGCTACATTCCTGTTTATGGATCAGCTCCTTACACTTATAGTTTGCTATGATATTTGAAATACTTGCAGTGTCCTCATGGATTTTGAGTTTGTGTATTCTCAGCCTAGACATTCCTTTTAGTAAATTAGATAGCTGTGTTATTCACATGAATTATGCACACACACACACAGTCATAAAGATTTTTTTTTTCCTAAAATTTATTTATATATTCATACAGAACTGGGGTACAAGGCAGAGGTGCAGGGGCAGTGAGAGGCTTCACCCGAGACAGAGCAGGGAGCAAAACAGGCAAATCGACGAAGTACACTGCTGAGGAAAGGAGTAGGTGAGACAGGAAATGTCTGCCATGCCATAAGGATCACCTCTGGGGCCAGGGATTGAACTCTCACTGAAGCAACTGTGGCTAGCTTGTAATGCTGTGGTCTAATGGCCCATGAAGATTTTTTTTTCAGGTTTTATTTATTTATGCATACAGAACTGGAGTATAGGCCAGAGGTATGGGGTGAGGGGGTGTGGTGAGAGGATTCACCAGTGACAGAGTGGGGACCAGAATAGGCAGATGTACTAAAAATAAACTGCTGAGGGGAGCAGCAGGTGGGTCAGGACAGGTCTGCCATTACCATGCAGGTCACCTCTGAGGTGGAGGATTGAACTCATGCTGTAGTGACTGCAATTGCTTCATAGTGCTGTGCTTTAACAAGTTGCACCACCAGGGAAGACCACAGTCATGATTTTATAACCCATCCTTTGTCCCCAATAAGGAACTGTTGGTAAAAAAAAAACAAAAAAACAAAAAAACAAAAAAATTTTTGATAAGCATCTTTCTGAATTTAGATGACACATGTCAATATCATCTGCAAGATTATGAAGGTCAGTATGCTTTTTTTTAGATTTGTTTATGCTTACAGAACCGGGATGCAGGCCAGAGGTATAAGTGGTGAGAGGATTCACCAGAGAGACTGGGGAACAGAATAGCAGATGTACTGAAACACACCACTGAGGGGACCAGTGGGTGGGTCAGGAGAGGTCTGCCACGCCATGTGTTCACATCCCTGGATCCCTGGCCAGGGATTGAACTCATGCTACACTGGCTGCAATAGCTTCATAATGCTGTGCTTTAACCCATTGCACCACCAGGGAGGGCCCTGAAGTTTAGTGCTTTTAAATCCACAATTTTTTGGTAGAGCCTTTCTTATCCTGTGGCCATGTTCTTTGTAGATTATAACCTATAAAAACAATCACATTCCAAAGTGTCAGGCCTAAAAATACAAGGGACTCTCTAAAGCAATGATTCTCATAGGGGTTTTCAACCCTCCTTAAGTAGAGGGGTTTCAAATGCCTAGGATTATAGAGTGGATATTTTGAAAAATAAACATAAAAGTTCCATGTGATCCTGATAAAGCTTTCTAGGAATACATTTCCCATCTCCATTCCCAGGCTCCTAAAGATAATTGATTTAGGCCATGCCTATGCATTAGTGGTAAGAAATAGGCACAGACAAGGAAGTGAGTTATTCAAGGTGACATGTTTCCTGTGCATTTCTCCCCATCTGCCTTAATGCTCTTGCCTGTCACAGAATAACTCACAAACCATAGGTGGATGCTTTATTCTGGTGTGTCTGAAGGCCAGTTAACACTAAGGTCAAGCTTGGTTTCTGTGCTGGGCAAAATTGAAGGGATTAGACATTACTTCAGGAAAAAAAGGAGTCATTGGAACAGAATTGAAAATGTGCAATTGATATCAAGCAATAAGCCTGTGCTCACCAACCCCCCCCATACGCCTCTGACCTGTACCCCAGTTCTGTATGCATAAATAAATCTTTTTTTTTAATTAGGCATATTTAGCTAAGATGCCTAAATATGATGAAGATGTATAAAGACTGAAATGATCGCTCAAGCCACAGCTTCCTCTCTTACCTCAACCATTTAAACACTCAGTGGAGCAAATATTCAAAAAGAAGGTGAAAAGGTTAATTTCCAGCTTCTGGAAATTATACTTAAAATGTGATGGGCTTCTAAGCTGCTGATAATTTCTCTATCCAACTCCCACCTCACTTAATTTTGACTTCTCTGTTGATAAAATGCCAGACTTTTAAATTTCATTTATTATCAATATTACTCCTACCACTCATATCAATAAACCCAAGTGGGAAGGAGACCCATCACTACAGAGCACAGCCAACTCTGGATCAGGGGCTGATTCTGGCTGTGGACAGCAGCAGCAAGCAAAGAACAGGCTGCTAGAGATCCTGGAACTCACTGGCACAACCCATCATACCTGGCAGGAGAGAGGTCGGGGGAGAGGGACGGAGCATCTGAGATACTTGGCCTATACTGGATTTTGGGATGGGGAGTTGGGGAATTCATGAGGAAGAGCCAAGAAATTTTCAAAACCATCTGGCTCCTTTGATGATTGTTGCCTAGAATAAAAATGTAGTGAAACTTACGAGTATTATTCTCATTCTACAAATGCACAAAATGCAATGCTGATAATGTCTTGCCTGTTATTGCAAAAGTAGTTCCTATCAGAGTTCATTCTAGAGCTTTGAAGACTCTGGATCCTTACTTCACAGTTCTGTCCACATTATATCAGTGTTACCTTTTTCTTTTATGTTCCCACTAGTAGATATTTCTTAAGTAATTTCAGAAAATTGGGAAAATAGTAAGAACAAGAAACATTTAAAATCTTAACCCTGCTAATGCAACTTCTATAATCATTTTGGTATATGGCCTTCTGGTCATTTTTCTCAAACATTTATCTTTTTGAACAAATCTAGTGAAACCCTATTGAACATACAATTGCATTTCTGTCTGCTTTATCATTGCTTTTTGTCACAAGTAATTTCTCCTATAGCCACTTTAATGTTGGTAGGGTATTTGCAAAAGACATAATCACAACACATTTACTAACCATACTATTAAAATACTTTATTGTATTAACAATTAACTTTATTGTGTTAAGTGCCTTGGGCCCATGCTCCCCTGGCACCCACTGCCCTAGTTATAGTCAACCTGATGTGCCAGGTGATTTGATATGTTAAGGACCATGTTAGTGAGAGACCCACTCAAGTTAGTTGTAACCCAAGACTCCTTTCCCTTTGCCCCCAGCCTCAGCTTGGATGTGCTTACCTGGTGGCTTAAACCACATCCAGGCTGGCTGAGATACATGGCCCTTTTACCCTTACTTTTTCTAGTTCATCCTCCTGACTATTTTAATCACATCATATTCACACCATTGGCAAGAGAGAGACTCCTATCCTAGGGCTTGGGGATAGTCAAAGACACAATCCTTCATGCCAGATGGAGGAAATCAACAGCAGTTTTGGTCACATACATCACAACCCAGGGATCAGTGATTGGGACCCCGCAGGGGCTTTGCCCAGAAACAGAAGGAACAACCAGGTAATGGGGGGATGAAGCCTTTCTGTTATCAAAAGGGTTGGGTTCCCCCCTGGTTTTCATGGGAGGATGAGATTGGTTTATTTGACTAACTTGGGAGTGGTGCAGAACTGAAACCTACCATTCAGGGATAAGAAGTTTGATAAAGAGGATTGCATGGTGAGAGAACCTTATCTGTAGGAGCAAGGAGGAGGAAGATTTGCTGCTAGACCATTGGATGTGTTCCTGGTTTTATGACCTGCTAAGGCAGCACCTAGTATTGAGCCTGAATTTGAGATCTAATGTCACAAGGACAAAAACTGCTTTCTTCCCTTCCAGGCCCTCCATTGTCTCTAAAATTTCCTCCCCATGTTAGTTTTTTTTTTTTTAAATACTGTGGCCTTTGCAGTTGTCTTTAAGAGGGTGTATAGTGTCAGTTAATAGTGAAGACTTAAGAACAGTGAAGGTCAAGACCAAGGTTGCCTGTGTGCTAGCAAGTCAGTGTTAGGTAAATTACTTCCCTTCTCTTGTCTTGATTTTTGCATTTCTAAAATGGGAGGTGATTATGTTAAAAATCATGTTGAGTAAGTGAATGCTAATTCCCCTGCTATTTGAAAGTAGAGGTTTGTAAGCCAAATAGCATAAAGTGAAGAAGTAATTGCCATTAATTTACAAGGGGAAAATGTTGAGTGTTTCTAGACAACTTCCCATATACCACAACCTCCCCTGTCATACATGCCGGGTAACACATTAAACCTAAAATCATAGTAACATATAGCAGAGCTGGAGTGACTTGTAAAATACACCACACATACATGGCATTTCTGGGGGAGGGAGCCTGGCGGAGCCACTGTTGCTTCTCACTGTGAATGCTGCCTCTCCAGGACTGCAGCAAAGCAAATACAAATATGAATTCCCTCTTTCCCCTTTGTCACAAATGCATGAATCCACTTCAGACTTCTTTTGGTTAGCAAAAATAGACACTAATGTAGGCCTTTTGTAAAAGGAAGTGGCATAACTTGAATCTTTGAAAAGCAGGGAATATTGGTACATGCAAAGCATTTAGAAGAGTGCCTGCTACGTGGTGTGTGAGTGCTGATACTGTCTTTACTGGGGTTCTGCTTTTAAGTTTAGTTGGATTACTAGTAATAAATCAAGTCAAGTTGGTTATATGACTTGAATTATTCTGCTCTTTTAGTTTTTCTTCCTACAATTTTTCTTCAGGCTAATGGTATGTAGGCTCATTTCCAGCAAATGTGCCCTGTCCAGCCATTCATTCATTCATACATTCATTCAGCAAATATTTGAGAGTCCCTGTTGTATATTAACTAGCACTGCTCCATGTGATGGATGAACCCTTGAAAGAACAAGACAGTCAAACACGTAAAAGCTGGGTTTTTTAATATCCAGTTGTGAAGGTAGCTGGACCCAGATAATAGGTAAGTAAAATTATGACTGGCAATACATGCTCTGAAAGAAGAAAGAGAAATGAAAAGGAGGCCACCTGATCCTTTTCTTGATTGCTCATGCTTAGCATACTCTTGACCTTGGGTCTTTCTGAGCAGTCATTGTACATTAGCTTCAATTTGGGTTTTAGAAGTTTCCATTTGTAAATGAGTGGCTGAGGAACTGTCACTGACATAGGTAAAATACCTCAAATATTTTCTCAATTTTTCAGTAATTATAATTCAAATTGACTTTTTCATTCAGAATAATTTTGTCTTAGTGTTATTACTGGCATATTTAAAAAAAAAACAACAAATTTTATTTTTAGGATTGTCCTTTTTTCCCACTTTATTTTTTGCTTGTGGCATAGTTTTTGTTCCCTTCCAGCTAGTAATGAAATGCACTTGCAGGAAAGGTCAGGGAGGACTCGAGCAAGCTTTGTAGCTCTGAGGACTGTCTACAGGGCCAGTGTCAACTGAGTTCTGTGGAGTCTGCTGAGAAAATCTTTGGGGACCAGGCTTCTGGGTTGCTCCTTTCCTGTGGAGTGAGTACAGGAGAGCAGCATAACATCAAGCTGATAGGCGTGGGCCCTTTTCAGGAAACTGAGCACAGGCAGAGTGAGCTGAAAGAGAACTCCTATTGTGTGTAAATTAGCTGCTAGGTTTCTGTTGGTGTTCTCTTCAACTTACAAAACTTCAGATGGAGAAGGACAGGTCGCAGATTTCAGGGTTATTTTTTTTCACAGAAAACTTGCAGTGAAACATAATGGAATCTGGATTCAGACAGCACTTGCCCTCTCAATAACTTCCTTGAGCTAGCACATCCTGACCTCAAAGACATATATATCTTATGTCTTCATACTTACATAGAACTTACCCCTCCCACCTGAGACCATGAACAAACTCCTCCTGCATGACAAAACTGCGAACATCTTTTATGATTTGTATTTTTTTTAATGTCTTGGAAAGTACCTGTTAAACATGCTGCTTTCATATGTCTGCTAATGATAATGATGAAATGGTAGGAGTTATAAGATTAGAGAACTACTAAGGAACAGCAAACATCACAAGAAATTTTTTTTTGGAGTCAGGTGAGGCCACTGTAACTTCTCGGTCTTTATAGGAAATTTATGAGGAGTGAGCGAGATCATAGGCAGGTACTGAGCACAATTCATACCTAGAGGATATTGACTATGACACAGTCTCTCCATAGTCAAGCTAATAAGTCCTCCCTAGGCAACTTTAATGGATAATAAACATAGTTTACAAGTTTGGTATGGTACTAAAGTCAGGAGTGACAGGAAACTGTTGGCCCAGGAGAGGTAGAAAGGCCCCTTTCAGGAAGCTAGAATGAGCTTTGGGATTCAGGTCTTCAGGGTGTCTGCACTGATGAACTCTTCATCCTCTATTTGGAATGAATCTGCTTCCACTTCTTTAAGTCTCAGAATTTCCCAGAAGAAATTAGATGATTTTCTGAGTAGCCCAGGTCTAATAACATCTAGCAACTAAATTCCACTCCTTTCTCACCCTCCTCTAACTATCTAGTAGAAGGCCTCCCATTTCTCCTCATATCTTCCCTTTAGGAATCTTGTCTTCCAACACTCTGCCTAACGCTGTGCATGATGGATTTTTTTTTCTGGTAAGTAAAGTCAAACCTTGCATCAACCCCACAAAAGTAAGCGATCTTCAAAATTAAATTCTACACAACCCAAATTTATCAGGTACTTAGGATTCCTCTATGTGTATATAACCCAGATGAAACAGTGAATCATTTTTTGCCTTCAAACAAGTTTACCTTCTAGAGTAGGTGGAAAAATAATAGTATTGTAGGATAGAATGTGAAAGAAGATATAAAGAATGAGATTAACCCAGTAGGCTGCATGAAGGTGGTAAGCTTGGAGCTAGTTCATAAGAACCACATGAAATTCATAAATATGGAAATGCAGGGTGAGGCAGGGGTGAGGCTCAATAATCCATGCAGAAGGAATGTTTGAACAGAGACACGGAGGTGGTAGGATTAGGTATAGTGAGCTTTGGCTGAAGCCAGAGATGTGAATGGGGTCATGACAGTCAAGGCTGGAATGATAGATGGAGTTGGGAACATGAAGCTGAGAAGTTGAGCCATATCATTGAGACAGGGAAGCTTCTGGTAGAATTTTGAGCAGGAAATAGATGTGCACTTTAGG
This sequence comes from Condylura cristata, assembly GCF_000260355.1. Classification (NCBI taxonomy): domain Eukaryota; kingdom Metazoa; phylum Chordata; class Mammalia; order Eulipotyphla; family Talpidae; genus Condylura; species Condylura cristata. Next base: position 75,880,422 of record NW_004567103.1, on the reverse strand, counting down.
TTGGTTATTGTGCCATGTATGGGGCATATGTATGGAGTTCAGGGGATAGGGTTTTGAGTTGAGGGTGGGAGATAAACAGCATGGAGATAAGTGCAGTAATGTGGGTGAGCAAGGTGAAGGCTGGAAATCGAGTCGTGGCCATGGAACAGGCATGAGAGAGAGAAGGGAGGGGGACCTTTTGCTTGTCTTGTTTGTTTACAGATAAGAAAACATTGCTCTTTAGCAGTTATTGCAGGATTATAAGACTATCATAATTTGAGCCACAAAGAGAATGCTACTCCTCATGTTTGACAATAAGAACAGGAGTCTACTTTGCTGGGAGTTGTTCCATTGAGTCAAAGGTCTTGCAAGAGTATTATTTGGAGCTTGAATTCAAGCTTCCTGTAGTGACTCAGTTCTCCTGGTGTATCTCCTCTGGATAGCGCCATCTAAGCATGAATGATGAGAGGCCCATTCCATGGCCTGCAACAGCCCCTACAGATGCAAGGGATACCATTTTTATTTGAGCACATTACAGTCTCTACTGACAGATTCCATTCAAGTTAAAATGAGTGGCTAGAAGCACTCATACATAATTTCCTTCTATTTAGTGACTTCCCACACCATGGGGTCTGCATGATTTCTGTTCATTTAATTAAAGGTTATATTGGCAAATTGTTATCCTCGGGAGTGTGGGTGTGCAGAGAGTGCATTTGGAATACATTACAGGGTAATTCCCTTTGCCCTTTATTGCCTCTGCAGGCCATGGGAAATTGAATCGCAAATAACACATTAGAAACAGGCGGAGAGACTGAGGCCTGTGCTTCCTTTAATAAGACACTGAGTGCCTGTGCCTGTATGTAAGTGGCCCTCTGGTTATACAGGCCAGTCTGAGGAGGGAGAACTGAATCACTAAGGGAAGTGATTTCTCCACCCCACACAATGAGTTCAGCAGCCTTCACTCCTGCTGAGAGTGTCAGAATCCAGTAGCTGGTTCTCCTTTGAAATGTCCAGAGGGCTCATTACTGTTAATGGGAGTGTCTTCTGGATACTGGCTCGAGAGACGATGCTTACATGCTTGAATGGAGGAATGTCAGCCCATGCAGAATTTCCTTTCCTAATCTCCCTCTCCAGAGGTGGCTGCAATCCCTGGAGTTCTGGTTGTGAGGAAATCCCAAAGGGTGGCCACTGTTATTTACAACATTGTCCCTTCTCAAAGCAGATCATGAAAGTTCATAAAATTCAGATGATGCAAATATCGTTAAGTACTGGGAATTGGTGGGTGTGGACTAACGGTGAGCAGTGAGCACAAAAGATGACATGACTCCTTAGGACATGCGCCTCTGTCCACATGGGTGGGGGCTGTAACTTAGTGGCTATAACTGCCTCTAGTCTAGGATGCCTTTGTTTCTGAAGTTGAAGAACTGGGTGCTACAGGGCAGAGCGAAAGACAGACTGGGATCCAGAAACCTGCCTGCTGGAAGTGCTTCTGCCATCTGCTGTATCAAGATAAACCATACTCTAGGGCATAGGACCTTCAATGGAAAAAAACTTTAATACAATTAATGTGCAATAGAGAGAAGAAAAAGAGAAAGATTAGAGTCTCCAAATCAGCACCAAAGTACCGCATGCCCTAGTGGTGGGCGAGTAGGTAAATACCCAGCCAAACAGGGTTGGCTGAGACACGAAAGCCTGTCACAAGTCTAAGACATCTTTTGGTGGGGACCCAAAAAAAACGGACAGAAGGGGCTGGACAATCTGGAAGGAAAGGAACAAAATCAAAACCTAAGTCAAGCTAAAGGCTGCCATTGTGAACTTCTGCAAGAGTCTCTTACCCACATCTCTAATTGTCTCTTTCCCTGTCCCCCAGCTCCCTGTTACGAGTCCAAGGCCAAGAAGCAAGTGAAGTTTCTTCATATGTTCTCTCTGCTCTATGTGCCTCCTCAGGTCTTTCTCTTTATCTCCTTCCCTCCTTCTCTCAGTCTTCTCTCCAGCTTCTCCTCCTCCCTGTTCTGGTCTACACTTCCTTGGATGTGTAAGGAACCTGGAACCCCCCCCCTTTCCGTGTGGACTGCTGTAATACATTACCTTTGTACCCCATACTATCCTCTCAGTTGGTGAGCAGGAGAGGAACTAGTTGGCAGTGAGGACTGGTGATTCTATGGAAGGAAGGGGTGATGGCAAGCAGTGTTTATATTAATTTGTATAGTTATATTAACTGTATCATTGAACATCTTCTCTTGGAGAAGATGACATTGAATCAAAGTTATGAGGCAGTGAGAGAGTAAGCAATGAAGATCTTTAAGGGAAGCCTGTTCCAGGCAGCAAGTAGGACTCTCCAGGATATTGGCGTGTCCTAGAATAGGACTGTGCCTGGTGTGAGAGAGTAGACATTCATTGTGCGTGGAGCAGAGCAGCCAACAAGGCGAGGTCAGAGATGTGGAGTTGGAACTGATGTCAAAGTAAACTGTTGGGCACTGCAAGGACTTTGACTTTTACCCTGAGTAAAATCAGGAGCTATTGTGGTTGTTGAGTGTGGAGTGATACGAGGCATATGTGAAACCAGATAGTCTAGTAAAATGAAGCAAATGTAGGAAGCCAGTTGTAAAGGAAGCTGCCATGGAAGAGGAGATGGAGAGGCTCCCTAGAAGAGTTGTCTGATTTGGCATAAGTCTTAAATGATGATGACCCATGACCTCCTAGACATACCCTTACACCCACATTCTTTAGAATGTTTGTCACCAAAGTAGTAGGATATTTGTTTTTCTCCTCTGGATTCTTGTGCTCCCATGGCAGGGGCCAGCTTCCCTTTGATTTGTGTGAGGACTATATTCAGCTAGTATTTTGAGACTACACCAGGAACTAGAGAAAGAAAGAAAGTAATCATATAAAGCATCAGCATGTAAGGGAACTAGACAAGGTGCTGATCTGCCAGGAAGCAGTGGCTAGGAACTGGATTACAAGCCAGAGACTGTGCCCTAAGGATCAGCAATGGATTGAGTCTCAAGCAAAGAGGTTGGACATAGTCCTCACATAAATCACGGGTAGCTGGCCCCTGCCACAGGAGCCCAAGAATCCAGAGGAGAAAAACAAATATCCTGCTACTTTGCTGACAGACACTCTAAAGAATGTGGGTGTAAGGAAACCTAGCCAGGCTTCACTGTCTGCCACCATCCCCGTATCTACCAGACCAATAACCATTGCCTGCACTTACCACAGGCACTGAATAGAATAGAAGCCCTATTCTAGCAAGTCATGGGCTATACAGCAAAGGCATTGGATGACCTGCCTACTTTGGGTATAGAACTTTGGGTCTGTGAACTGACCTATATCTGAAAAATAGATAAAAGTACTGATTGTTCCATTGTGGTTTATTTTTGATTCTACCCATCAGACAACAGCTTGGTCAAATTGCTCGGTGTGCCTGTTGGAACAATGGTCTATTACCCATCACCAGATTGCTGTGGGCTGAGGCATCCCGAATTCCAATCCTGCCTTGCTGAACATTATAAGTATGGCCAGTTTGCCTGTGGTTGTTACATGCTGCTTTCTTGTTTTTGCCATTCTGATATCTCAGTGTCCTCTGTATCTTAGGGATCTTGGTTCTGTTGCAGCATATATTCATAGCAACTCCTGCCTGCAGAGGATGGCCACCATAGGCCATCTCAGTGTCTCATATGCCCATCATCAGTACATTTCCTTTCCCTTTATTGAAGGATGTATTTTCTCAACTCTCCCAAAAAACTTAATCATGTGGGGGAGTCTTCAGTTTTACAGAAAAATCCATTTTAACTGTTCTGCCTCTCTAGGCCTTTTAACCCCTTCTTCAGAGCTATGCTAAGGAAGTTCCAGAGTCTTTACCCCCATTTAGAGTTAGCTAACAAATGAGCATATATCTAGGAGTCACCTCACCCTGTATTCAGCTTTCTAGGCATTTGTAGGGGTTCATGGAATCCTGAGTTTTAGAGGCATGCTCTCATGTCCCCATCTGTACTTAAAATCTGCCCTGTGGTCTACCATCTTTAGTGTTTACTCTGCACAAATGACAGGTCTTGGTGATTATTCTACTTCCTAGAATAGGGCCTGCTTAGCCCCACTCACACTGTGTTAAGTCCAGGCACATTGGTCCGGAAGCTAGGAGAGACCACCAGGGACAGATATTGAGGAAGATACGGCTATTTTTGTCATGTATTTGTTTCAGATAAGGTCAGTACATGGTCTCTAGGCAGACTGATAGGGAAGAGGCAGAGGAGGGGAACAATTTTCCTCTGGCAATGGAGGCAGGCTTCTGTTGTCTCAGGTGGTCCAAGATTCTCAGACTTACAAACACATAATTGTCCCCATCGAGGTTTCATCACCTCACTCTTAGCCTTTAGAAACTTGGATTTTTGACATAGGGAACGTTTTGAAGCCACACATTCAAACTCCTTTGCAAATCTGGTACATGTGAAAATCATCCTGAGCCTGATGTTCAGCAGTTTGCTGTGTATCTGTCAAGATGATTTAGTTTCAGCACATTTAGGGCAAGTTTTACCATGGCAATTGGCTGCCTTAATTTTCTTTTTGCAGGGCTTCTAGTGCCTTCCAAAATGTTTTCACACTATTATTTTTATAATTATCACTATCCCATCAGTCAAATGATGCAGTCATTTAACATTCCAACATTTTGCATGTCTTGCATTTTACCTGCACTTCATCTCTATCAACTACAATTGTTGGCCGGAAGCTGTATTGACTTGATGCTACCCAAATCCAGAATTACTGCCATCCTAGTTTTCACCAGCAATGGAGTCCTGAGCAATGGAGTCCTGGTGTGTGTGTGTGTGTGTGTGTGTGTGTGTGTGTGTTTTGAAAAGGAAGTAATCAATTTAAAAATCAAGTTTATCTGGCTTGTCTTTCCCTTATCTTATGATCATTTTAAATGGGAACTGGTTTTGATCTGTACATATTCTAAGGGTGGCTATCTGTTCATGAAATCTGTATACAGAGGGAATCCATGGGGCAGGTTCCTTAAAGGACCCTCTGGAAGAACACTTAATGGGACAGTGTTGGCTCCTGGCTGTCCATTTCTTCTTCCTCTCCATGTTTACTACAATACAATCATTGAAAATGAAGGGAGCTTAGCAATCAGGAAAAGCAGACTCTGGACACCCACTTTGCCATCTCAACTCTGGTTTAGGTCCTTCATTATTTTCTCCATAGTCTTTTGTCTTTCCCAAATCCAGGAAATTGCTTTTCCATGTGTACTCTCAAGTCCCTTTTAAAAAAAAAAATTTATTTATTTATACACACAGGGCTGGGTACAGGCCAGAGGTTCAGGGTAAGAGGATTCACCAGAGACAGAGTGGAGAGCAGAACAGTCTGACTGACAAAATACACTGCTGTGGGAAGCAGTAGGTGGGTCAGGAAAGGCCTGCCATACCATGTGGGTCACCTCCCTGGCCAGTGGTCGAATTCATGCTGAAGTGGCTTTAGCTTCTCAGTACTTTGCTTTAACCCGTTGACCCACCAGGGAGGGCCCAAGTCCTTCTGGTTTTTTTTGTAAAGATTTATTTATTCATACAGAACTGGGGTACAGGCCAGAGGCACAAGGGTGGTGAAAGGATTCACCAGAGAGAGTGGGGAGTGGAACAGGCCGACTGATGAGGTACACTGCTGAGGGAGCAGTGGGTGGGTCAGTAGAGATCTGCTGCACAGTGTGGTCACCTCCCAGGCAGGCGAGGATTAAACTCATGTGGAAGTGGCTTTAGCTTCTTAGTGCTGTGCTTTAACCCACTGCATCACCAGGGAGGGCCCTCAGGTCCTTCTTTTTAAAGTAACCTCTACCCTCAATAAATTTGTGAAATGTGAACAACACTGTTTCTATTGCATTGCAGAGGGCATTGGTGAGCTATGTGGAAACTATAACCAGGAGGCACAAGGGGGATTCAGCTGGGAAGCACATCTGGCTAGGATCCTTCTCCCTTCTTCCCAGATAGGTGCAATTGAAAATGTAATAAGATTATACTTCATTTGCACGCCAACAACTTATGCTGCCAGTTTCATATGAATGCTGGCAGATGATAAAGTCCTTTTTTTCTGAGCCAGCAGGGCCATGTAGTTTGTCAGAGCCTGTGGGGAATTATCTCCCAACAAGGTACATTCTGGCTTCAGAGGCTAGGACTGAGGGACTTACAACCTCAGATTTTTCTCAGTGTCCCTAGGAAACAATGCCTGAGGTTACGTTAATATCTTTTTGTCTTATTGAGGAATGTAAGCCCAGAGAACTGAGATTATGAGGGGATGAGAAAGTAGATATGGAGAGAGCACTTAGGATTCTTCAGCAAGCTGGCCACAACACACAGAAAATGTAGAAAAGTCACTTTTTCAGCTGTATGAGAAAGGTCTTTTTGCCTTAGAAGAGGTATAAAAGAGCTACACACACACACACAAACACACACACACACAATACCTGTGTGAGGAGGAAGGGAGTGGACGAATCTGTCACTTTTGTTCCACAGAGGTGCATCATAGTCTCTACTTTCATAGTGTTACTGCCAAGCTCACCAGCAGCCCCTAGGAAACAAGAATCAATGCCTCACACCTGGTTCTAGATGTGGTAGGAAAAACGGTATCACCTTTTCCACCTGTTCTAATTCTTAAGGTATATCACATCAACCTCTATGGACACATTAGGGATAATAATAACCTGCATTGCCTGTTTTGTAAGATTGTTATAAAAGAAAACATTTTTGAAGAAACATATGTGCTAAGGAAATTTAGTTGCTGCTTATTCAAAATTTTCTTAAACTAAGTCAGAAGAGGAAATTTAGTTGCTGCTTATTCAAAATTTTCTTAAACTAAGTCAGAAGAGGAAGATGGAGAACTTGAGTAGCATTTTACAGCACAGGTAGCATATGCATAGATGAAGGTATTTGGAAGGGCTTCTCAGGTAGAGTATATAGGAGGAACAAAGGACAGAGATGGTTGTGTGTATAAGACAGGGGTTGGCAATCTATGGCCCAGGGACCCAACTGGCCCTTCTGCCCTTTTTTTGTAATAAAAATTTTCTGGAACATAAACATCGCCATATTCATTTGTTTATGGATGGCTGGATGTTTTTCTATTACAATGGCAGGATTGAGTAATTGCAGCAAAGAATACATTACCTGTACAACCTAAAGTATTTAGTATCTAGACTCTTTGCAGACCCCTGATGTAAAACGAAGTCTAAATATAATATACGTAAGTAATATATGCGAGTTGCCTTTATTATTTTATTTTCAGTCTTTGTCTCACAAAGAACTGATTGCATGATAGTTTCTTCGAAATAACTGGTTAGTGTTGTCTTTCTTTAGAAAAGTTTGATACTATGACTTACCAACAGTTAATACCACAAAGTTTACAAACTTTTAAGCTTTGGTTATAAACTTAAGGAGTGGGGAAGCAGTTTAGTCTTTGTACCAACCATACAAATAATTGAAGTACTCTCTGATATACAATTTGGAATAAGATCAAATATTTGAAATCAGACTGTTTAAAAAATTTGAATTCAGCTTCACAGTGATTTTTTTTTTTAAATGAAAATCACCAAACAAGACTGTTTCCACAGGCACATTTACAGGTAAGAGATATCTCTTAGACCCCTTAAAAGGGAGGTATCATAGTTCATATGACTTGGAATTGCCATACCTGGCAAAATGCCTGGCAAATATAAGAAATGTAATAACACTTGCTGAATTAATGAAACATCCGGAATAGTGAAAGGCACAGAGTAGATTCTGGGTAGTATTTGCTGAATTATCTGGCAAAATTATACATTCACTCAAATAAATGAGACTTTTCAGGTCACAAAGCATACAGACCATGGCCAGACCCAGGCTGAAGCTCTCTGTAGGGTGTGTACCAGTAATTTAAAATCTACATCTAATTGTTAAGAGTGTTGTATAACTATTGGTTGGCCTCAACTGCTGGATGAGCTACCCAATCAATGCTATCTAACAAGAACAGCTATGTGGCAAAGATGAAGAGCTCAGCTGGGGAGACCCTCATGGCCATGCTGCTTTAAGGCCAATTAACTAGTGGCTGACATCTCCCAGTAAACCTAAATGAAATGCATTCTTGTGAATCTAATTTCAAATCAGTTTAATTGAACTTGAAAAGGAAGCTACTCTTTAGTGAGTAAAATGGAAATGAAGTAATTGAATATTTTTGCAGAATTCTATTTGAAATGTGCTCTATCAAATGATATTTCAGAACCCTAGTGACCAGCTGCACATGGTTAATATTTGGAAAGGAAGGAGTATTTAAATGTCATCTTGTAATCATTGAGAGGGTAAATGCAATAGCCAGCTGTTCAATTACTACATTGGGACTCTACTTAGTGTTCAGTAAAAGAAAAAAAAAATAAAGTTGTAAGTGAAATAATGTGGTCAAGAGAATTGGGATGAGTCTGGATGATAAAAAATAAAACCTTGCCTCATTGTCATCTCTTATTCATCCTCCAACAAACACACAAAGAGGGAAGCACTGGTGATAAGAAACTGTAGGCATTTTAATGGGCTTAACTAATTGATTACATATTAAAATGTTAAGTTCTTTATCCAATAAATGTTTATTGAAGACCTACATTGTTCCAAGCACTGTGGGAGAAAAATGATTGAAAGGGCTGCAGTTTTTAGTCTGAAGGAATTTCCTTTCAGTCCATGAGTTGAGACCAGAGAATAATAAAGAAAAGACCCATATGATACATACCATAATAGGTAACACTAAATGCTGAAAGAATGTGAAAATAAGGACTCCTCTTAGGGGAGATGGTATTTAAGCTGTAAAAATTTTCAGAAAGAAAAGAAAGCAAGGAACATGTTGGGAAGATGATGAGGCATTGAATTACACAGATGTGGAAAAATTTGTGGAGTGAGATGATAGTATGAAGTAAATGGAAGTAGTACAGTCTTATATAGCCTTAAGAAGGAAAGGAGTTGGACCAGAGGTAAGAAATAAAAATTTAGATGTAAAACTCAGCATCACTAATCACTGGAGAAATGTAACTCAAAGCTACATTAACACGTATTAGAATGACTACTCACATATTAGAATGAACAGAAAATATCAAGAGTTAGAAAGGATATGGAGAAACTGGAACCATTGTGTATTGCTTGTGGAAATGTAAAATAGTGCAACCATTATAAAACCGGACTGGAGATGTCACACTAAAAAGTGAAACTAGAATTACCATTTAGTCCAGCATTCCAACTTCTGGGTATATAGCCAAAGGAATTGAGGGCAGTACCTCAAAGAAATATTTGTACATACTGTTGAGAATAGCCATGAGGGGTGAATAACCCATATGTCCATTTATGGATAAAGCCTGGCAGATAAATTCAAGTATTATTTAACCTTAAAAGGGAGGAGATCTGTCACATGCTATATCATGGAGCAGCCAGAAGGGAATTATGCTGAGCGGAACAAGTCAGTCACAAAAGGCAAATGCTCTGTGATTCTGCTTACATCTAAAATAGTCAAATTACTAGTAACAGAATGCAGAATGTTGTTTTTCAGGGATGGGGGGGGTCATGGGAGAAAGGAGAGTTATTTACTGGATATAGAATTTCAGATTTGCAACATAAAAAAATTCTGAAAGTAAGTTTCACAACAGTGTGACTTATTTGACGTTACTGACCTGTAGATTTAAACATGGGTAAAATAGTAAATTTTATATTACATATTTTTCACTACAGTGAAAAAAACCCAATAGATAGAGCAATGTGGTGAGTTAGACTGGAGTTGGAAAGGAGGGAGAGGAACTAGGACATGACAAGAGGCAGGGAGAGATGTTATCAAGGTAGAGTTAACAAAATTTAGCTCTTGCTGGATATAGGGGAGTGGGAACAGATATGGACATCCCAAATATGTGCTAATAAGAAAAAGAACTTTTTCTAGAAATAGTGACTTATGTGGGGAGGAAAGAGTTTGGATTTTGGGTTATGATTGCAGCATGTGACTAATAGTCTGGAGTTGGTCTGATTACATTGTTTTGGGAACTGTTAAAAATTCTTCTGTTTTGTTTTACTTTTTCCATATGTTTGACCTTCAGCTTAATTGGCATTGCTCAATGGTTTCTTCCATTGTCCTTGAAATTAAGGGTGAGTTGTACCTTATGGCAAGTGGATGTCAGGTGAATTCTCATGGAGACCCTCAGTGTGAGGGTAGATAATCTGCTGTAAAGATCAGGGAGCAATGAGAATTCCCTTACTGAAAATGCTCTTGATCTCTCTTAAAAAATTCCCCTCCCACCATCTTTCATTAGCAACTATTTCCAAGCTGGTCAAATGGATGCAATGCCCTTACCCCACCTTTTTTTTTTTTTTTTTCATGGCTGGAAATGCCCTCAGAGGTGTGAACACCTTTCTTTATCCTTTGCCTTTCACAAGGACCAGATGTTTACAAATGTATTCATGTCAGTGCTTTATAAGGTCACCACCTCCAGATTCCCAGAGTAGTGGCAATGTCAGATTTGTAATTCTAAACCTGTGTTTTCACAGTCAAGAGAATGTCTGTTGAGGATGGAAAATGAAATAGCCTTGTGTGGATTGGAGTACAATGACAATCACCTATTTGTACTGCAAAATGTCTTTTTAAAAATTGTTTATGTTGCCAGAAGATGAAAGAAACGGGATTTTTCAGAAGCCAGGATATGGGGTTGCAATGGGGTATGACTTTATGAACTTTACTGTGTCAAGAAGAACTTTTGTTAATGATATTTGTGGGTAAATGGTTATGAATGTTGAGGTGAAATTGAACTTTAATACATTGCATGAATATTTTAGCCTTGAAAGAGTCAAATTCTTAGAAAATTAACTCTAAACTTTAGAAAATCCATTTATTGAGACAAAGTTTTTTAATTTTTTTTTTAAAGATTTATTTATTTATTTACACAGAACTGGGGTACAGGCCAGAGATGCGGAGGGTGAGAGGATTCACCAGGGACAGAGTGGGGAGCAGAACAAGCAGATCGACGAAGAACACTGCTGAGGGGAGCAGCGGGCGGGTCAGGAGAGGTCTGCCGCGCCATGTGGTCACCTCCGGGGCAGGCAGGAATCGAACTCATGAGGAAGTGGCTTTAGCTTCTTAGTGCAGTGCTTTAACCCGCTGCGCCACCAGGGAGGGCCCAAAGTTTCTTTTTTAATTGACTATAAGAAAATATTTTTTGAAATTGCAAGTGCTCATTATAAAAATTTTAGAAACTATAAATGAATAAAAATGCTCCAATTGGCCCTCCCTGGTGGCGCAGCGGGTTAAAGCACAGCACTGAGAAGCTAAAGTCACTTCCGCATGAGTTCGATTCCCACCTGCCCCGGAGGTGACCACATGGCGTGGCAGACCTCTCCTGACCCTCCCCTCAGCAATGTACTTCGTCGATCTTCCTGTTTCTGCTCCCCACTCTGTCTCTGGTGAAGCCTCTCACCAACCCTGAGCCTCTGGCCTGTACCCCAGTTCTGTATGCACAAATAAATCTTTACAAAAAAAAAAGCTCCAATTGTCACTACCCAGGAATAAGCACTGTTGCCATTGTGCCTCCTGCCGGTCAGGGTTGTGGGCTGTATGTTTATGTGAGGCCTGTGAGTAGGTATATATTACCAGCATGACCATTTAGGCATATTGGTTCCCAATCTGATTTTTCTTATTAATATACCAGTTGCAGTTTTCCTATGACTGAATTTTCTCTTATTAATCTGTTTTAAAAGTTACATTGTTTCAATTTTACAAATCCTCTCTGCTGGACACTGAGATTGCTTCCGTTTTGCACTTTTAGTTGTAGCTGGTATCCTCTGGTTTAATGATTAATACCATTTGCTCTTTATCTCAGAGTGCTCCAGGTTGGTCAATAAAGGACACCACCACTCTAATCACTAAAAAAAGCTATGAAAATAGTGTTATAATATACTTTTTGTGCATATCCATTAGTAATACCTTAACACGAGACCCTTTGAAATAGAATTTCTAAGTCAAACAACATGCTTGTTTAAAGACATTTGCATATCAACAAATTGCCCTTCAGATATGTCGTAACTTTGACCAGTACCGATCTGTCCACTAAATATTGATATATATGTGTGACTCCAAATAAGTGCTTTCTGTTGACTTTGTTCAAAGTCATTTTGATCTCTAGCTAGTAGGAAAATAATATTGTGGAGTTTTTGGAATAGGTAATGAAAGGAGGAGGGAAAAGTTGTAGAAAACTTTGGAGGGATATGGAGAATAGAGAAGTTATAATCCCATGGCTATTGGGTAATGCACTGTATAATAGCATTGGTGTTAGTCATGGTCACCCTAATTATGCATGTTCCATTCATTAGTTGCTTTCAATAATAAAGTTATTACTTTTTCAAAGCAACGATGCAAATAGACACCCATACTCTTCCACTGTAGTCCACTGGCCCCTTTGGTAGGTTCATTTGTGCAGTCTGCCTTCTTTAAACCCACGGCACTCACACACAGCCTTCAAGGCCACAGCAGAGGGAATCTGGGTCTCTAGACTGACAGTGACTTGCAGTTCCTTCTCTGTGTTGATTTTCCCGAAATGATGGGTCTGCACTGACCTCTCTCTGCCAGTGTCCTCCACACAAGCCAGAGCTCTGCACCTTTTGTTGCCATTTTCTGCCTCTGTTTGCAGCCTGACTACTTATTGACTTGAACCAGACCTTAATATTTGACCTATTTCCCTTTCAGCCTTTGGAGTCAAGAAATTTTATTAATCATCTTGTCCCAGCATTCACAAGGTTTTTATAACTGATATATTTCTATTCAATGTCCCTAAATTCATTGACTCCCCAAGATCCAGAATCACCAATTACTACATTTTTTTGAAGTTGATGGATTTTCTTGGGTGAAACAGAGGCTGAAGGCCTGTCAGGGCTTTTGAACAGGTATGTGGTGGCTGTCGGGGCAGGCCAGTAGCTCCAGGGACAGCAGAGCTCAGATCCAGAATGGGCAGCATCTGTCATGCATGACAGGCATTCCTAGCTACAGTTTTGATCTCACAATCATTTTACTAAGTTAGAAACCTAGAATTAAACCAGGACTATCTTAATGTCGGTCTTCCTGTCTGTATGTTAACAACTTGCTGCTATTATTCACATATGACTTTTACATATTATCATATTAATATATGTATTTTTGCTATCTATTGCTGTGTAATAGACTACCTTAAAACTTAGGCCCTTAAAATAACCATGATTTATTACTTCAAGTGATTTTACAACTTGGGGCAGTGTTTCAGTTAGCAATTTTCCACCCCATCATGGTGACACTTAGTTAATTAGCTATTCTGGACTAGGCTGGAGCCCCAAGAAGCTTTCACTCAGGTGTCTGGGGCTTCAGGCCCTCTCCATATGTCTTCTCCATGTGTTAGGTTGGCCTTCCTCACAGCATGGTGGTCTCTGTATAGTGTGTTTCTCAGAGGATGGTTAGTTTCCAAGAGCAAAAAAGTGGAAGTTGCCAGATCTTTGTAAGTCTTACTGACACAGCAGCACTTCTACCATATTACATCAATCAGAGCAAGTACAAGGCCAGGCAATATTCGAGGGAAGGAGAAACTGACTCTAGCTGTGGATAAGAGAAGCCTAAGGGTAAGGAGTTGAAATGGTCATCTTTGGAGATCATTACACTATGCATTGATTTACATTCCTGTTCAACATTTTTGGATACCCCAAGGTTTTGACACAATGCTGTTAGTAACTGTTAAGTGCCAGTGAACCTGTATACCAAGACTTCTCCATTATATCACCCGGGATATCTTGGTTTCTTATTAGTAGATTAGTAGTAGGTCATAAGCCAAATAACACCAAAACAATTTTTTTAAAAAGATTTATTTATTAATTCATACAGAACTGGCATATAGTTCAGAGGTGCGGGGGTGGTGAGAGGATTCACCAGAAACAGTGGGAAGGAAAATAGGCAGATGATGAAGATCTGAGATCTGATCCACTGCTGAGAGTAGCAGTGGGTGATGCAGGAGAGGTCTGCTGCACCATGTGGCTCACCTATGGGGCCGGGGATTGAACTTGTACTGAAGTGGCTGCAGCTAGCTTGCAGTGCTGTGCTTTAACCGCTGTGCCAACAGGGAGGCCAACACCAAAACAATTTCTAACAATGCCAATTTTTTCTCTAGTGTTTCATCTTGATTTAATAGAAGCAAACCATGTCTGCATGTCCTATAAAAAGAAATAATTATTGTAAGTGACTATTCAAACTAACCTACAACAACCTTTAGTATGGTAAGGATAACCCTACATGGACATAGCATTTTAGTGTAGTGATTCTGAAGCACAGACTGGGGAAACAGAATGTCCAAGTTTGAATATAAACTCTTCCACCTATGGGCTGTATTACCTTGACAATTTTTAATCTCTCTGTGACTTTACCTACTTACCTACTTTGTTTCTTTACCTATAAAATTAGGGAAATACTACCACATAGGGTTGTTATAAAAATTAAATATGGCTTGTGCATTAGACATATAAGTAGCGGGTAGGATGTGTCAACTCTTATTATTATTGTTGTTGCTATAATACAGAATGATCAGCCCTGAATGTTTAGGGCAGGATGGGTGGCAGACAGCTGGAACAACTATAGTGCAATGTCAACTCCCATCCATTGTGAAATCCCGTATGTTCTGGCCCACACATAATGTCCTACCTCTTTCACCTCATCCTGCTCACTGGTAGGTGCACAGTATAAATAATCAGCAGTCTGGACAGGCCTCCATATTGGTTTCAGTTTCCTGTAATGATGGAATGCTGCTGTCCCCCCTTTCAAGTTGTAACAGAAGTCATTCTTTAACTACTCAGGCTGCTATGGGCAGTTCTAGTGTTATATGGGTAATGTCAGTGTTAATGTTGGTGTTAGCAGAGAGCCCAATATCAGGCTGACACATGTCTCTCAGGCAATACCTCTCAGTTGCTTCTGGCATTGTTTAACTCTAGGACTAGGCCTTCTTTGGTATTTTTCCCACTGGATATCACCAAAGGCTCCAAACTACATTCAAATTCTATATGTCCAGTCCTCTATCCTGTCCCAGACAGAAATTTTAAGAATGCCTACAGTGTGTGGACAGATGCTAAAATCCCGGACCAGGAATAAGAGCCTTCCTGATTACTTTGGATGAGGGTACTGTGCTTGGAGGTGGCTGGGGATATGCTATCCTTGGAATCCATATAGCACACCATATAGCTGTCTTCTTTATGAGACGGTAATTCGGAGTGTCAGTTTTCCTGACCTTGACGCAAATGTCTTCATTCAGCCTCATACACTTAACCTGAATGAACTGAATATATAATGGTGGCCTTATATACTGCCTGGGTTAATGACCCATCTTTAGTCCCTTTTGCAAATCTGTATAGTTAAAAGTGTACATTTAGTGTAGTTTCATCTTCACTCAGGATCACTGATGTGTTGTAGTAGCTACGGCACTTGGCCATTATTCCAGTGAACATTCCTATGGTCCATTACAGGATGTTAACATATCCCTGGGGCTGCATGGTAAAGAGGAATCTGTATCTTTCTTATCCAGGTGTTGACGCGTGCCAGAAAACCTAATGACCAACTTTCCTGCTTAAAAGAAGTAAAAATGCTGGCTAGGTCACCTTAAAATATTTCGAAAGGCAGTGATGAGCAGACAAAAAGTAAACAATCTCAGGAACTACAGACTAAATAAAAATAAAAGGGGGCACCAAATAAGTGCTGTAACCCCTTGCCAGCATTTGCCATATTAGGTAAGCTTGACCTTCAGTTTGTATGGCCTTAGGAGACAGACAAAAAAACGGACAAAAAAACCAGTAGAGACAGTCCAACTGCTCTTTTCAAAATGAGAATTTAAACTGGAGACTCTGACTATCCCAATCTCCATTAAGCTAGGAAGCCCTCAGAGTAGAGATGAAACTGTGGTAAGGCATCTTGGGTATCTAAATAGAAGGGAAATATTCTTATAAAGGAGTTTACACACAAAAAGATCCTTCCATAAATTCATGGCCTGAACTGATGCTTGAAAAAGCTCTGGTAGAAAATTGAGTTTTTTTGTGTGTTTTTTTTTGTTTTTTTTTTTTTAAGATTTATTTATTTATGCATATAGAACTGGAGTACAGGCCATAGGTGCAGGGACAGTGAGAGGATTTACCAGAGACAGAGTGGGGAGCAGAAAAGGCAGATTGACAAAGTATACTGCTGAGGGGAGCAGAGGGCGAGACAGGAGAGGTCTGCTGCGCCATGTGGGTCACCTCTGGGGTGGGGATTGAACTTGCACTGATGTGGCTATGGCTGTGGCCATGGCCAGCTTTGCAGTGCAGTAGGTTAACTGGTTGTACAACCTGGGAGGGCCCAGAAAATTGAGTTTTAATCAAAGTCCTCATTGCTTGTGCCTTAGAGGAAATAAATCTCCAGAGGAACTTATTGTAACCCAGGCCTCAGGAATTCTCACAGATAATGTTCTGGGGTAGAAATGAGCTTATACTTTGGGGAAAAAAGTTACAAAACCACATGTGGAAACAAAGCACTAAGAGTGAAACTGAAAAATGGACAGCTGAAGCCCATCCACGATGATTTCAGTTACTGGCATTTTAAAACACAGATTCTGAAATAACATGTTTAAAATGATAAACACAGTGACTTAGAAAGTGAGGAAAGAGCATGAGAGTCTTTAAATGATCAGGCAGACTAGGCAAAGAATCCAATAAAAAATCTGAGGTGAAAATTATAATAGTTGAAATTCAACTATTGCATTTAACAGATTTAACAACCAATTAGATATAGCTAAAAAGAAAGTTGGTCAGCTGTAATAAACTTTAAGAAATGATTCATAATATAGCTTAGAGAGGCAAAGAGATGGAAAATGAGAAACTAAGAGCCGTGCATAGGGTAAGAATTCAGAAGAAGAAAATTTAAGGGAAGAGGCAGTATTTAAGGAGATAACAACTGAGACAGTTCCAAAAGTATGAAATTACTGAGATTCAGTAAATCTATATCTCAAGAAGTTCGAATTAAAAAATGTATACCTCAACACGTCCCAGTAAGAATTCCACACTCAACATAAGTGTAATAAAATAGCTGGAGAAAAGTTTATTAACTTTCTAAAAATCACCCAATTTTCCATCCTGTTTTCTTCCCGCATTGGCTGAACAATGAAGTTGAACAACCATAGACAAATTTGCCCTCCCTTATGACTTTGTTGATTGTGCGGATAGATTGCTCATATTCCCAAAAGACTTCTTAGTAAACTTAGAGGGTACAACAAATGTCACGTTAGCTAATCATTGTGACTTGAATGTACTGTTGAGATAAGCAGTGGTGTGTGTGGAGGGGGCTGTACATGATGGAGAAAGTGGGACACATTAATATCCATGAGAGTATTGTAACTGGATAGATGAAGTCTTCTTTCTGATACTTATGTAAGTGTACTAGAGTGTAAGACATCTTGCTGTTTTAGAAGTTCTTTTTGTCAAATCTTAATACAAATATAAACTTTATTGTAACTAGCAGATGTAAAGCTACTTCAGAGTATAGAAGAGGCTCAGACCCAAATTTCCTTTGGACACAGTCCCAGGCCTTGGAACTCAGGGTTAGCCTGGTGAGAGCTGGTGTGTTGGGGGTCAGCTATTGTGTTTCTAGTTGCCACATCTATTTAGAGATCCATTTTGCTGTCTCTCCCTCCTGCTTTCTTGTCTACCTCATTAAAAAGCCACACTGTTTTCCCAAAGTGTAGTTCAGTGAAGGTACAAAGGCTTTCCCTTTAATTGAGAAGGGTCAAGGGAATTCATGTTCTCTAAGGGGATGAGAAAGAGTAGAGAAGTGGAGGGAAAGGAGGCCGTCTATTAATGCCCATTCACTTTTCTGTGCTTCACCTTAGCATTGGTGATAGCTGGAAGATGAAAACAAAGAGGGGGAGAGGATTTGACAACCAAAAACCCATGAAGAATGAGATACAGTCAAAATGTACAACCCCTTAGAATTTGCTAACCATAAACTAGACTTAGACTGAAGAAGTTTATTCTGTATTCCACACACATATAACAGAATTCTATAACAGTACAGATACTGTCTTAGAGAGCAGAGGGTATAAAAGTGAAAAAGACATGGTGTGACTTGCAAGGTAAGAGGTGGGGGGAGAGAGAAAGGACCAAAGGGGTAGGTGGCGGGAAAACAACAACATTTAATGATTGCATTAGAGGTCATAAGAGTTGAATGGAAAAGGGCACAAAGTGGCATGATAGTTACTTGACTCACTTATTAGTGTTATTATGTGGTGAATTTTACTGGCACTATCTTTTAAATTTTTTATAATGGGCTATTAAAAAGAGGTGAAAAAGACCCATCACCTCATATTTCTGACAGTCTCATGGGTTAGCCAGTCTCATGGGTTAGCCAACAGGTCCATAGAATATAGAAAGGCCAATTGCTGATGAATGCTACAGAGAAGAAAAAAAGACAGAACATAGTCCCTCTTCTACCCTCCCACCTGTATCTATTTTAAGGATGAGGGGAGACCCTATGGGTAACGTGGCAGACATTCAAGAGGCCTTCAAGAAGTGAGGGAGTGCTGGTCTAAAGGGGTAGGTGCCTGCTTCATAGAGCAGGTGTTGCGTCAGAGAGCAGCTGCCCTGCTGTAGGTCCCCAGCTCCAGGGAGACACTGCTGTGTGGAGATGTCCCCACACTTGCATCCATGAGGGAGGGACGGAGGGAGGGCACGGAGACAAATGTATGGCATTTAATGGGGAGGAGGGGAGGGCCTGTGGAGGGCCAGGGCCATACAAGGGGCCTGTTAACTGAATTCATAACAGGGCGCCAGCTCAAGTGTGAAGGAGGACTGGAAGGAACTGCTCTAATTTTGTGAACCTTGAACCAAGCTGAGTCCCAAATTAATCTTTTTTTTTCCCTCTGAGCTGAGCACTGAACCAAGAATTTTTCAAAACAGCAACACCTAGTAAGCCAGTTTGAACTTAGAATCAAGCCTATTTATTTTCAACAAGTATTGAACTGGAACAATATGGGAATTTTAAAGTATCTTTCAAACTGAGCCAGAATTAAACTGATCATTCACAAGGGCCTCACTTGAGAAAGAAAACCTTTATGGAGAGACAGTTCTGTATATATAATGTCTGGCTTGAGTGTCTGTTCCCTACATCATGAAATTGTACTGCTTCTGACCTCTTTTTAAATTATAATCCTGGACTTAATTATTGTGTTTAAATTTTTATTTGTATGTATTGTCCACCTACTACTTCAACAATCTTTTGACAACAGGAGTCATAGTTTGCATTTCCCCGAGGCCTTAGCACCTTCCTGATGCAGGACTAGTTTGGGTGTATTTGTATTATGTGCTGGAAGTGGAGGGGCAGACAAGTTGCAAGCCAGGGGAAACCATGGAAAGATTCTAAGCAGAGGGTAGTGAACTCAGATTTGCATTTTCTGTATCTCTGCCTGTAGAGCAGCAGTGAGGAATAGAGAGAGATTGATTGGGAAACAATTTATCTATGTGTGAGGTGGTTAAAAACAGTGGTGCTGTGTAGGCTCTAAAGTGAGAAACTCTCAATTAATCCTGGCTTCATTTCCTTGCTCTATGACCTGGGGCAAATCACGTAACTTCTCTGTGCCTCAGTCCCTTCCCGGTGAAATGTAGAAGCTCATAATCCTTATGCCATTTGTACTTGTAAGGTTTACAGACATATTATAAAGAATAGAACACCTAGAATAGCACCTTGTAATAGCAAGCACTCAATTTTCATCAGTAAGCATGGAGAAAAAGTAATAAATGGGAGATATCAGTGTCCAACTATGGATGACTGGATAAAGAAATTGTGATGTATTTGCAATGGAATAGTATTTAGCCATAAGAAAGAAGAGGTCTTTCCATTGTCAATAATGTGGATGGGACTTGAGGGTATTAAGCTATTGAAATAAGTCAGAAAAATACAAATATGGTGTGATTAACTTATAGGTAGACTCTAAAATAAAGGAAAAATTTCAGAACTTCACACATAGAAAAATAAGATCAGATGTGTGGCTACTGGAGGTGAGATTTGAGGTTAGGAAAATTGGAAAAGAGATAGGCAAATGATACAAACTTCTAGTCATATGATAAATAAATGGTAAGAATGTATAACATGATAGCTATCATTAGCACTATATTTGAAAGTTAAGAGAGGTCTCAAATTGCAAATCAACCTTAAGAAAGAGAAATGGAAGTATCATGTTACCTGACTTCAAATCTCATTATAAAGCAACAGAATTAAAACAATATGATATTGGCCTAAAAATAGATACATGCCCAATGGAACAGAATCATAAATTTAGAAATAAATCCATACATACACCAGCACCTACTCTATGATAAAAACCCCTGACCATAAAATGGGGAAATGATAGTATCTTTAATAAATAGTGCTGGGAAAATTGTAAAGTCACATAAAAAATAATGAAATAGGATATTCACTAACACTGTACTCATAAATAAATCCCAAATGGATTAAATGCTGAGATAGAAGACCAGCAACAATAAAATTAATAAAAGAAAACATGGGTGAAACATTCTGTATCATTAATAAAGATTTTTTTTTTTAAAGATTTATTTATCCATACAGAGCTGGGGTACAGGCCAGAGGTGCACGGGTGATGAGAGGCTTCACCAGAGACAGAGTGGGGAGCAGAACAGGCAGATCGACGAAGTACAATGCTGAGGGGAGCAACGGGCGGGTCAGGAGAGGTCTGCCACGCCATGTGGCAGGTGGGAATCGAACTCATGCGGAAGGGGCTTTAGCTTCTCAGTGTTGTGCTTTAACCCTCTGCGCCACCAGGGAGGGCCAATAAAGATATTTTTCCCCTATGGGAAAGGAATTAAAACAAAAATAATTGGGATTGCTCAAGTTAAGAACTCTATATAGCAAACGGAAATAAAAGAACATACAATAGAACAAGGACAGACTATTCAATAAATGTTTTTGGGAAAACTGTACCACTACATGTAAAAAAAAAAAAATGAATTAACAGCTTGAGACCATACAGTAAAATGGAAGAAATAATAGGCAATAATAAGCTTCTTAACAGTGGCCTTAAAAGTGTCTTTGGTGGCCCTCCTTGGTGGCACAGCGGGTTAAAGCACAGCACTGAGAATCTAAAGCTGCTTCCGCATGAGTTCGATTCCCCCCTGCCCCGGAGGTGACCACATGGCGAGGCAGACCTCTCCTGACCCGCCCGCTGCTCCCCTCAGCAGTGTATTTCGTCGATCTGCCTGTTCTGTTCCCCACTCTGTCTCTGGTGAAGCCTCTCGCCGGGCCTGAGCCTCTGGCCTGTACCCCAGTTCTGTATGCACAAATAAATAAATCTTTAAAAAAAAATTATATAAAAAAAAGTGTCTTTGGTGATTTGACTATAGGAAAGGTAAACAAAAGCCAAAACAAACCAAGGGGATTACATCAAAGTAAAAATCTGCACAATGGAAAAAACTATCATTAAAATGAAGACATCTGGCAAATAATCCATCTAGCAAGGAGTTAATAACCAAAATATATAATGAGCTTCTATAACTAAACAACAAAAACAAGTAAGAAACCTAATTTTTTAAAAAATGAGCGAAAGACCTAACTAAACAGACAGCACTCCAGAGGCCAACAGGCACAGGGAAAGTTGTTTATCACCTCTTATTCTTAGGGAAATGCAAGTCAAGACTTGGTGGTGGTTGTGGTGTGAGAGCACACATGTGGAGGTATGAACATATATCTGTAAAACACATACTGTGGAAAACCAAAGTTAACCTCAGTAGACATAACACCAAAACAACAATAAACAATCCCCATACTGAGATATTACAAGAAAGGCCAAGAGGATGAGACTGAAGGAAATCCCTTACACACCATTGAGATTGTAAAGTTGGTGATTCCTCAAAAAATAAAACATAGAAATTCCATATGATATAGGTATCACATTTCCGGGGTGGGGAGTAACCAAAGAATACAATATAGTAATCTAAAGAGAAGTACCCAGCCCCTGAGAGTAGATGACAGCCCAGTATATGCTCACACCCTCACAGACATGCCAACATGATTTTACTGTATTTAACAAGATGCTGCTCTTGGTCTCTGGCTAAGTCCTTTTGGCTTGTGGGTTCCACTGAAATGTATAGAAATATTTGGTGTCCAAATGGGTAGGTAGTTGCCTTTCCCATTCCCAGTGAAATCTGCACATTCTCATGATAAAGCATGTTAGGACCCTGAGTGTTCAGCCAGTCTCATGTTTGGTTGGCATGCTGTAGAAGGCTTGGTGGAAGACTTGGGGCAAATCTAGCTTTGAAGTAGGAAAAGGCCTAAGTGATGCAAATCAATCTCACAATTGTCCAAAAGTTAAAAATGGCAGTAGCCACCAGGCAGGGAACCAGACATCTGATTGAATCATGTTGGGAAGTAGTAACCACTGGCCTTGGGATTGCTGTGGCTTGTAGAGGTCAGTTTGTGGGCACAGTTTGGAAGCCTCTGGGTGAGGGGTCAGAATGGGATGGGACTGTTCTTTCTTGCTTGTTGTTTGTCCTGCCTTTCCTAGCCAAGGTTTTTGCATAAACATGCATGTTCTGGCCCATTCTAATTTACTTTCTTCACTGACCTCAGTCATAGCAGCCAGGCTGAACTGGACTGAAATTCCACTGAATGCACAGAGAGCATGATTTCCTTATGGGCCCATCAGCCAGAAATAGATGGAACTTCTTGACAGTTTTAAATTTCCTGCCAGAGAGCAGCTGGTGAGTATTCCTCTGAAGAAGTATTCTTGGAGAAGTTTTATCGGTATCTGGCTAGAGCATGTTTTCTTTTTTTTTTTTTTTCTGTCTCTCTCTCTTCCCTCCCTTGTCTAGCTCCCCTTCTCTGTATTACACTTAAAGTCTTAGTTTCTCTTTAGTTCCCAGCTTATGAAAGTTAACTTAGGGACAGTGGAAGGCATTCTCTGCATAACCTGCTGATTCACTTATTACTATCTTTAAGATTTAAGAGCAACTCTTTTTCCAGGTGCTTTTAAAAAGCTATTTCTGCATCGGACTTCCAATTTTCACTCTTGCCAGAAAACAGCCTTTGGAAAAGCATAGGAAACCAGTCTGGCTTCCAGAGACTTGCAACTGTTGGGCCACAGAGCAGTGTAATTATTTCCCATTAGTGCTCCTTGAGCATGCAGATGGTGTGCAAGGTCCTGATGCTGTTTTGCTCTTTTCTCTCCCTTTTCCCTGTCCCCTGATGGAAACATTTTTAGTTTATGCCCCTTTGCTTCAGAAAGCAAAGGGAAGGCCTGGCACAGCATATTTATCAGTCTCTCCTGCTGGACAGGTTAACATCAGAATACAGTGTGATAAATTTCTATATGTAACCAATAATTACTTGTTACTTACCTAAGCTTATAAAGACACATGTTAGCCTCCAGTAGGAAAATGTGCTAATCAGAACTCCCTTTGTTGTTGCAGGAAGCATATAGTCCAGAAGAAATCAGTTACCTTAATACAAAGGCAGTAGACTGAAAAATAACCTGCTGTAATTTCATTAGTGATCCCCAACAAGGCAATTAAAACAGAAGAGGGGATGTCACTTAGGGAGGGTTTCAACCTTCGCCAAGCGCAATCACAACCTTTACCAAACAGTGTTTTGCTTTCTCTCCATTTGTTCTCCGCTGGCTCTTGGGCTGTTTGAGATTAGAAGTATTTCTAACATGCTGTGCAAATATATGCAAATTTGATGTGTGTTCTAGTCAGTTCCACTTTGCTTGGTGTGTCTGGGCTGCCTTTGGAGCCTTGGGATGGCAGCCTCCTGGAATGGCGGCAATATGGCCTGTATGCCCACTGCCAGGAGATGTTAGCAGCCTTGATGAATCAGATTAGGAAGCTCTGACAGTTCCACAGTGTCAGTGAGTGATGTGTGGCTCCTAATGTGTGGGAAGGTAAAAGGCAGGAGGGAAAAAATTGGCTTCCATTGATTGTTGGTTTATTTTCTTGCATTTTCATACCATGGTGTTGGAAATTTGCTCTTCTAACAGGGACAGTTTTTTAATATGTGATATTATTCCTGTGTTTATGTCCAATTCCTGAAGCAACTGGAAATTCATCTTGATTTTCTTGAGGTTTTCATTAGTCCCCCTCATCTACTTTCTTCTGAGGTCATTCTCTCCCTTATTCACTCACCTTCATTAACTGTTGAAGATGAATATGAGTGGAAGAATGGGTTCTGGTTGGGTGGAGAGGCAAAGAAGGTGTTGGCAACTGTAAGAAAATTTGTAGAAATCATGTCACTACCACCATATACAAATATCTCTTCTTAATGTGCAACCTTAAACTGCTGCATGGTTCTTTAACAACATAAAGTCTAAAACCATCATTCCATAGCATCTGTGGGTACACTTCATGTATCTCTTGATAAGTCTCCTCTCCTTGAAAGCAAGGGACCCTTCATTGGAAACGTTTTTTTTTTTTTTTTTTACCTCTCTTGAGCATACTTCACTGTGCAAACAGCAAAAAGATGAATGTTAGATTTTACAGGACTTTTATGTAACTGTCACAACTAATTAAGAGTCATAATTATTTCCCACTTTGGAACAAAGCTCTTTCTAACAATGCAATTATTATGCTATGGATTGGAGTACTTAGGAATAAATTCCTGCTGCTACTCGCCCTGAAGCTTCTCAAGTAAGAAACTGTTCAAACAAATCTTTAACCCCCACATTTGAAGTGTTTGTTCTAATGACTTTCTAATGGTTACTGAGAAACAGATAATCTCTGCAAATGTATATAATAGAAGTGTGACTTGAAGGGCTAGTGGAATCCAGGGAATATATTAGTAAAGATTTCCCTAAACTATGTCTTGCTGAAATGCATAGCTGTTTCTAGAAAAAGACTTTTATTCTGGGTGCTTTTAATGGGCACCCTCTAAAGTTTATCACTGGCATGGCATCACCTTAGGCTCACTCTTCAGTTACAGGTGAGGATTTTATCCAGTTTCAGCCTTTTAACTGCTGCATGATTCTTTCGCACTCTGGAGTCTGAGACCATCATTCCATGGATCTGTATGTGCATTTCATGTAACTCTTGTTTGGCGACAAAATGTCTCTTACAGGAACTTTGTTTCCATTACTGGATAGGTAAGCCCAAAAGCATTTTCATGCTTTCTCATGAAAATGTCCAGATTTCCCTAGGAAAGGCAGCCAGCTACCCATTTGGACAGCAAACTTTAATATACATTTCAGTGGACCCCACAAGCCAAAGGGACTTACCAGAGACCAAGAGCAGCATCTTGTTAAATACAGTAAAAATCATGTTGGCATGCCTATGAGGGTGTGAGCATACATTGGGCTGTCACTCAGGGGCTGGGTACCTGGGAGAGAGAGGCCACTGGTTTATCATTTTGCAGACTGATGTTGGTGGAGGACGATGGAGTGATTGACAGTCCAGCCAGAGAAATGCCTGCTCTTCAATCCACATCCCAGGGGCAAAGGGAGCAAGAGTGTATGATCTGGGCGCTTGGGTTACCCACTATAGTTATATGCTCCTCAACTTTCCAGGAGAGGGGATGTAGATAAGAGGGAGGGCTCTCTGAAATCCAGAGTAACCTGACTGATCCAAATGAAATAATTTAAACTTAAAGTTTCTCTGCTTTTCCTAAACAAAATGACAAAGTATCTTTTAAAAAGCAGAAGGCAATTGATAAGCTCATATATTACTAAGAGTTGGGTTCCAAATTGAAAATATGAATTGCTAAAGGAGGGTGCCGGAACTCTCCAGGCAAGTTTATGGGTAGGTCAATTAGACTAGTGGCATATGTGTAGGGGGCGATCACTTTTTCTTAAAGTAGGCACATTAGCAAGGTCATTTGCTCTGTGGCAAACAAAAGCAAATGCTCGCTCAGTGCGTACTGTATGCACAGCATCATTGACCAAGCACTTCTTAGTATTAGTATCAGAAACTGCTGAGAGGGTTAGAGAGCTGGGAGACCAGAGGGGACTGTTTCCTTATCTCCCTCTCCTGTTCCTGTGACTCCATTTTCTTGTGGTATGATTATTCTCTTTTTCTTCTAGTCTCCCCCTGACATCCTGGGAGACAGGCTGAATCATTCCCCATTGTGATGGGAATGGGAAACAAGTAGTGGACTTTGTCACCTGGATGACAAAAAAGAGTCCAAAACTTTTTCTGAGGGTTAATATATGAACATTAGAGAGAAATAGAGAATTACAACCAGGAAAAAAAAATCCCCAAAATTGCCTGTTCTCAACAATAATACTTGACAGATTTATTATTGTTATATTTAAAAATTTATTATTTTTATTGTAAAGCCCACCAGACCCATACTCAACCTGACACTGTGCTCACACTTATGTCACACTTATGTCTGCACACACGTGCTCACACACCCACACTGCTCACACTCCTAGGCACATTACACTCACATGTCCCCTGTTGTCTGATTGCTCACTGTCTGCACTTGAGAACTGAATAGATTCAGACATGGAGACATGCTTATCACTAAAACCTGAAGCTTTTTACTTAAATTATATTGTAACTATGTTTTTAATTCTTGTGATTTTTTTGCAAACAAAATTTTACCTAGTCATGGCTTGGAGAAAATCCCTTATCACTTCGTGGGCTTTTGGCTAAAATCAAGTGAAGGGAATCCCTTAGCTTTTCAAAGTCTTAGCTTTTTCATCTGAATGAATTCTAAAGCAACAAAAGCTGAGGAGAGGCTCTGTTTGATGTGGTACATTTTCTGTCCCCTTAATTCCCTTTATCTGCCTCTGTTCCCACTTGCTCTGACAGTTTCCCAGTCTTACATTGGTAACTTGTCTGCAGATACCTGCCTGGGTCCTTGAAGTATCAGGATGAAAAACACCAGGCAAAGCTCAGAGGAGGCAGGTCAGATGGGAGTGGCTCTCAGGGTGTTGGAAGAGTCACTGGAATGGGTAGGAGAGGCTTTTCCCAACCAGTGAATCTAACTTTTTAAAACCCACATATCTCCCAGCTATTAATGAGAGACTGTGGATCATTGGTGGGATCAGATGGGTAGGTCCATGGTGGCAGGATATTTGATGTTTGACTCCCTGAAAATTTGTTGTTGGAGTCCTGTAGTGGCTTCAGCAGCTCTAGTGTTCTTGTTTGTTTCAGGGTTGTATTTATGACACATTAGAGCTAATAAAATGGATAGAGAACATTGGCGTTGAAATATATAGGATGAATGAGGGCCATATAAGCAGGATGATAATTTCTCCAGTGTGCCTCAGGGAGATCTTAACTGATTGTTGCCTTCATTTCATTACCACGTGTGTATGGAGTATCTGAGCAGCTCCTGAACTCCAAGAATATTGCTAAAAAGAGAGTGATGATTGTACACATCTGACTTTTCATTTAATCAGAATACCTTAAGTGTGTTTTTGCAGAAACATGTTTTAAAAAAAAAACCTAAATGTAGCCCTCTATTATCAAAGTGAATGAATTTATGTTTGAAGTGCACATTGCAAGAATTTCTTGCTTCGCACTATAAAAGCATGGTTCTCTGCTTTTGATTTGACAGCACATAGTTAAACTTTAATCTGCATTTTAATATATATTCAATCCCCAAAGGAAACTTGATATATTCTAACTCTTTGGAACTTATTGTCAACAAATCACATTTTCTTACATAATTAATCTAAAGTAAATTAAACTGTGTGCATCACTTGGTAAATGGAAATAAGTAAAAGTTTGAGTACATATTATGAATATGATTAAATACAATTAAAATAAATCTGTAATGCATTCTTCACTACTATGAGATAGTTTAAACTTAAAGTTTCTCTGCTTTTCCTAAACAAAATGACAAAGTATCTTTTAAGAAGCTAAAGGTAATTGATAAGCTCATATATTTCTGAGAGCCAGGTTCCAGTGAAAGCATGAACTGCTAAAGGAGAGTGCCAGAACTCTCCAGGCAAGCTTATAGACTGGTCAGTTAGAATTGCGTCATATGTGTAGGGGTGATCACTTTTGCTTAAAGTAGGCACATTAGCAAGGTCATTTGCTCTGTGGCAAGTAACAGCAAATGCTCACTCAGTGCTTACTGTATGCACAGCATCATTGGCCAAGCACTTCTTAGTATTAGCTATTTAATCCTCCCATCCATTCTCTGAGGCAGGTACCATTACTGATGTTTCTCCATTTTACAAATGAACACAGCAGTCCAAGCAAAGTAATGGCTCAAACCCAGACTGTCTGGACCTCTACTCCAAATGCTGAGCCATCATGCAATGTGCTTATTTTAAAAGACAATGGACTTGTTCTTGATTTCTCCTGTTATGTTGTTTGTTGTTCTTCATCTTCAGCTCAACACCTGCCTTGCCAGTTATAAGAAGCCAGTCCTGTTTGGTCTAGACTCCCTCACTTCTCACCAAAAGATAGCTATAAATGGGTTTTCTATCAGCCTAGGACTATGTGTGTGACTTGGCGATGATTATCTAGATCTTTTTTCTTGCTTATAAGATTCTTACATGTAAACATTGCAGGAGCTGTTGAGCTGTAACAAATCTGAAGTATACTCATATTATGATGAATACTGGATCATTTTCTGGGAGAATCAAATTCGGTTACCTGGGACTTTCCTAGCAGTGGGGTAGAATGAAGGGGCTCTGGAAGAGATACTCAAGTAGAAACTAGGGCCCACAAAAGGATGAGCCTGGGGTATAGCTCTCTCTTCCCTGACATTCTGTGAGAGCTTCTTAATATGGTCCTTTCAACATGGATGTGATCTGGCTTTTTTTATTTGTTTATTTATTCACTTATTTAGATCTGGCTTTCTTCATTGGTCATGGTTTTTCTTTCTGAAACTATCTCAGGTAAAGCAGAGGTTGGAGACTTAATCTTAGGAATCAGGTTGAAATCTCTACTCTCCCTTTTGTCAGTTGTGTGACCTTAGGTAAGTTACCTTACTTCACTGAGCCTTTGTGATTTCATCTGTAATATGGCGTTAACAATAATTTTCACCTAGCAGGGTTCTTGTGAAGTTTGAGTGAATATATAGTTATAAAGTACACAATAATGCCTAGCCCAGAGTAATTACAGCAATACATTTCTATATACTGCACTTAAATGCTCTCTTCCTCGTACACATATACATGCAACACACATGTGCACACATATCCGTGCATGTATATGTGTGTTCAAGATGCTTACATGTATTTCTTTTTACCCTCTGGGTACCTGGGAAACCTCCACTTGCCAATTAATATTTTCATTATTTATTGTGATATAGAAAACTACTTTGAATCATAGTGGATTGAAACAACTGCTGTTTTATCTTTTGTGATGCTGTGGGTTGACTAGACTCAATTGGCCAGTTCTCTTCCACATAAAGTTGGTCAGAGCTACACTTACCAGGGACTCAGTGCTGCTTGTTTTGTCCAAAGGAGCAAGATCATGTGTCTGTACCTCTGGTGGCCTGCATGTGGAGTGAGCATTCCAAAAGGTCCTTGTGGAAGATATAAGTCTTTCCATTATGTAGCCTTGGAAGTCAGGCAGTATCATATGTGCTGCATTAGTGAAACACATCACCAAAAAACTAAGCAAAGGCATGTGCATCTCATGCTCTCTGGTTGAGGTTCCCCACTACATGTCTGGAGAAATGGAAAGCCTGATTGCTGCAGGTGTAGGGGCAGGAGCTCCTGCAATGAGCTGAATCTGTCTACACCTCTCCTCCCTTCTCTCTCTTTGATGTGTGGTTCTAGGTCTTTGATACCCACTTAATTCTCCTCTCTCTCCTTGATGTGTGGTTCTAGGTCTTTGATACCCATTTAATTCTCCTCTCTCTCCTTGATATGTGGTTCTAGGTCTTTGATACCCATTTAATTCTGCTCTGCCCATCTCTGCTTCTCACCATTCCCAGCCCATAGGATCAGGTCAGGGCTGTGCAACCTCCCTACAACACTCTTCACTGCCCCTCAGAAGCTCTGCTCAGAGCCTGGCAAACACATCTCAAGGTAAAATGTCTCCACCCTGTGGAATAGAGTGTGGCCTCATTCTCTGGACTTAGTTATAGGTTATAGTGCCAGTGAAATTTTGGAAAGTCATGATTTTTTTTTTTTTTTACAATATCTGGCAGTGAAGATTAATTACTTAAAAAAAAACCAAAAATCCTATTTTGGTCACAAAGGTCCTGAACAACTCTTTTCTCTCTGATTTGTTCTTATAACAAATTTGATACTGCAGTTCTATTACCAATGGTTCCAAGCATGCTAATCCTATTAGGCAGAACAGATACCCATGAGTGACATAAAAGACTGTTCTTTTAAGAAAATGCAGAGCAAAAAAGAACAGTGCCCAAAACCCATGTTCATGAATAGTAGCTATGATTTTGGAGGTGGTTATCCCCCATCAAGATCATTTTCTTCTTGGTGGGGACCAACCTGGGGACTTTGATATTAACTTGCTGTATCAGTTCAGCAAGTGACCAGTAGTAAGTGTCCTACCATGTCCCCCAAAGCCCCTGCCAGCCTGCTGGTCATTTTCTGTCATGTGGCCCCAAGGAGTGGTTGTGGGCAGTGGATGCATTAATCAGAGCTGCTGACCAGTGGGACACTTATTTTTATATTTATTTATTATTCACTGGCTCCTCAACCAGAATATAACTTCCCAAGGGCTGGGGCTGTCAAAACTATATCCCCGCAGGTGAAACAGTGCCTGGCGCATATTGTACCCTTAATCAATGTTTTGAATAACAAGTGACTGTTGACTCCTTCCCTACTCCTCAGCCCCTTGTCCTGTATGTGCCTTTGTTTCTACTTCGTGGGGCTGGACCAGCCATGGGTACTCACTCCTGTGTCACCTCTTGCTCATCAGACCTTCAAGGAAAGTGAAGTTATTGGTGTAACTGTCATTGGCAATTCTTTGCAGGCCTCCTTAGTAAAATGTACAGGGCTCTGAGTAACGAGGACTGGACTCTGCTCAGATTTTGGTGGTGTCTGGATGATTGCAGTGGTCCAGAGTGTGGAATACCAGGCTGTGCTGGTGATGGGTCTCAGCATTGGGCTTGGGCATTTAATATAGAGTAAAATGTTCTTAAAAATGATGAGAGGGTGGCCTTCCCTGGTGGCACAGGGGGTCAAATCTCAGCGCTATTGAGCTATCGCCAGCCACTGCAGCATGAGCTTGATCCCCAACCAAGGAGGTTGACCACATGGTGTGGCAGACCTCTCCTGACCCGCCCACTGCTCCCCTCAGCAGTGTACTTCGTCAGTCTGCCTGTTCTGTCTCTGGTGAAGCCTCTGGACTATACCCCAGTTCTGTGTGCACAAATCTTAAAGACCTAAAAAAAATTGAGAGAGTGTCATGGGGAATAATGCTGATGACTCACCTTACTGGTTTTGATTATTACCCCACCACAAAGCACAGAATGTAGAATGTCATTCTGGGGGCTCATACCAGGCCTAGGAAGTGGGAAGTTCTCTGAAGATTTTAGCTGATTGCCCCCTGATAATACTCTAGCTGGGTTTTTCACCTTCAAACTTACAAGTACTTCCTAGGAAAAAGCCAGTGCGGTTTCTCTCTACATATCTCTATCTGCCTTCCTCCAGTGGCCTGAAATGGACCAATGTGATTCAGTTTCACTCTCTAATAAGGATTCTCAGGGTAGCAACTGGCACAGGTAGAAATACAGTGAATGTTTACGGAATGCATGAAAAGAATGTGAAGGGGAGAAGAAAGGAGGGGAATTATTTCATATGGATGATGCCAGTGCTAACTTAGAAGTCCCTAAATTTTTGTAACAGCAAAAGATTGAAAAGAACCCAAATGCCAATCTGCAAGGGCCTGCTTTATTAGGTACATGATGGGCTACAATGAAGCAGTTGAGGATGCAGATGTCTTTTATGTACAGATATGAAGACATTTCCAAGGTCGTTAATGTGAAAAGCAGAGCACCGTGCATGTGTATACTACTTTTGTAGGGAAAAAAAGGGAGAGGAAAATAAGAATGCTTGTACGTAAGAAAAAGAAATGAGGAACATAAACTCCAATAAAAAGTTACCTTCTAGAGGTATAGGATGAGGAGGGAGAGGAGAGCAGACAGGAAACTTGTCACTATACAGGCATATATATAATAGGTACCTATATAATGCCTCTTAGAATTTTTGCACTTGGAAAATGTCTTTCAAAAAATATGTTTAAGTTCCTCAAGATAGGGTAGACTTATGGTTGAATTTCCTTTATCTTGTAGCATGTGCCTGGAGCACTCTCAAAATTGATTTCATAATAGAATCTGATTCTTCCCATTCTGACTGAATCCATCTCATATGAATCGTTGTCCTCCAGGTAAAGGAGGAGAGAGACAGTGGCTGGACTTGAAGGAAACACTTAAGGACTGGTATATACTTCCACCTCTCAGTTGAGGTGAATTGTTATTAATCTCCAGATATGTGGATAGTTTTTAATCTTCAGAAACATTTCAGTTTTACAAGTAAATGCTTGTTAAAGAAAGATTTATTTATTTATGCACACAAGAATTGGGGTACAGGCCAGAGGTGTAGGGGGTGAGAGGATTCACCAGAGACAGAGCAAAACAGGCAGATGTACTAAAATGCAATACGGAGGGAATCCGTGGGCAGGTTAGGAGAGGTCTGCCATGCCATGTGGGTTACCTTCCTAGCCAGGAATTGAACTTATGTGGCAGTGACTGTGAACAGCTTCACAATGCTGTGCTTTAACATGCGGTGCCACCAGAGAGGGCCCAGAAGTAAATGTTTTTATCAAAATGGAAAAATTCTGGCAAGAATACCACTTGCTACACTTCACAAAAATTGAAAGTCAGAAAGAAGCCTCAGTTTCAATGTCTCTTTTGTCTCTCCCTCCTGAATCTCTAACTTTCTTTGGACAAGTATCTTTGCAACATCTGTTACGGGTGAGACCTTAGTTTAGGAGCATCAGATACATATATGGGTATGTGCCATCTATTTTAAAATTTTGCTTTGTTTGGGGGAGGAATAGTAACTTATTATTGCTTTGGAAATGTGTTGGCATAATAAGTGGCTTATGATCATAACTTTAAATAACCATTGGTGATTTCCTGAGTCATTATAATCAGGCCTTAACATATTAACACAGTGAAGACTTGATCAATGTCTTTATGAGAAATTATTTAATGACCTCACCCAGTCTCATCTACTAAATGTTCTTGGTCAATAATCATAATTTTTATTGTAATCACTGTGAGCTGGTCCCCCCTCACATACAGAGTGCTGTGAATGCAGAAGTGTGGGATTGCGTGGGATCAAGGTGTCATCCATAATAGCACATTCAGCTGGATTTATGTCCCTCTCCAATTAGGGGACAATCAAGCTCAAATTAATTTAGCTCAGAACTACTAATGAGCAACAGCAAAATCAACTCACTATAAAAACTATTCCTGAGTTTTATTTCCTCAACTTGATGCATTTATGTGTGCTGGGAGACAATGCTGACTGGAGGTCTGGGGTGGGAAAGACCTAGGGATTGTCTTACCCACCCTCTCTGGGGGCTTTTTGATAGCATGTAGCCTACATCATCATAGAGGGCTCTGTGGTCTACACTGTCTAGAGTATATGAGTCACATCTTTACATTTCACATTTTCCAATAGCTGCTTTAAAAAAGTTGAAAAGTGAAATCTATCTTAAGTATCCCAAATATTATTTCAATCATGAGAATTGTGAAAATATTAGGGATGGTTTATGGGTGCTTTTGTTTTTTGGTACTAAATTTTTAATATCTGTAGTCACAGTTGCAGCTGATTTCTCAGTTCTGTTTAGTCTCCAGTTCCAGTGAGTGTAACTATGTTTAGGTGACTGCTGTATGGACAGGCGTGTCTGGTTGAGTCTCTTACTGTAATAAGGTTTTGTTCTCCTCCATAGGGTTTACAAGTTGGGAATAAGTGAGTATGGGCTTTGGGCACTGAATGGCAATAAAGAAGGCACAAAACATAAAAGCAGAAGACACTACATTTTCATTTTTACTGTGAGTCACTGGCAAATTTATAGTCTCCATGAATTGCTTCCCAGCTTCTGTCACTATCCACCTCCACACTAATAAAGCCAGAATAGATGCTCATAAATATCCTGTTTCCTCATTATCAGAGCTTATTTTCACCAATTGTGGTCTCATAGAAGAAATGCTGTGTTTTTTTTTTAAATATTTTACTAATATGTGTCATCATGAAAAAAAAATACTCATTTTTGGGAAGCTTAACTCTAGTGCTATTTACTTTGATACCTAATAGAACATGAAGCCTATTGTCCATGTTTGGGAAATAAGTAGCTGCTGAGTATTTTATCTCACTGGCAATGTTCCAGAAGAAAGCACAGACTGAAATGTAGGTGCATATTTTAGTAGCTTAATATTGTAAAAGTTTTAGAGGAATTCCTAGGCATAATGCAAGGACACCATTTGTCACTGAACTTGATTATTGCCAACTCAGATGTGTGGTGGGAGTCTGAAGGGCTGGTGTCCTCTGAGTGGAGACCTTCACACTAATGACAGGGGATGCTGGGGAAGGGAGGAGAGCCACCAGGATGGCCACTCCAGCAGATCTGACAGCCATGAATTAGGTTGCTTGCAGGAGGCCCCCTGTGCCACTTGCTCACACAGGCACCACCTGGCACAATCTCACCACCAATCTTTCTACCGTTTTTCTCTGTGTGAATAGATAGCTGTCAGTTTCCCAACTGGCCTATGCTTCCAACTGAGTCCTCTTCAAGTTCAACCTTCACACAGCCTGCAGAGCAATCTGTCTGAAGTGCAAATGGAAGCCCTTCATTTGGCTAAAAACTCCCTGCGTGGGTCCCATTACCCTGGGTTAGAGACTGTTTCTCAGCAGTAGTCTTCGTGCTGCCCTAGGATCTGGTTCCTCACAACCTCCCTTCCTCTCAAGCCCTCTTTGTTTGCCTCCTGTGACTTAGCCTTTATGTCCCTGCATCTTCACAGCCCCACTTCCCTCTAGTCAAATGCTCTTTCCCATCACCCTCTCAGGCCCCTTCCTCACCAAGAATTTCAAGCTGTTTCCTTTATAAGACTCAAGTTAGACTCCATCTCCTCCAGGAGACCTGTCCATGGCTCTGTGACTCCACTCCAGACAGGGTAAGCCTGGGCTCTTGAGTGCTGTCCCATTTTTGGTACAATACACACATGTCCATCATGATGTCCATTTGTGTATCTTCTGCTGTTTACATAAGACCTGGCCTCTTTTGCACCTGGATCCTCTTGGAGAGAGTAGGGGAGAGGAGGCAGGAGTAGATAGATGATGCCTGAGAAGTCAGAAGTTCAATCTCCATCTTGAGGGCAATGGATGTCATTGAGCTTTCTTAGCAGGGAGTGGGATAGATGGTTTTACTGGACCAAGACTGTTAGAGCCCACCCCTAGATGTGTTATATGTTGCCATATTTTGATTGGATGGAGAAATGCAGAGATCAGAGCCAGAATAGGCACCTGTATCCATCAATTATAATACATGTGAATTAAAGAAATACCAAATTACATTTGTTTAAACAAATTTGGGGGTTATATTATTTCTCTTACCCAACAAGTCTGGGAATGACCTATTCAAGATTGGTGTGGAGGATCTGGAAATGGCCTATGACAGCATAAAGTTACTCAAGCCATTGTCACATTAACATTAGCTCCTCTGCTATTCTACATATATTGGGATTTGACCCCAAGGCTACAGGATGGCCTTACCTTTTAATCAGGTGGAGGAAAGGGGAGGGAGAAAGTGAAGAGCAAAGAGCAAAGATAAGAGCTGCCAAATCTCTTTCCTAAGCAGCCACCCAGAGACCTCTGCCTGCTTGGTAATGTCTAGGTTGTAGCTCACGTGCATATTGCATGGATATCACTGTCTGTAAAGGAGCCTGGGAAATGATGTCCAGCAAAATTAGGGTTCAGTTAATGAATAAGGAGTGGATATTGGATGGGCAACACCCTGACTTTGTAACATTTTCCTGTGTGAAGTCCGATTTATCTTCCCCATAACATTGCACATTTTCTAGAGTTACCTTGTTTATCGGTTCTGTCCACGCTAGAAGAAAGGGGCCTGGTCCATTTTATTGGGTCCTGTCCATTTGCCTTTGACTTGTATTGTGGAGGTGAATTTCTTGCAACTCCTGATCCCATGGTTCTTTAGTGGGATATTCTGAAGCAACTCCTAAAGGGTCAAAATCATGTAGACATTCTGTATACCATGTACAGCCTGGTTTTACCAGGTTGCCTTATCTCCATCTCTGGAACATTTACATCTGTGTTTGCTCTTACTGAATAAATTGCCCAAGGTGACACCAGATACTGACTAGTGATCTGTATGGCAATTTTTTTTTTAAAGTCATAATTGCATTGTTTTGTTTATTAATTCTTAATTTACATTTTTAATGTACTGTGTCTTCATTCACATAATGGGATTTCCTCTTCTGTGAATGGCTTTAATAGAACAAAGGATTAAACCCCCCCCCAATAATTATGAACAATGAAAAGCTATTCAATTTATTTAGTCACTTAATAATTCAAGCTGAGGAGATGGATGGCTTTCCCCCTCATTCCCTCTGTGCCAAGTTAGTAGCTGCTGGTATAAATGTAGCTCAGAATGTGTGGTGTGATCCTGATACTTCCAGAGCCTTCCACATTACCTTGCATTCCAGGAGATGAGTACCTCTCCCATCTGGAGGCCATCGCAGCTGTCTGGTTAGCCCAGTACTGTGACTTAAATGATCAGTACATTCACCTCCACATCTAGGAACCCACCGGTACCCATCTTCCTGTCTCTCATGATAAGTTGTGCTTCCACAAGCATAGCATTTGCATAATAATGAGATTGCTCACTTCTCCATTGGAGAGATTGGACTTTAATCCCGTCTTTGTCTCAGAGGGTAGGAAGCATCAATGAATGATCATAAAAAAACTGAATATTAATAATAGTCTATATAGCAGGCACCCTTCTTAGTTGCTTTATATATATTGATGCATTTAATCCACAGTGACCCCCATGAAGTAGGTACTATTAATCCCTATTTAATGGATGAAGGAACTAAATCCAAGGGAGGAATATTGAGTAGCCTGCCTAAAGTTACCAGTTATCAGAGAGAGGAAGATTTGGCCCCAGGCCAGTGACACCAGGGCCCCCTTGCTTACACTCTGCACTGCACTGCCATCTGGTGTGATGCCATCAGTGCCAACAAGCAGGGCTTCCCTCAGGGTCATCTGTCCAACTTGGAATGTTACAAGGGAGGGAGAGAGGGGCACCACTGAATC
The DNA here is from genome assembly GCF_000260355.1 of Condylura cristata. Classification (NCBI taxonomy): domain Eukaryota; kingdom Metazoa; phylum Chordata; class Mammalia; order Eulipotyphla; family Talpidae; genus Condylura; species Condylura cristata. The sequence continues at coordinate 75,843,176 of NW_004567103.1, read as the reverse complement.
CCCAAACCTGACTGCTCTAAATAGTTTCTGCCATCCGCCGCATCAAGACAAAACATGTAAGATGTTAATGAAAAGGGACTTTAATACAGTGAGTATGCAATACGGAAGACAAAGAATACAATGTCTAAATCAAACACCTGAATTTACCCATCCCTTTGTGGGCAAAAGTCCACCTAGAAGGGACTGGTCCAAAGCCCACCCCAAGACTAAAGTACCTTCTGGCCAGGACCCATAGACAAGGGTCAGAAATGGCCAGGCAAGTCTGGGAGGAAAAGAGCAAAATTTAAAAAATCAATGTAAACACTGCCATAATCAACCTCCCCTTAGGTCTCTTACCTACATTTCTTTCAACCAGCCCAGGGCCAAGAAATAAACACAGTTTCTTCACATGGCTCCCTTTGCTCCATGTGGCTTCCTTAGGTCTCCTTCTGGCTCACCATCCTGCTTCCTTCCTCCTCAGATTTCTTCTCTTCTCTCCTTTTCTCTGCTCATCTCTACTCTTCTGGATGGGGCAGGGGACCTGAAACTTCCCCTTTTCCTAGGGACAGCCCTGTGTTACAGGAACACCAACCTATTCCTATTGACTCCAAAAACCATCTGAGGCTGGAAATCAATGCAAATAGCAGGAAATTGAATTGACATGAACTTCCTTAATGTCAGAGGAAGGGTGCCAGGCCAACAAGTTGGGGGTAAAAGTCTCCTAATGCTTTCTCTAGTTCTGTTTGTAGCTACCAGCAGCTCTAGGAAGAGGATTGTCCCTGGGGAAGTAACCGAGTCCCCTAAAGGACATTCAATAAGGCTAGTGGGTAGGGGAGCATGTCTGCAAAGTGACACGTCATTCAGCCATTGTCACTGTATAACATAAGCACCTATATATGCTGGGAAGCAGCATGAAAAAACAGGGCTAACAAGAATGTCACAGACAGGAATTTTCTTTTTAAAAAGAGTCAGGACCTCCTTGGTGACATGGGGGTTAAAGTCTCAGTGCTGTCAAGCTATTGCTAGCCACTGTGATGTGAGTTTTATCCCTGGCCAAGGATGTGACCCACATGGTGCAGCTCTCCTGTTTTGCCCACTGCTCCTCTCAGTGGTGTATTTCAGTCCATCTGCCTGTTCTGCTCCCCACTCTGTCTCTGGTGAATCCTCTCATTCTTCCCCCCACACCTTTGGCTTTGACTCCAGTTCTTATATGCATAACTGAATACAAATAAATCTTTAAAATAAAGAGTAAAAAGAGAGGAAACTACAATTAGGTCTTCATCTATTTATTTTGCCAAATAAGAATAGTTAAAATAAAGGGGGGTAGGATAAAGAAATTCTCTTTGCAACATCATTTGATAACATTTTAATTCCCTAAAATGTGACATTATCTTGGGAAAAAGAAAACAGTACATTAAATTGAGTTCAGATGGTTACATGATTGAAAACTACCAAAACATTGTTGTTGCTTTGTTGAATTCCACATGGCTCTCTGAAAATTCTTAAAGTTGGCCTTTTAGAAAAAAGAAGGACCCAATCATAACCCTGCTGCCTCTTGCTGGTGTGACTTTAGGCCATTGATGTAGCATCTTACACCTTCAGTTTCTTCTTTGTGTATTGGGGCTGTTTTCCAGGGACTTGGTGACCTTCAGTTTCCTCCTTTGTGAATTGGGACTGGTTTCCAGGGTCTCAGTGATGCTTAGCTGAGGCAAGTCTTGAGTACCTCTTACCTGGGGGATGTGTTAAAACCATGCTTAGTGTTTAGAATGGAGATTCTCAAAAAGTGAGCCCCTCAAGCATCATCAGCCTACCTGAGAATTTTTGAGAATTGTAGATTATGGGGTATCACTGCTGAAGTGCTGCAGTGAGAGTATGGAGGGGGCACCTGGCCCTCTGGATGTTTTGGAGAGCCCCCACTGCTGTGCAGATGTTGCCATCTTTGTACCAGTAGTTGGGGTCTGACAAACTCCCTGATAGATATGAAGAGGAGAGTTGAGAGGATCTTGGTTTTCCCTGATAATTTTCCAGCTGCACTTGCTACACCAGCCCTTAACTCCTGAATGAGACGTTATCTGGAGCTGTTCACTACAGTTCATGCATCTACCTTCCCTGCTTGAGTCCTCCTGAACATATTTGGACACCAGCACCGACCTTTCAGCCCAGGAGTGTCAGCAATGTTGCTATGCCAAGTGGCCCCTCTTGCCCTCCATCCAGCTGCCTCCCGCTTCCCTAGGAAGTCCCTGAAAGCCCGCACACCCTGTCCTGCCTGCTGTCATTGGCCATCTCCTCTCAGTCTGTCACCCGTGTCCTCTGTTGGGTGAAACTTGTCAGTAGGTGCAGTGGCTGGTCCTGCTGTGTCTGCACACTTGGTTCTCTCCCCTGGTGCTACAGAGGCTGTCAGATGCCCGTCCCCAAGTGCATCTCTGTCTGGGTTGCACTCCTAATCAAGATGTCTCTTCATAAGTCACCCACAACAGAAATCCAGGTTCATTTGGAACATGAGGGGCTCCAAAGTCTCCTGCCACTGACTGAAGTTCTTCTAAAATAAAATGTTAAGATACAGGAAACAGAATAGTATAACACATACTTAAAAGTGACTCTGGTTAGTGTGTTGTCACATTACAATATGGTTTATCTGTAATGAGGAAATTATTACAGATAAATCGTTCTTTTTCTCATTCCTTATAGTCACTTTCAGGACATCTTCTGCCACGCATCTTCTTAAAACCTACACTTGAGGTCCCAGGACCACCACGTGTTCCCAGGGAGAGTTAGTGATCTCTATCTCACTGTATTTGTCTGTGATGCCCCTGACTGGAATGCTTACCCCATCAGCCATCCCAATCAATGCTCAAATTCTGCGTGCCCTTTAAGGACCAGTGCTGATGCACACCTTCATGGGTCTCTCACTCCAAATTCTCAAGCCTTCCCAATTGCTGTGTTTACAGCCCATATGAATTCAGAGAGTGGGGTTGAAGGCTCAGCTTGACCAAGGGCCAGTGTGTCACCTTTGACAAACTTGGATCCTCATCTGTAAAGTAGGGCTAAAACTGTCTTCCTTCCAGGCTTGTGGAGAGTGTGGGTGTGACAGTGGGGCAGGAGAGGAATATAAATATAATCCACAGCTAAGGAACACTGTTTAATGCTTTCTCATATGGGGGGCACTGAAACTTTCCCCTACCTTTTTGGGTTCTTCTTGAGCTGGTCAAGCAATTGAATAAATGTCAACATATTAGTAAGGGAAAAGAATAAATGTAATTGCACACATGGACATTCTACATGGATATACATTCTATAGTAAATGGGAAAAAACAATTTTTTTTCTCCTGAGCTCAGGGATGAGATCAGAAGCTGGTGCTTCAAGGAAAGAAGACTAACATGATTAAGTGACTTAGATGATCATTAACTCTAAATATAGTCTCAAAGATAGTTAATAAGTTTATAGGGAAATCAAAGTGAGAATTTGAACCCAGAAGACAGTCTAATATGTTTTACTCCATGAGAGCTGTCCCAGTAAACATGGTTTGAATTGTTTTGTAAGCCTTTGACATTTAGAATGTATTTTTTCTTGAATGTATTTTTTACTTAGGACTAGGCTTCTAGTCCTAAGTTGTCCATACATCAAGATATGCTGATGCTAGAGGAAAGCAATGCAGGATTTAATCTCTTCCTTTCTGCAAAATGCCCTACAAAGATGCAAAGCTAGGGACACATTACTAAATCATTTTTATCTGACTCCTTAGTCATGGGTGGGAGTGAAGAAGCTGGCTTTACCTGCAGGCATCCAATTTTACATAGGTTTTTCAGCTATGCAAGTGGTTTTGCTACCTTCCTCAGAAGATTTTACAATGTGTTTACATGACAGAGAGCACAACAGATCCAATGCGTTTAGATATTTACTCTGCCATATAGGTAGGTTTTGCTGAGAGAGCTTATTTCTTCTGATGTAATATATATATATATATATATATATATATATATATATATTACATCATTGTTCATTTTTGTCCAGGGCATACTTTCTCCTCTTAGGTGTAGTTCTTGTAAAATTTCCACCACCATAATGGGAAGCCCATGGGGATTACAAGTGGGATGGGAAAAGGCACAAAACAATGTAAAAAAAAAAAAAACTATTATTAAAAAAAAATTCCACCACCAATTCACCTGTGCACTATCATCATAGTCCCTTGCGCCCTTCCCTCCCGTTTTGATCCCTCTGCCTACCCCTCCCCTGCAGAATGTCTCTGATTTATAGTTGCCTTTTTTTATTTTTTTAGGAGAGGTGGAGAAACTTTAGACTTTATTTCTGTTTAGCAGTAGTTGCCTAATTAAAAAAAAATTTTTTCTGGTTCCTTTTTTAGTTCCCCTGTATTCTTATATCCTATAAGTCAAACTGTTTGATATTTTTCTTTTCCTTCTGGCTTTTTTCGCTGAGCATAATCCCTGCTACTTTCATCCAGGTTGCTGCAAATGGCATGAGTTTATCTTTTTTGATTGCTGAATAGTATTCCCTTGAGTATATATACCACCTCTTCTTGATCTATTTTTGGGTATTTGGTTGTTTCAATATCTTAGCTACTGTAAATAGTAAATAGGGGTGTGAGTATCTTTTTGAGCTCATGTTTTTGTTTCCTTTGGGTTGATTCCTATGAGTAGAGCTGATGGGTTATATGGTAGCTCCATTTTCAGTAGTTTGAGGAACCGCCACACAGTTGTGTGGAGAGATGTTATTTCTGATGATCCCTCTAAATCTGAAAAATACCCAGATTTTATTCTTGTAGGTAGTTAAGGGAATGGTAGAAAACAAAAACAAACAAAACCCCCTGAGACTGAGAGGACTTGATTGACCTCAACTTGATATAATATACATTCCAGATTGACCTATCTTGTGAGGCCTGTCCACTGGCTTTCATCATTATTTGGGTGCCATATTTACTTATCCACATTGCCTGAAGACAAAAGATTCCATATTCAACTCATCTTTTATGTTGTGCAGGACTTGATGCTTCATGCACAGTAAGGGCCTAAGAGTGAGTGGGGTTATAAATAGTTGTTTCTTCCCTATCTTATTACAAGATGGAGTAATTGAACTTCCCCTTGCCCATGGGACTTTTTTTTTTTTAAAGATTTATTTATTTATATATACAGAACTGGGGTACAAGCCAGAAGCACAGGGATGGTGAGAGGATTCACCAGAGACAGTGAGCAGATCAATGAAATACACTGCCGAGGGGAGCAGTGGGTGGGTCAGGAAAGGTTTGCTGCACCATGTGGGTCAGCTCTCTGGCTTCAGCCAGCTTGTAGAGCTGTGCCTTAACCCATTGAGCCACCAGAGAAGGCCCTGTCCATGGAACTTTTAACAGGTATTCTCTCTGCAAGGCACAGTAGTAGCTGGTAGGCACAAAGAGGTTCAAGACATGACCCCCAAGTGGGGACATAGGACATGTGTATGACAAGAAACACCTATTCTCTCATGTTGTCCATTCATTGTCTGGGAAACAGCCAGATGGGGATAGCTGATAGGGCTTTGGGGATGGGGTGGAGGGGCTGCACTACCTGGAGCCTCTGAGATAAAAGCTTAAGGAGAACGTCTCCTATCTCACAGCATCTGGCTTGGAAACATCCTTGCCAATGACATCTTGGTAAATAGCCTTGGTGGGAAACTAAGCAAATATGAACAAAACAGGTCCACAATCCCACACCTAAAAAGTTCCAGAAGCTGGAAATTTACCATAAGTTACTTGGCAGTAAAACCTAGACCAGACTGATGTGAGGCTATTTATCAAACTGGGTATGAAAATTCATGCCTTTTACTGCAGGAGTGTGTGATTTTAGGATTCTTTCCCAGAACCTGCATGAGCTGTTTTGTAGCATATAGTGGATGCACTCTCCCACCTTTCAATAATCTGGGCTGTTCTAAATTGCTGAACGCCTCAAGTTCCCAAGGTTTTAACTAAGGATCATGGACCTATACACATCCGCTAAGGAGGGATCCTACTCTGACAAGCTTTTATTACTGTGGGATCCTAGACAAATGGTTTCCTTCTACCTGGGGCTGGCCAGCACTGCTATTTTTGAAATGCAAGTAGGATTCAGCTCAACCTGCAGCTAAATACCAGCACCATCCCTCACTCTGTTTAGAAGTATATTTTTCGTTGTGTCAGAAATGGGACATGGGTTAATGGGTTAATGCTGCTGTTGCGTGCAGCATCCTCTGAGCCTGATTGGATGGTTGCACGCCCTCCGGGGTAAATGCCTCAAGCTGCTGACCACCCTTCTCAATACCTGCATGTTCTCCTACCTTCCCATATTATGGTGGGTAGGGAGAGTGTCCCATTAAGGCCCAAATTACCTGAGCTCTGTTGTAAATGGGTGGCAGAGAGAGGTTCGGGCTTTGTAGCTCTAGACATCATTTATAGTTTAATAGGGATACTTTATGTGTTGACCTATAGGATATCCTAATGGGTTTTCAAATAAGCTAGACTCAGAAAAATATTTTGGGGCAGAGGTATTTAGTTTATTTAGTGCTGCTTAAAAATCTACTCCCAAACACAGGTTAGAGCTTACTTTGCTTGCCATTTTGTGGTTCAGCAATTGGGGGAGCCCCTTGGTGGGGTGGTTCCTCTCCATCCACATGGAGGCTAGTGCATCCATGTCCATCATATTCTGTTGGTCAAAGTGATCACAGGGCCTGTCCATATTTAATGGTGGAGGGAAGTATGGAAGGCTTCTGGTATGGAGCAGCAGGAGCACTTGTGGGGAGCATAAGAGCCAGGAGTCGCACCGCCACTTTTGGAAAGTACAATTGGCACTGGAGGCTGCCAGGACCCTCAGAGGTCTAGGTGGAGGGATCTGTATGCAGAGAAGCCAAAACAAGCTTGTTTCCTTTACAGATGTACAGGCAAAGGGAAGGTAGTTGGTGTTAGTTGTACCAAGAAATGTCATGTGCCTTCCCCTCATCTGCCACCTACTATCTTCATTCCGCACACTTCTTGTACGCCCCACCTTCAAGGTGCTAGAAATTGCTGTAACACAGCAGAAGACTTTTCTTTCCACTGAAAACAACAACAACAAAAAATCAAAGTTGCATTTGGTACTAAAGCCTGAGAAAGCTGAAAGCCAGTTTCCCAGAGTGTTAATTGTGAGACCAAGACTAAACATGAGCCCCCAGACTCTAGAGAATTAAGAGGAGGCCTCTGGGGCAGGAAGATGTCAGGATGGAGAAGGCCCCCATTCCACAGGGAGGCTGAGATGCACTGCAAGGGCTGTGGTCCTCCTCTCCCCTCTTCCCTGCACACTGTCTCCCGACTCTGGGAAGCCCCCCCACCTGCCTTAGGATGGTGGGTGTTGCTAGGAAGCTCAAACATCACCCTCCAAAAACCTGGCTCTACCGATGGATTGGGAGAAATTCAGCAAGAAGCATTTTTATTTCAACCTGTTAAAGCAGCTCTGTCTGGCCTTCTGAGCTTGTGGGTTTGTAATTTTATCTCGGCTGCTGCCCATCAGCTGCAAGTGTGCTATTAAAGGCAATCTTGCTGCCAGCTGAGAGCTGCCAGTTTCCAAGCTGATCAGTGACCAGGGCTCCCACATCCTTCCACTTCAGAGTGTGGTGTGAAATTAAAATTGGTTTGGGGCTGGATTCTTTCCTCCAGATGAACTGCCCTTGAAAGGAAAAGAATCCCTATAAAGCCAGAGGATCCATCATCTGGCCGTGTGCTCCCAGGTAGGCAGCCACCTCATAGGTTTCCCTGTGAAGTATCTGCTTGAGGCCCCTCTGCAGTGACCACCCTGTCCCAGTCACTCTCCCCTCAGCCTCTCCTGGGCCCCCTTTTCTCTGAACTAGGGTCAGCTAGAGAGACTCAGGATTTTTCTATAACAAGTCTGAGCCTGAGTTGGGATAATAGATCTGAAAAATTTAAATCATATACTGAATTCCTGGGGCAAAAGACACACATTTTGAAATTCCATGGTTTTCTATTATCCACACCACTAACTTTCTCCTTCATCATTGACAACGTTCAGCATCATCAAAAGGCTAAGGAAAATGATTTGGGTCAGCCTGTTCTGTGAATTGATATCCCAGAGGGCAGGGGAGATATAGTGTGGGTAGTCCCAGGAAAATAGGCAGGGTGAGTCAGGGTGAGGTGTGGACAGAAGGCTTAGACCTTTTATTTCACTGATTTTTCATGGCCATTTGCAAAAAAGACAAAGGCAGTGGGACAGGGTTCTATTTCCACTCTGAACTTTGCTGTCTGCACCAAGAAAACAGAGACAATGGGAGTATATTCCTTGGAGGGCAGACTGAAAGACTCAGAGTACATGCAAAGCACCAAGAGAGTTTCTAGAACAATGGTGACAATAAATGTTTACTGTGATTGCTACTATTACTATTTGGCAGAAGGATAAAGGGAGGGGCCAGGAATTGAGAAAGAAAGGGTGCATGTTTGGAAAAGGAAGTTGTACCAGGTGTGCTAGGGCCACCTTCCCATATCTTCCAGCAGCTATTATGAGACCTTGGCAGATTAATTTATCTCTCTGGGCCTTGGTTTCCCCTCTTGCAAAATAAGAAGACTGGAGTAGCTGGTTTCCAGCTCCTGCTAGAAATACCATGAATATTCTAGGAAAAGTCAAGACTTGCAAGGTCAAGTAGGGCTCTCTATCATCACCCTCAGAAGGAGGAGGCCTGGGTAGAGATGGGCGGTGAAGGCCAAGGAACAAAGGTTCCAGAAGCATATTTGTTATTTTGTTACAGACCAGAATGAAGGTCTCCCCACAACCCCCAAAATTGCCTTCTCTAAATAGATTCTACCATCTATCACGTCAAGACAAAATACACTCCGGTGCACAAAACCTCTGGGGTAAGGTATCCCTGTGTGGGAGTGGATTAAAGCTGTGGCTTCAGTAGGGGTGTGTGTGCCTGGGGTGAGCAGCACAGATGACCACTTGGGATTGGTCCTCAGACAAAAGCTGTCACTACAGACCCTGTGCGGTTGTTCTTAGAAGGATTTAAAATGACCTTTGTTCATCTGGTCAGGTTGAGTCCTGCTCATTGCTCAGAAACTTGCTCCAGCAGCCCTCAGGAATGAGCTGGAGCCTGAATTTCCTAGCTTCCTTTGCAGACTTATCAGACAAGTGACAGTTCTAGCCATTTGGATTTGTGCAGAAATGATGTGTGCAGCTAAGAGTCCATCTTTAAAAGGATGCTGCTTGCCTTTTTCCTCCTCATTCTACTTTCCCATACTGAAGGCCCAGCAGGGTAATGGAGTCCAGTTGCCAACTTAGGCAATAAGGGACATCGTACAGATGGTGAACTGGGGGAACTACAAGGAGCAGAGCTACTGCAATCCCTGGGCCACCTGTCTGCTCAGGGTGTTCATGAGAAATGTTAACCTGCTTTACATCCTGTTACTTGGCCTTATTTTAGACCTCAGCAGCCAAGTTACTGTCATTAATGTAGGAATGATGCTGGGAGTATGAGTGAGTAGAGAGTAGGAAAGGGAAATTCTGATAGGTCTGGAGACATTTTAGGTGGTAAATCGTAGCATGGTCCAAAGTCTGGGTTATAGCCCCTCATCTTCCATCCTAGAAAGACTGGATTGGAGGTCAGCAGTGGTCATTTAAGTTCTGGTGTCCTTGGCCCTCCTCTGTGATGTGTCAGGGTCTGATTCCAGCACTGACCTTCTCTGAGATATCAAAGGTGGGATATCTCTGCATTCTACACCAGTCCCTTTTAGGTTGACAGCCTTCACTCCCTTTCCCAGAAAGGTTGAGAAATGGGCTAGGTAGTCCATGCAAGGCAATTGCTTTACGGTCCCCAGCCAGTCATTTATAATTGGGAATGTAGTGTGATTGAAGGATCTCCAGCCATAATTCTAAAATGCTACTAGGTAAACTAGGGAAGTTTATTCCTACTAGTTCCTAGATTTAGTCATTCTAGTATGTACCAATCTCTCATTAAAAAATAAATCCGGGCCCTCCCTGGTGACGCTGGGTTAAAGCATAGCACTAAGAAGCTAAAGCCACTTCCGTATGAGTTCCATCCCCGCCTGCCCTGGAGGTGATCCACATGGCGTGGCAGACCTCTCCTGGCTCGCCCGCTGCTCCCCTCAGCAGTGTACTTCATCTATCTGCCTGTTCTGCTCCCCACTCTGTGTGTGGTGAATCCTCTCACCGTCCTTGCACCTCTGGCCTGTACCCAGTTCTGTATCCATAAATAAATCTAAAAATAAATAAATCCTTCAGTGGCTTTAATCATTCATTTACCAAATGTGATTAATTTGAAATCACATTAATGCTGAAAGTGAATCTGTATGACCCTGCTCTAGACACCAGAGTTGAATAAGACCTACAAAGACCTATACTGTTATAAAACCACCTCAGATGCGTGAGTGTGTGTGTGTGTGTTGTGTGTGTGCAGGCAGCATTTGACTGACATTCTCCCCCCTTAACAAGCCTACAATTTATATTGGTAGATCGCGGCCAGGGCCTGGGTTTTTGGATTCCTGACAAGCTCCCAGTTGCGGTGAGACATGGTCCAGGACCCTACACTACATAGCAAAGGACGAGACTACATGATGAGTGCTGCCCCTGGGTGCTGAGGGCTCACACAGGTGAGAGGCAGTGACTGAGTTTTCCTGATCAGACACTGGGAAAGTTTCCCAAGAGCTTCATAGTCACTGAGGTCTCTGAGGACGAATATGCCATCAGCATCAATAATCAGCACAAGGCCCTCCCTGGTGGCGCAGCGGGTTAAAGCACAGCACTGAGAATCTGAAGCCACTTCCGTATGAGTTCGATTCCCGCCTGCCGCCTGCCCCGGAGGAGACCACATGGCGAGCCAGACCTCTCCTGACCCGCCCGCTGCTCCCCTCAGCAGTGTACTTCGTCAATCTGCCTGTTCTGCTCCCCACTCTGTCTCTGGTGAAGCCTCTCACCGCCCCTGAGCCTCTGGCCTGTACCCCAGTTCTGTATGAATAAATAAATAAATCTTTAAAAAAAAAAAATAATCAGCACGAAGAATACATTATCAGGCCTCTTGCATCTTTCCCTATCAGTATTAATGAGACGTAGCCAAGAGACATTTTTGGTTGGAAGATAATGTGTAAAGAAAAGTGGAAGATGGTTATCACATCTTTTCTCAAACTTGATATTCAGAAGACATGGAAACGGATTGCTGGGGCCATTCTGGAGTTTCGCACCCAGGAAGTCTGGACTGGGGCCTATGAATTGGCATTTCTGAGATGTTACCATTAAATGTCAAGAAGTAGTTAATAGCAGAAGCACCCTGGGGTGAACAAGCAAGGCTGGCATGACTATAGGGGTGGTCAGACAGTGGAATTGAATTATGCCTGGAGGGGTTGTTGAGAAGGGTTTTATTAAGACTGGCCTGAGACCGGAGTCTTAGGCCAGCACAATTGGTATGGACAAGGCACTCAGAACTAACTGCTGACTGGTAGCCTACCCATGCAGGAGAGGACGTCTGCACCCTGCTCTCCTCCCACCCAGCACAGTGGAGATGTTGTCATTCTAACAGAAGCTTCTTTTCTTTAGCTCTCCTACTCTTTCTAAAGTATTATACCCTCCCGGAGCCCAGCTAATCAGGCCTCAGTGCCTTGGGTGTTGGGCAGCTCAGGAAGCTGAGGGCCTTGACAGAGCCTCCATCTTTAGAGGCATTGAGATTGTTTGGTTTCCAGGATGCAGCAGCCTCTACAGAAATAGAGGCATCCTATACAAATAATAAATGCAAGGGGTGGAGAGAGAGACTGGCTGACATTTTGGCTGCCCCTGGATCCTTTCAGAAGAAAAACCACTAGTGCTTGAACTAATGTTAATTCAATGCAATATTTTTCTAAAGTGGTCCTTGGAGCAGCAGGATGATGTGCTTCATATTTTCTACTGCCTCTGGCAAATCACACTGATGGAGGGTCACTGGGGTTACAGTATGAGGACTTCCACTAATTGCATTATAAGGGATGTTTCCCCATTAGCTCAAATGGAATTGTCTACTGCAAAGTTCTTTCGGGAGAGTGCTATTTCGGGTGGAGGATGGGAGGAAATGGAATAGAAAAGTAATTGGAATTTACAAATGGCTTTTTCCTGGGCCCTAGGCAAGATGGGTTCCATACGTCCAGCAGGGGGCAGCAACGCACAAACATTAATTCTGGTCATGTGAAGCAGGAGCTTGTCATTGTTTCTGAAATAGCAAAGTGGTGAGGCTGGCTAAGGCAGGTTAAAGATGATTTCCAGAGCTGCCAGTGCTGCGCTTGTCACACCGACTCTTTCCCTCACCAGCAAACCTTTGATTTTTCTCAATATTCTGAGAAGTCAATAATTGTTTAGGTCTGTTGCATCTTAATTCTGGAAATTTCCTTTTAATCTTTTTGGTTGCTTTATATAATTTAGAATTTCTGCAGCCTGACTGAAAATTGTAAGTAAACTAATATTAAGAAATCAGCTTTATTAATATGATAGATCATTTAATAGACATTTAAAAATTGTAATGCAATCCATCTTCTCTGAGCTGGAATTTGTAACTTATTTATTGAAATCACTTTAAAATTGAGGAAATGAGGTAGCAAATTGCAAGAATAGTCATCTCAAAGAATAGTCCGTTTTCCCCCAATTTAGGGATAGAAAACACCTATTAGTTTGTCCATTCTCAGGACTAGGAATGTGGCCCATAATATATTTTCCTCAGCAATTTGTCAAGCTTGCTTGTAAATGACTTTAATGATAGATGACTTTGCCTGCTTTGCTGGGCTGGAAAATTCTGCAGCCCAACATACTTCTCCTTTGGGAAGCTTCTTGCATCTTGCATAATATTTCTCCTTACCTCCTGATGCCATTCCCCCCCCCCCATCCCCAAGGTTAATTTAATCCCATTGTTCTTAAATGAAATACCCTAAATCACATCCTCCTCCCCTTCCCCGTCTTTTTCCTCACTGTTTAAACCCTTCAAGGATGTAACAGTCTGGAAAATATTTCAATCATCATGTCTCCTTTTCAGCCGGTCAATTCCATTTGGTATGTTCTCTGCAGCTTGTACTGAAGTGCAATTTTTCACAGCATTGTTTTTAGTTTAAATAGCATGCAGTGCACAATTGCTAAAGGTCTAGAACATTCCACATGGGATCTTGCTAGTAAATAATATTTTGATGGAAAATGAATCCAACTTTCTATAAGAAGAGTTATTACTGGATCTTAGCACTACTTGGCTATAAATTTAGCTGAAGATCCATCTACGTTGAGAGTTAGACTATCTTTTCGAAGCTCTGAGTTGTGCCCTGTATTAGATGTTTAATGAATAGATGTAGTGAATAAATATATATATTTGTAAGTGCATCATTTAGAAAACAGTTAAGTAAAAGGAATTTAACTCTGCTAAGCCAGCAAATGTAATTTCTCTCATTTCTTATACTATCTTGTCACATGTCAGCTCCTCAGTTTACCAACTCTGTGACCTTGCATATATTATTTAACCTTTCTGAGTCTGTTTCTTCAGTTTTAAAATAGGGAAAGCAAGATTTTTATAGGTTTATTTTGAGGATCAATTAGAGGTATACAGTGTTTAGCAGAAAAAATAGTCCCTAGGACACAACAGTATATATATTTTATTTGTATTATTGTTGTTGCTATTTGAATGAATCATTATGTGATCTAAAATCCATGCAGGTTGTCTTTCAATATCCCTACCTGTCTATACATTTTCATTTCTCAGCACACATTCCTTAGGAAACATTTGCTGCCCCCTCCTCCTACTACATCAGGCTCCATAGTGAGTTACTGGTCCCAACTATAACTAGAGTTAAGTGGTAGATCATACAAAAGTAGAATTAAAGTCACAAGTGATGTTGGCTCTCTAGTCTTGGATTGGGTGGTGAGTTCCAGACATTAAAGTTGAATTTATGAAATATTTACTTTGTACAAACCATTACATTTTCAAAGATAATACAAAAGACAAAGCACATATTTTGTATTCACAGTTGGAATGGAAACTTAATGAGACCTGAGACTGAGTCTCTCAGTTGTACCTGTAAAACCAGGGCATATTGTCCTGCCATTAAATATGTGATTTAGTAAATGGATGGATAAATGAACTTGAATCTTTCATTCTAGTCAACTGGGCTCTGCACTCTTCCTGAGCAAGTCATGTTCCACCCTTTGCCTATGTCATCACCCTTAATTCAGGTGCTCTTTTTTTCTAGACCTCTACTCCTCCTTCAAGTCTCACAGCAGCTGAAGTCTCCTCTTCTCTCCTTAGCAGTCAGTCATGTCCAGAGTACCTTCATCTCCCAAGCTATACTAGGAGATCTTTGTCAGGCAGGCATTAAAGCTTTTCCTTTAAGTGGAGACTACATCGCCACATACAGAGTAGACACATAAGGGGCTGTAATGCCTATTTGTGGGACTATTGGACACCACTTTATTTGATTCAGGGCAAACTCTTATGCATCTTAAGTCCCCAGAACATGTCACATCTGCACACCGTACATGGTGAGTGTTGACCTGGAGGGTAGCCCTGTGGATTAAGGGTGTGTGTTTCCCAGGCTTTACTCCTCCATATGAGTCCTAGTGTCTATTTTACCATTAAACATGAGTGAAAAGCAACAAGACAGAATCCCTACCTGGTTTCTTCATCATTTCACTTTGTCCATGGAAGATTTCTTTCATTAAGAGCTTTAGAATGACTTGAAAATACTCACCCTAAAAATCTCATGTGACAAATGGCCCAGAATATGACTTCTTTTTTGTTAGTTTATGTTGATGCAAGACATCAGTGTGACTTTTTGTGGTACAAACAACCTGGCCAGTAATCTGTTTCTCATTTTTAAGGAGGGCTTAGGTCAGGATATACTGCCTATACTTTCTGTATCAAAATTTCCTTCTTTACAAAACAGGGGCATTTGTTGAACTTTTTTCCCCCCTGACTTCTCCAGGAGCCCTTGAGAGTTACTAGGGGACTTGCTGAAGTTTTTCTTGAATATTTGTCCACATCCTAGATGTTATTTTGCTAATCTGACTCTTGACTACATTGCCACAGCTTAATGATTTCCTACTATTTGCAGGCTTGGTAAGATTGTCAGTTATTTTCTAGGACACTGGCTCTCTCCCATGCAGTTTGTAAGCTATTCTCATTGCTAGAGAAGATAAAAGCCCAGTGAAATTTTTGACACTTTGTTTTGGTTATGTATTAATTTTGCCACACTCCCATCAATCAACAGTGTGTCTCTCTGTTCCATTTACTCCAGGTATCATCCAAAGACTCTTTTTCTATCTTCATTCCTCATAAGCAGCACGGAATATGGGCTTTTACATGGATGCAATTCTTACATGTTGTTGACACATTTTAAGAATTCATCTTGTCTTTCTTTCCATCTTTACTTTTTAAATCTGAGTTGAACAGAGGCCCATGCAAAGCTGTTGCTTCCTTTGGAGATTGTCCCTTGCTTTTCTGCCTTACTGACTCAAGAGTTGGTGTGGCTAGATGACAAGCAGGAAATTCTAATTACCACACCTGGTAGCTGGACCAGCTCTACATGCAGCTGCTGAGAGCGTGATGATTGTGTAAGCAAATATGGTATTAATTTTCTCTCCAGGTGGGGTTGTGTGGCAAGTAGAAGAACAAATAAGACACTGGTATTTCTCTGGAAGGAGGAATAAATATTGCATCCAGGGGCAGCAAGACAGGAGACATAGCTGCAGCAGGTGGCATGCCAGCCTCATATTCCACACATTGATGGTCCTTAGACCTTTCCTGGGACACAGATGGCAGGTGGGGCTGGCCAGTCAGCCATGGGGAGGGCTGCTTGAGATACCCACAGTAGCCAGTCACTCCCCAGCCAGTGGGATTAGTAATGACACTCAGTCGTCCTTTACCAGTCTCAACCCTGCCTGTCACCCAGTGGGGCTGGCAAAACATTGGGGGAAGGAGGGAGTTATAGTAGCATTGGGCCAGGGGATGCCCTGGTATTTCCAAACTTCTCTCAGATACTTTCTCATATACTAGGTGTTTCTCTTTCTCCCCCTCATTATTCTTGGTTTTGTACAGTCTATTTCTTTCCCAATGTGGTCAGATGCTTTGCTGGACTGACAGTAGGAAAAGGATCTTCTGGACTGTGCAAACCTACATGGTCCTATGACCTATCACCCCCAATCTAAGAGCCCTCAGCCTGTTTCCCCATCGGACTTTGCCTCTATTATCATACCTACCCTTGTCTTCCCAAATCAAGACCTACAGATTCAGCTGAGATAAGCTCCTTAATTCCAATGTTGGAATTATTTCCATGAATCCTTATTCTTTCTTTTTCTCTAATGCTTAAATATTTGCATCAAGAGACAAGGAAATAAATGTGGGAGAAATAATAGATTTAGAGAACCCCTATTTTGCAGTCCCTGGTGAAATAACTGGTCTGGGCAATTGACTATCAGTAGATAAAGCCATTAGCTGAAGGCTGACAGAGAACTTTACTCGAGGAAAACCAAGTTGTCATTGCTTAACTCATCTATTGATGATAACATCAAAGAGAGAGAAATAACCAGTCATGATATTTGATGTATCTCCTGAGATACTAGCCACCCAGTATCACCCAGGAAGTATTGTTGCCATAATAAAGTTGAGGATTTCATTAAGTGGCAAGGTTAAGTTCAATTTCTGGAAATACAGGGAATAGAAGAATAAGTAAAATGATACCACCAAGAAGAAAGTGGACAAACCCAGAAAGTAAGCCAACCCATTTAATAAGGCATGAGATTTCAGAGAGATCACCATCAAATATAACAAAATGTATTGTGGGATCTTTACTCCAGTCCTGTTTTGATCAAAACAACTATGAACTAGACTATTGGGGAGACTTAATAGGAAGAAATTGTTACTAATTCTGTTAAACATATTAGTTTAAATCAAGGGGATGAGGAGGAAGTTTGTTTTCTACTTTTTAGTATGTTTGAACATTTTCATAATAAAAATACTTTTTATAGATTAAAATGTAAGTAAACTGATCATCTACTACTGCAAAGGATTATCTTTATCTAAAGTAAAATGACCAAAATGAGTTATCCTGCCTCTTTCTATCCCTGTTTTTTTTTTTTTTTTAACAAATGAGGCTTTTATAAGCTGAAACTGAAAAGGAAGTGGAAATTATTAATATTAATAAAGCAGTTCAAAGTTGAAGATTTATGATAAATGTATATGCATACCTTGGTTTTATGATGGTCCCTGGGGATCAAATAACTTCTTCCAAACAGAGACTGTTCAGTAGAAATAGTCTCTGAGGACTTTCAGGGACCTAGGCATCCATTCAACCCTCCTTTCTGCTGAGCTGGACCACTCTCAGCCATCCCCCGGTGATGAAACTACATCTTCCCTTTAAAGACCCTAGAGAGAGGAATTCATTACATCTTCAGTAACCTGAGAACAAACAGGGAAGGCTTCTTGGGATTGCAGGTGCTCTGAAAAGCTCTGCTTATCCAGTCACCAATGAAGAGGAGAAAGGCCTGGTATTAACCCCTTGGAGCTTAGCTTCCCTTCCTCTTTTTTCCCTTTTCCTCTATCCTTTCTGGGACTGATTCTCCAGTCCTTTCATTGCTTTGGGAGGTTCTCCTCTGCAGTTTCCTCCCCCACTCCCTTAACACACACACCACATAAGCTTTCTTTGTTCCTTTACAACTGTGGGAGCTTCCACTCCTGGAAAGGGCTACTGGTATTGAAAATAAAGTTTAAGTCCTTGCTGGGTTCCTTCCTGGTCCATAGCTTCTGGCCTCTGGCCTTGGACTTGCCCTTCCCTGTCTACAGGGCTCTTTCCAGCTCCTCTCTAAGTCCCAGACATTCCATTCATTTGAAAACTACCCATGTAATACAAACCCTTGGCATTTGGATCCTCCATTTCCATGCTCCAAAGTGTTGAGAAAGTAAATATATGTATAAACACAAACCCCTTTGGCTGTGAGGATATGGCTTCTAAGCCTCTTCTAAGAGCACCTGGAATACTTGGGGAAAAGTTGAGTTAGACCCCAAGTGTGGGGTCAGATGACTTGGGAGAGCAGGACAGCCTGGTTGTGGGTGGTTCCATAGAAAGCCAACTTCCCACACATACCTGAGACTACTGAGGAAGGATAATGGACAGAAAAATGAGAAGAGGGGCAGGGGTAGACCAGGGGAGTGGGATTATAGCTTCAGCAGCCATCCCTCTGCAAGCATGCCTAGAATTTGCCAGCCTGAGCTGTACACCCTGTCTAAATAATGGGCTTCCCTTGGGGACAAGAGGGCTGTGCAGACCCCTTCTTTCCTCTCCCTCCCCATTTGGTAAAATAGCCCTGCTCTGGGGTTATGGTGCTATGTCTACCTGCCCTAGACACTAGGTAGGCTAGCAGCTAATCCACACATCTGTGTCTTCCATTTGACCATAGGCTTCCCCTTGACCAGAGACCAAGAGGTATTTACTCCTTTGATCTCTGATGACTTGGCCATTGTGCCTGACACGGTGCCTGCTCTCTGCAGCGTGCCAGGCACAATGGCTTTGGCTGGCCTTGTGTCTGCATGTGGATCTGTGTGAGCTGATGAAGGAAAGAGGAGTATATGAGGGTGCTCTCCTGAAAGCCCAGTTCTCTAGTTCAAAATTCATCACAAAGCACAAAACAAGCTAAAGCATGGGATAATAAGATACTGTAGCCTGGACAATAATGAATACGCAAGCAACATGACAGAGTGAACTGAGAGAACCATCTATTGTAGATATTTTAATCTTCCCTTAGTGGAAGATCAAGGACAAAGCACAAAAGGACTGTGCTAATTTTAAAAGGAGAAAATTGATAACTAGCTAACATGAAAAGAAGGAGTATGTTGAATAGTTCAGCAATTATGGAAAATGTCAGGCCTGAGTCTTTGGCTACCCAACACTCCCCTGACTACAAGCATTCAACTGATAATTTTTTTCACTTTACGAGGGTGTGAAAGCAATACACATTCAATAGAAATATTTTGAAGTTGAATTAAGGCATTCTGTTTAATTTAGATACAATATTTAACAAATCATATGAGCAATACCCATTATTATAACACAGGCTTTGTATTCAATGATTTTTGCCCAACTCCAGGTTGATGTAAGTGTTCTAAGCACATTCAAGGCAAGCTAGGTAGACTAAGCCATGATGTTTGGTAGATTAGAGGGATCAATTTAATGATATTTCCAACTTATAATTCAAGACAGAATTCCTCTGTATTCTGTGAGGTACCTTCTTCCTAGAAAGTGAATCTGGGTTCTGTGTTGAATTTGTGGTTTCCATGGCATGAAGCTGTCACTAGCTTTGTTCAAATAGTTAAGATAGGATATATTCACGAGCAAATACAGGTGTATTTGTCCTTTTCAACTTAGGCAAGTCGTTAGAATGTCAAGTATTATGGCTGGAAAGCAGCCAACAAATAAGGAGTCCACAGAAGAATTTTAGGAGTCTTAGAGATAATTAATGTCAATGCACAGTTTACGTAGAAATCCAAACCTGAAGGGGATCCCAGGATTACCCAGTTTAACTCCTTCCTTGTTTAAATTAAAAATGAGACCCATGGGCCCTCCCTGGTGGTGCAGGGGGTTAAAGCACCGCACTAAGAAGCTTAAGCCACTTCCTCATGAGTTCGATCCCCACCTGCCCCGGAGGTGACCACATGGCGTGGCAGACCTCTCCCGACCCTCCCGCTGCTCCCCTCAGCAGTGTACTTCGTCGATCTGCCTGTTCTGCTCCCCATTCTGTCCCTGGTGAATCCTCTCACCCTCTGCATCTCTGGCCTGTACCCCAGTTCTATATGAATAAATAAATCTTTAAAAAAAAATGAGACCCATGGAAGAACAGTGATTTGTCTGAGATAAGAACATTAATAATAGTTAGAGCTTGAATTTATGGTTCCTGACTCATGTGTCAGTGGTTGTTCCATTGCACTAAGCTGCATTTTCATTCAGAATGTATCTATAATCTGCTTCACCTGGGTTATTTGGTCAACTTTTCTAGAATTTCACCCTTGCATGCAACATTCACGAAATTTTCTGGGATCTCATTGGCCCAAATTGGGCTATGATGCAAAGAAGTTTGAGTCATTCCCCAAAACTGGGCATATGACCAGGATCTTCTAATGATAAGAAAGAAGAGTACAGTAGGTCTGAGTATTCTGTATGATCCTAAAATTGTAAGGGTCTCTCACACATATAATACTGTAGAGTACACCTTGATGCTAGTGGAAATTCTTTTTAGTGTCTGATTCTGTAATCCTTTTATACCTTCAGTGAATGACTATTTCATACCAAAGGCTTATCTGAGGATAACAAAGCAATTCCATTGCCAGGCATTTATAGAGCTCAATCTGAGGAAACAGTAAATGTCTAAAACACTTCTTCCCACAGTGTAAACAGAAGTGCAACTTGTAAACCTAGGTTAAAGGAGAAATATTGTGAAAAGTTCATTAAAAGTAACACTAGACAGCTTCAAATCTCAGAATGGAAAAGTCCTAATTTTCAAATGTTGCTTGTGCTTAGAATTCTGTTAAGTCAAATACCTTTTTACAGATTTCAGAATTTCCTCAACAGATATTTGAACACAGGTTTGTAATGATGTTCTTGTAGGCATCAGTGAACAAATAAGAAAAAAAAAAAACATTTGGGGCAAATGCATGGGTAAAACAAAATGTGGCGGGTCCTCCCTAGTGGCACAGCAGGTTGAAGAACCGCACTGAGAAGTTGAAGCCACTTCTGCATGAGTTGGATTCCCACCTGCCCCAGAGGTGACCACATGGGCAGACCTCTCCTGACCCGCCTGCTGCTCCCCTCAGCAATGTCTGCCTGTTCTGTTCTGTTCTGCCTGATCTGCCTGTTCTGTTCCCCACTCTGTCTCTGGTGAAGCCTCTCGCCACCCTGAGCCTCTGGCCTGTACCCCAGTTCTGTATGTAGAAATAAATCTTTTTAAAAAATGTGACACATACATGTGGTACAGTATGAGTAATCCCTAAGAAAGAGAGAAACTGGATGAACTTTAAGGACATTATGCCAAGTAAAATAAGCTGATCCTAAAAAGACACATTGTAATTCCACTCACTCAAGGTATCTCAAATAACCAAATTTGAGAAGCAAAGAGGGGGAATTGGCTGCCTGGTGTTGGGTTAGGGGACCTGGGGGTTACTCGAACAGGAATTAAGCTTCAGTGAATTGAGTTGAATATGTTCTAGAGCTGCCGAACAGCAGTATGCCCACAGTGAGTAATAACACATTTTCTACCTGTGAAGAGAGGGTTCTCAGGCTAAGTTCTTACCACAGTAAAATGAAATTTGGAAAGAAAATGTAGAAAAGCAATTCTGCCCTTGTGTTTGCATTTGGTGATACAGGTCTAGGGAGTATATTGGTCAGGGTTCTCTAGAGAAACAGGGACAATAGAGAGAGAGAGCTTTTAAGGAACTGGCACCCACAATGTATGGTTTGGCAAGTTTGAAATCTGCAGAGCAAGCCGGAGACCTGAGCTAGAGTCGGAGTTTGGGGGTGGAATGCTCTCAGTGAGATTTGTTTTTTTTTCTAGAAACTTCAGCTGATTATATGAGCCCCAACAACACTCTATAGGGGAATTGCTCAAAGACTGTCTATTTAAGTGATAATGTCATATAAGAATATCTTTACAGGAACACATAGACTGGTGTTTGAATATGTGGGTACCATAGCCTATTCAAGTTGACACATAAAATGAACCATCAGAAGGAGCCAGCCAATGACCATATTAATAAGTAAAGTGTTTAAGAAGTTAGAAGAAAATGTTATGAAAAAGCAGAGTGAGGTAAGTTAGAATTTAAAACAGAAAGTCATGACCACAAGAAGAATACTTGAGTGTATGTAGAAAACATCTAGAAAGTCTTGAAGGAGCATTTACTGCATCAAGTGCTCTGCAAATGTGTGATAAATGGCAGGAGACATAGTCCCTACCCCAAGGGTGAAATGAAGAGTGAGACAGAACCTTCAGTGCTGAGAGATGAGGGCCCTGTGGAGCACAAAGCAGGGGCACGCAGGGGTGGGCAAAGATGTCCTCACCCCACTCAGCTGTCCCTCTAGGCCAGGTTCAGCACAAGGTTTGAGAACTGCACTGATTTAGCACAAGTTCAGAGGCCTGGGACATGAAGCCAGGTCACCAGGCTAATCTCCTGTATTGTATTCTGGTGACAAAGACTGACTATATCCCTGAACAACTCATGCAGTAGATTCTTGCCCCGGAGAGGGTGATTCTTTTACATGGAGTGAATAAGAACAACACCAGGTATGGAAGAGTTACAGTCATGACATCAGGGTTCTGAGATCCTTGGGATTGGCAGTACATTGGCCATGGGGAATGCTGGTACTATGGACCCAGAAGGTGCTTATTGTCAGGAAAAAGGAACACAGTATCTTGGAGGGCAAAGGAGTGTCTGGGTTGAGTTGACCTCAGCTTCTGCTTCCCTAATGCATAGAAGGCATTGCCCCCATGGCCTGGGCCTGGAAACCTCTTTGCACTGATAATCTCTTGGGAGAAAGACTAATGGTCATGACTCCAGCAGAACAGAATGTCTCTTTGTGGACATGTCAGCAACTGGCAGTAGAGTGACATCAGGACAAGATAACTGGTGGCTGGGTTTGTACATGAACATATGTTACATTTACTGCCTACCAGTACCAGGCACTTCTGGACAGAACACTCCTTGAAGGTCACGTTGTAGATTATCAGTGACTCAGGCTCTCAGTCAGTTCATAGCCCTGCAGCATGTTAGCTGGTGGCTTCCTTGATCTGCACCATGAGGAAGTTTTCTTGGCTGGAAAAGGGAACAGTTATGAGTTTGAGGTGAGGAATGAGAGGGCTTATGATGACTTCTGAAACCAGAAGTTGGTCCTGTAGCCATTCAGATGTGCTGATGACAGTCAATGACAGGGTTCCCAACTGACTGCACCTATTGCTCAGGTGTTACCTTGAGTTTCTCCAGGATTCACAGCAACCTTATCTCATCAGCAACAATTACTTCTTATTCATCTGCTTAAAATGCTGAATGAGTATATTTAAATATACAGATTAAAATGCTGTTCTGGGTTGAAAGGGGACTAAAATGACTGCAGTTTAACTCATTTTTTCAAAGGATCTTTATGAGCATTTCCCTCTGGATTTGTGAGAGCTTCTAATATTATTTAAAATATTTTACATTTAGTGCCTATGTGTCTTGTCTCCCAATTAACAGTAAATTTCTTTTTGGAAAAGACCTTGTTTTTTGTTTGTTTGTTTGTTTTGTTTTTTATTACAAAAGTTTATTTTTACATCATTTTGTACATTTTTTTTTCCATCTCAATTGTAATCCCCGCAGGTTTCCCATCACCAATTCACCCATGTGCCATCATCATAATCCCGTGCATTTCCCTCCCCCCACCCCGTTTTTGATCCCATTTCCCACTCCACCCCCACATTATTTTTGTTATTTTCCACCTGGTCCATTATACTCCTGCTATGAGTGAAACCATCCAGTATTGGAAAAGACCTTGTTTTACACATCTTTGTACCATTCAATCCCTGTCACCCCTTCCCTTTAGGCTCCTAACCTCCCCCTGCACCCACCACCACCCCCTTTCTGCCTTCAAGTTCTTTTAGTGTATTATGTAGTCATTATTCTACTGCTGTGTAATAAATTACCCAACATGTAGCACCTCAAAGCTCACAGTTTCTGTGAATCAGGGATCAGGAAGGCTGAGTGGTGATTCTGGCCCACCCAGATCTTGCAAGAGATAACAGTGTTATGTCAGTTGTGCTATGGTCCTCAGAAGGCGGGGCCTCACTCACATGGCTGGCACATTGGTGCTGGTGGTTGGCATCGCAGTTCAGCTCCTATGGGTTTTATACCTGATTGTCCTCCCAGCCAGAGGCAATGATCCAGAGACCATGATGGACGTTGCAATGCCTTTTATGACTCAGCTTCAGAAGTCACACATTAGCATTTCTTAGCACTCTGTTGGTGATACTGTTCAGCAGTGACTCAACATGGAAGAAGACTAAAATAAGGACATGATTTCCAGAAGTTGTCCAAGAGGCCATCTTGAAGCTGACTAGAATGCAGATATGATCTATGGTACACAATGGTGCTTGTGAAGTACATGGTATGAAGGTGTGTGATGGACACCAGTTCTTTGTACAATAAGACTCTATTTCTTTTCCTACTATGAGACTTTCCTGAGGTACCTGAAGGGACAGGATATAATTGTGCAGGCAACTCTCTGTGACCCAGGCCAATGTAAAATGGGACTTTTCCCCCCAAATTCTCCCTTTTCATGTCTACTGTTCTCACCTTGTACAAGTCAGTACTAATGACTGTTCTCTGTTTATGTTTGAATCAAGCATAGCCTCATAGGGATGCTTCCTCATCAAAGCACTCTCACTTTGCCTCCCTTTGAAAACTTTCCTCTCCCAAGACTCACTTCCACAGGGTGGTGATAAGAGCTGCTTTAGTGAAGTTTGTGCTTTGAGTTGACAGGAGCTATCTGAAGCTATAATATCCAAGTACCTATAGAAATTGCATAGAAAATTCATTTTAGCAGTACAGCCTGTAGGGACTGGTCATGTCTCTTCTACTTACTGAACTATTGTTTAGATCTGAATTTGTTATTGAACTTGTATGCTTCTTGAGGGCACAAGTTTTTTGTATATTCCCCAAAGCTACATAGGGCTTGGTTAAAATCAACACTTCATAAACATTGAATGAGCTCTAATTTAGATTTCTCTTCATTGCAGAAAACTTCGTCATTTAACAGTGAGCTTCTGTTTCCTTACTACAAGAGTGAGTAATTTGAGAATTGCAATTAACATGAAAGACAAGTGTAGTAAGATTTTTTTTGGTAAGAAGTTTTATCGGGGCATCCCACAATGCTTATTTTTGTGTGTGTGTTGCTGTTATAGAAAGGATATGTTCTTAGAAAAATAGGGCTCATGCCAATTTAGTGCAATAAGGAAAAAAAAAAACAAAAAACCTTAGATTTCAAGTTAAGTAGAACATGACCCTTCAGGGAGTCTATTCCTAACAGCCTTCGTAGCTGCCATATTCTGGGTAATTTTCTTACCCTCTCCAAGCCTCAGTTACCTGGTCTGTGAAATGAGATTAGCAATAACTGCTTTGTAGGCCTTTTGGGAGATGAAATGAGATAGGAGATAGCCTGTGAAAAGTTCTAGAACAAACGCATGGAGAGGAGACATCTGACACCCGCTTTAAGGCCCAAAGTCCCCATCATTCCAGATCTCTAAACTAGTTCTTCATTTTTGTATGAAACATACCTTTTTTTTTTTTTTTGGTATGAATTTCTAGTTGTTTTTTTTTTTGTTATTTTTAAGGCAATACAAGTGAGGCAGAGATGAAGATACTTTCCCAAACGGTGTGACTGGCAGACTCTGAGGACGGGGGCAAGGGGTGGGGTGGAGGGTCGCATCTAAAGTATTAGTGTTTCTGGAAATGTTTTGAGGGAGAAAAGAAGTTATTTCTTTTGGTCCTAACCTGATTAACCAGACAATGGCTTTGAGACTGTGGGGGTAGATTTCTCTCTGTTTCCTGAGCTTCTTGGTTCCTGGGTTGTTTTAAAGACCCAGAAAATAATAAGCTGTGGTGATCAGCCATGAGTTACAGGCTTGAAAAGGACAACCCAAAAGATAGGGGCACACCTGAAGGCGGAAATAAACATTTATCAGCTGATCACCTCAAAATTAATACCTTTCTTGGTCCATCTTAACTATGAAAGGTAAAAAAGAGAGTTATTCCTCTTTAGCTGATCAGCCAGCTATGTGCCAAGTCTCAGAAGGGATAGGGAAAAGCACCCCCAAAGCCAAGGACATGATTGTCATAGTAATAGATTAAAAAATCATGTATTTTGCAATTTAGTTGCCTTTTCCTGCTCTGTAAGAAAACAGATTTCTTATAAAGAAATAAGTAGCTGCAGTTTCTACTCTTGCAAAATAACTGATGAACTTCTGAGTTTTTAAAATATTATAATTCTTTTTTAAATTATATTTTGTTGAGACAATATTGGTCTACACTACTGTATATAGGTTCATACTTCTTCTTGTGTATATTACCACTACACCCACCCCCATCATCAAAGTACCAATAATTTCCCCTCATATTCCAATGGGTCCACTTAGCTTCCTTGTTCCCTCCCACTCTGGTAGCCTCAATTCTACAGTCAGATCTCTAGAGTTCCTTTTGGTTTAGTTTAGTCTTTTTCTTAGTTTTGTCTCTTTGTATTTACATTTGAATGTGTTTCTCTTCTGGCTTGACATAATTATTACAGATTTTATAGCTGCCAGAGAAAAAAGCCTGAGCAGTGTTGGGATCGAGAACCAAACTTTTTGTAGCATCTACAATAATTTGAAAGAATGGGTTTTAGAATTTTTCTAGAAAGCAACAAACCAAATTCTTTAAGTTTTGGGGTAATATCAGACAAAAATACAAGATGATGATTAATTTCTATCAGTACTTTCAAAAACCAAGCACGGCTTTCCACGTGAAGAAAATAGTTGCAGCAGATGGGTTAGTGTGCTGAACTGGGGTGGGGGGGCTTTGGTTCCAGTCAGAGAACACAGGGCACCTATGGAGTACTGAATGTTTGCCCCATACCATGTTGGCTGCTGATGATGAAGGAAAGCAGTATGGCAGCACCCAGATGAAGTTTATGGAAACACTCAAGGTAGCATATCGTTTTGTTCAGCTCCCATGAGGAGTCAGAGGAAGTAATACAGACATAGAGTCCTAAAGGAGAAGTAGGATTGCCTAGACATTAGAGACCAGTATTTTACGCAGCATGAACTGCACCACATTTCATGACATATTCAGAAAACTAAAACTGTGTTTACAGAAAACCAGAGCAAACTGTCATATTGTAATGTAGAGAATCACCTGGGGATCTGGTTACAGGCTTGGGGTGATAGCTGGCATAATATGTTTCTAGCAAGTTCCTGGGTGATCACAGACTACTGGCCGGAGCCCATGCTAGGCAGGTAAGTGGCAGAAGCACTGAGTGCAGAAGTGGAGGGTGGGATGGGGGAAAGGGGTGAATGGAGAGGGCAAGGACCTGTCACCGGAGTGATAGCTGTTCTCCAACTTCATTCTGGTTGTGTGCTCGTGCCTCTCTCCTCCTCTGCTCAGTGCTGCCTATGACCTTCCCCACTACCCGCTAACCCCAACAGCAGGGACACTCCATCTTTACAACTCCCTTCTGATCTCTAGCCACAACCTGTAGGCATGGGCTCAGAAAGTCTTGCTTCCTAACAGAGAAAAGAGAGGTTATTGTATGAAATTTTTCCCATCCAGGACCTACCTGTTTCTTACCCCTCTTCCTCCCCTCCCCTTCTGGGCAGAGGTGTTTCTTCCCTCAGTTTAAGACTGAACTCTCCACTGCACTCTGGAAGATACTCCCTTTTCCCTGAAGCCTCCTGTGGGCCTCCATTTATCACTCTCTTTCTGTCACTGTTCTCACAACTCTTCTGTCCCAAGCTTATCTCAATATAAACCTATGAATCAGTTCAGGGTTTTCCTTTTGCACACCTAACCCCATTGAGAAAATGGCCTGATCTTGAATCCCTCTCTAGCTCCTGTCTGACTTCCCACAGCCTGATTTCTTCAAAGGGAAGGCCGCTCTTGAAGTTTCTCTCATCTGTTCATCTATTTTCTGCAAACAGTCGCCTCTGGACTTGTCCTGCTCCACTCCACTGAAGTGGCTGGTCTGAAGTTAAGTGTGACGTCCAGCTGCCCAATCCAGAAATCCTTGCTTTTGTCCTTCACACTACAGTGGCATCTCAAACTGTGTTTCCCCAGGGCTCTGCATATCCCTGGATTCTTTTTTTTTTTTAAAGATTTATTTATTTATGCATACAGAGCCAGAGGTACAGGGGTAGTGAGAGGATTCACCAGAGACAGAACAGTATCCCTGGGTTCTTTTGGACTTTTGTCAGCTGCATATCCAGTTCCTCTTCTGTATCTAGTTATTACCAGTTAATATTTCCCAGGGTTCTGGTCTCAGCTTTATTTTCATCTAACCTGAACATCCTCCCATGGGGGTGTCACCTGCACCTGGGACTTGAACCTTTCTTTCTATGCTGCTGCCAGGAATCCAGCCCTGCAGCCTTGATGTTTTGGTCCTATCTACATAGAGGGCTTCTCATTTCCCAAAGTGAAGCTTCCTTTTAGCTCCTAAACCTACTTTTCCTTCTGAGTTACACTCCAAGTGAATGGTATCATTTTCTCCCTTGTTCACAAACCCCAGACTTTGGAATTGAACCTGACTCCTTTGCTTGTTTTGCCTACTTTTAGTGATGTGCCTGTCCTCTTCCCATCACCTACTGTCTTAGCATGAGTCCTCTTCATTTAACACCCACATAACTGCTTTACCCCTACCTGGCCTCTGCAGTTATCTATGGCTTTCATTCCCCTCCACTCATTAGAATCATTGGACAAATTTAATAATAATCCTGATGTCTGGGACACACCCCAAGCCAGTTACATTAGAACTGCAGGAAGAAGGACCCAGGTGATTCCAGTGTGCAGCCAAAGTTAGCAGCTACAACTTCAGTCTCTGTCTCCTTCAGATCCATATTCCACACTGCCACTAACATGGTTTTCTTAAAGTTCTAATTGGTCCCCTGTTCAAAAATCCTTCAAAGATTTTCCATTGATTTGGAAAAACTCCTTGATGTCTTATCTGAGTCTTTTTGATGTATGATGTGAGACCTTTCATGCTTGGCCCTGCCTCAATTGCCAATTCCATCTCTTTGGGTCTGTCAAAGGTACCTCCTGATCCCTCAGGCTACTCTGCCCACCCCCACACCCCAATCTTCTCAGGCTTCTCTGCATGCATAAAGGCTTGGTCCTCTGTCCAGGTGCAAGTTGCTCCCCTTGCTCATGCCTGACCAGCTCCTCTCTTTGTTCTTTAAAGTCCTCTTCAGGTGTCATCACTTACTAAAAGCCATCTTCAGAGTCTATTAAATACCTCCTGACTCTACTGCTTCTCCAGTCCAGCACCTTTCCCCCATCTCCACCAGTAAGAGAGCGAGGCACGTGATGGCAGGGACTGCCCCTATGTGCCCAGCACCCACCCCCGGCACACAGTATGTGTAGGATGAACCCAGCCATCTCCTCCACGTGTCCACCTCCTAACAAGCTCACACGGCAAAACAAAACAGTTGAAAGCTTGTTGAATTTTCAGGGCAAAAGCTTTAACTTCAAGGAACATACACATGTAAAGATAACACAAATGAAAAATGACAGCAATATTTTTCCAGAAAGACACAGCAGAGCCGTGTTCAGTGCCACATAGAAGGTGGTCCTGTCCTCTGATGCCAACAAACAAAATGGGTCTGCTACATTATGTGCCCATGGGCATGGTGAGCTCAGAAGTGAGGTTAAGATGGAGCTCTTTAAAAAAGGGGACTTTAGGTTATGCAACATTGAGCAACAAAGAGTATGGAATTTGAAGACCAAATGTTGAGAGCAGGTGATTATATTTACAAACAGATTCTTAATTTTATACTTTGTGTAATGGGATTTTTTGTTGTTGTTGTTTTTATTTGGTTTGCAATAGTGTAAAAAATCTGGGGGTGCAGGTTTACACCTATTTTGATGTATATTATGACACCATCACAGCATCCATAACCCTTCACCATTACCCACTGGGTCTCACCGATGCCCTGCTTCTTCCCCCCCCCCCACTTCCTCCCTCTGGTAGCTTAAATTATATAGTCATATTTCTAGGGTTTGTTTTTGTTTAGTTTTTCTGTTTCTTTATTTCTCTAAATTTCACATCTGGGCAAAGTCATTGAGTGTTTTCCTCCCTTTGACTATCTCACTTCAAATTCTTAATTTTACTAAAATGTGTTCCTCATAATCTTTCAATGTAGCTTCCCTTAACCACTTAAAATTACCATCTGGCTCCCAAAGTCCAGGGTATCCCCCAGATGGGTATGAAGTCACTTGGATAGTCAGAGCGGACAGGGCCTAGATCTTCCCACGTTCCCTAGGAGATCCCACCAAGGCTCTGGGGAGGGTGATGGTCACTGCGCTGTATTCAGCAGCCACTGTCATGCTTGGCACCTCTCAAACCTGTTAGGATCCTGCCCTGAGGGACTTTTCACAGATGGCAACATGTAGATCTTATCCCAGGCAGGTCAGACTCTTTCTGGAAGTGAGACACTGGCACTGGTAGTTTTTAAAACTCCCCACGTATCCTAATGACTAGCCTCCTTTAGTTTCTTGACTCTCAAACTTGGCTGCACATTGGCATCATCTGAGAACCTAACCAAAGGCTTTGCTGCACCCTCAGAAATACTGTGGTCATTGGGGTAGGAGGAAGCCTGGCAGCCACCTCAAGATCGGCTCCCCCACAATTCTATTAGGCAGCAAAGTGTCAGAACCCCAATTGCGGCTCATCTCCCAATACCATAGCAGAGTTCTTTATTTTTACATATATTTGTGCATTTTTCCATCTTAGTTGCAATCCCCTTGGGTTTCCCATCACCAAATGCAGAGTTCATTTTACCCTGACAAAAACCCATTGCCATGAGAAGATGGGGAAACCCACCTGTCAGAAACACATTTATCCTTCTGAGTGACCTGACCAGACTAAGGTAGATGTTCCTCACGGAAAAAGTTATTACTTGTGTTGGAAAGACAGAATCAGTGTTAGTTCGCTTGCAGATTAAACTTGTTGACACCAAGGGTCTGACTCCTTGAGCATCCCCTGCTGCCTGTGTGACCCCAGTTGGCTCAATGGTGGCCCCTCTCCCTGGGAACAAGCCAAATGGCATTGCAAATAATAAATGGATACAGCTAATGGATTCAATTATTGTAAATTTCTGGGTCATTGCTGGTGGCACTATCCTCCCTTTTCCTTTCATCTGGTGTGCAAAATAATTTTCTCTTTGTACTTCCCAATTATGAGATGTCAAATCTGAGTTAGTGTCCTGTCCTGGGTGTCCCAGGCAGGTAGACTGCAGACTCCTCCTTTTCGCCTCATTCTCTGTGCCTGCATCTAGTCAGCAGCCACCAGCACCATCTTGAAAAGATGACCTTGGTCCATCGCCGTCGTGATGGTACAACTCTCTGTCCAGCCTTACAAGCCTAGCCCTTTGAGGGTATTCTCTCTAACTCCTGAATGATTCATCAGCAAAGATTCTTATATGAAAAATAGAAAAGGAAAAAAAAAACTCACAGCTTTACTTTGATTTGGCATATAGGATGCTAGTTCTTAGCTTTGGTTCCACATTGGAATCACCTGGGGAGCTGTAAAAACTTTCCAGATTTGTCACTGGCCCCTACAGAGTCTGATTTAAATGGTGTAGGGATCAGACTGAGCAACAGTTTTTGAAGCCTCCAGGGGATTCTGTTGTTCAGCCAACGTGAATACCATTGGTGTTTGTCAATAACAGAGACTGGGAAAAGAAGTGGAAGGACACCCATAGGGAAACATCTCTCAAATCACAATTTTCCTCGGGACTTTCCCTATGAACCAGCAGAGGTATTTGTCCCAGTTAGAGTCTTTACAGCATAGATGGCTGGATGTGTTTCCTAGGAGACTAGAAGCAAGGTTAAGCCACAGAAAAACCTCAAAACTGGGGGAGTTTGTCTTCAGTGTCCTTTCATCTCCCCAGGAGTGTTCTTCTAGGCCTACTGCCCTGTTGTTCCCACCATGCCTATGCTCTTCCTGTGGCTCACCAACCATTTTGTAGTATTTGAGTAATTTGGATGTAGGAGGGAAAAACACAGTGCTGTGGTGAGAGGGGGCTGGGCAGGAGAGGGTAAATCGTGGGATGTTGTTTGATGCATTTGATGTTTCCTAAGGAGCTTGGGAAGAACCTGGGTCCCCTCACTGTGATATCCGGTGGACATGCTGTGTTCACAATCTATTCTTTTCCTCTGTTGGCTTTCCCTGTAACCCCTTTCCTTTCCATGAATACTTCCCTGACCTGTGCTTTACACACTCTGAGTCCTGCCACAGGCTGACTCTGACCCAGCTCCATCACCCTTCTCCATCGTCCTCTTGCTAGCAGAACCAGGGATATATCCTCTGAAGTACCAGGTGGTGAATCTTGTTCCATCCAAACAATGGTTTCCCCCGTGGCTGTGCATTAGAAACACCTAAGGAGTGTTTTGACCTGGTCTGGAGAGTCAGCAGGTGTTTGAAATGTACTGCCCAGATGGAGGCTCATTGGTCTTGCTCAATCACGAAACAAATTTCAGTTTCTGTTGTTGGGATTGGACAGACAGTGCCATTTTGGCCAATGAAACACAAGAACACAGGGCTGGGGGTAAGGGTGACTCAAGAAAAGCTTTCCTCGCTTTAAGAAGCAATGTGCTTTCTTTCTCCATGATCTCTGGGCTTGTTGGATGAGGATGAGATTCTTAGCACCCCTGCAGCTCTGTCTTGCTGGTAAGTGGACATATCCAAGGGCATAGTCTTTGTGGTAGATTGCAGAGCACAATGTTAAGAAGAACCTGAGTTTTGATACTGTCATTGGGCTGCTAAGTCTGTCAAACAAGGAAGGCCTTGCTTTTCAGGCTTTTTGCCTTGCAGACATCTACCTGGTCTATCAGCCTCACAGCAAGTCCAGACCAAAGCTGCATGATCCGAGGCTCCAGGTGGCAAGGGAGGATGTAGCCAGGACTCCAGCTAGATAAGATCTGATGGAGTCACCTGCTCACCATGGAATAGCCCCAGAACCAGTGACCCTGCTTGGCAGAGCTTTTGGACAAGCACTAACCCAGAGGGGTCTGTGAAGATAGTGAAAGTCTTGCCGGAGTGAAGCGGGTTCAGGCTGGAATGCTGTTATTGTGTGAATCTAGTCAAACTGGGTGCCTGGTTTATCTGCACTGTGGGCTGAACAGCTGCTTCACAGTGTTGTTGTTGTAGCTCATTTAATCACTTGAGCTAGTACCTGGCATGTTATAAGGTTCACTGTAAGTGGCAGTTTTTGCTATTCTTGATACACTTGCCCTCTGCTGCAATGAGCAAGAGGTAAAATAATTGAAAAGAATGAAGAGAAACATGGTTGATTTCCGTAGGACTGATTACTGCTTTAACAGTTTAGAATAACTTTTGTTTCCTGTAATCCCCCTCTGCCTGGAATATATCGAAAGACTTTGAACATGCTTTGCCAAGTCAGCACAGATGCTGTGTCTGGTGTAATGGGGCTCACTCCAGCTCAATCAGCTGCTCAGGCTTGATTGACACTAGGAGTCCACAGTTGCCTGCTGCTAATTATAAAGAGGCAGTAAATGAGCTGTGGGTCTCTCCTTCCTGAGGTTGTATCCAACCCCAGGAGCTGGTAAGGGCACTGGGTGGCAGTCAGAGACAAGGTCCTCTAGCTTTCAGAGCTGAGCTCTGCAGTCCAGTGTGGCCTGGACTCAGTAGGCTCCCCTCCCCCTCCCCTGGGCTTGGCTGTCAACCCTGCCTCATGCTGTGATGCAAGACTGGCAGTGTGGCATCAGGCCAGTCTCCAGTCATCAGGTCAGTCTCCGGGCGCTTTACTGGGCTGCAATACCCCTTCCCTGCTCCTCCTTTGCTTCCTCCCTCCATGTCTGAGGTCCACCTCTGTGTCCCACTGTTTAGGACTTCTGCTTGACTCTGAGATATTGTCTCTTTTTTCACCTATATTATAAAGATCCCTACTTCCTGTCTCTCTAGTCATTTCTGCTTCTGACATTTTGTCTTCTCTGACACTTCAAGGTGTTCGGAATTGACATTCTGGAATGTCTCCACACCCCTGCTCCCAACCTCCACTGCTGCAACTCACTCCTCTCCATGTCGCCTGTGGTTTCTTCACTTGTACATTCCCTATTCCCACAGTTCTGCCTTGTTCATTTGTTTTCATCATTCTTGTGTTGTTTTTATACTCCCTCTAATATCTGTCCTCTATATTTACTTCTGATTTGCCCTTGTTGGTTTCCTGGGGGTTGATGTATGGTTTATTCAGCCATCCTTTCTCCCAGAAACTTATTTTAATTTTTAGATTTGAATTATTTATTTATTTTAACTGAGGTAATAATGGGTTATCCCCATCAGGCATTACCACCATGGTACACCCACCACCTACTCATATTCTACCACCAGAGACTGTTTCCTTCCATTTTTCTTCTTTCCCCTTCCCCAACTGCTTTCCTCTTGCTGTTTCAATTCTATAGTCAGCTATCAAGGATTATTTTTCTCAGGATTATTTTGTCTTTATCTGATTATTAAATTACTTTACATTCCATGTATTAGTTACATCATCTGATATTTACCTTTATCCTTCTGGTTTATTTCACTTAGCATTATCTTTTCAAGCTTGTCCATGTTACTGCAAATGGAATGAGTATCTTTTTGATTGGTGAGTAGTATTCCATTATGTATATATTTATATATGCTATTCTTCTTGATCTACTCATCTATTCTGGGGCTCAGAATTATAGTTAATAGTAAGTTTAACCATGGTAAATAGTGCTGCAATAAACATGGGCTGCAGGCTTCTTTTCAATGTAGTTTTTGAAATTTTTTGGATAGATGTCTCAGAATGGAATTACTGTCTTTTAGAAACTTCTTCAACCTCTTTTTCACTAGTCTTTTCCATCCTTTTTTTTTTTATTGATTTATCATATATTAAGTGAAGAAAAAAGAAAGAAAAAATACAACCAAAAATACCCCACCCTACCTCTGCTACTTTTCCTGGCCCATTCTGCCTGGGTCTCCTTTCCTCAGTTTTGAAAGAATTTTCTAAACACCCATCGCCTTTCACATCTTCCATCCTTTTCAGCCCACCACAGTGTAGTTTACTCACTGCTTTTGAATTTGTCGTCCCAAGTGCACAGAAATCATCTTGAAGTTGATGGAAACTTCTGTACTGAGGTGTGTGTCTTGGGAGTGAATGAGACTCTGGAATGTCTAGCTGAATTAGAATCCTGGGCCTCCACTTAACAGAGGTTTTATCTCAGCTAAGTTCCTAACTACTTTTTAGTAGACTGGACCTTTTCTTGAGGGAGGAGTTATTGTTTACCCATGGCCTACTAATAATCATAGTTGGCCTTTTTAGCAGGCTCTATGTGGAGGCCTACTTAGTTCTCTTTGGAAGCTCAAAATACCTGCTGAATGAATTTTGCCCAAATAGTCTTACTTAGGCATTTTAATTTCTCACTTCCATATGCATCCCACCCCATTGACTAGGTCCTTACTACATTTTTCTGAGGAAGACATACTGCACTCCTAGTGTCCAAATTTCAGGTCTTCTGAATCATACAGATAACTTGAATTTAATCCTCTAATAGAGCAGGAGAGCCACATCTTGATATGGTACTTAGATTCAGAATAGTTAAATATCACTTTGTAGTAAAATTTTATTACTCTGGTTGTGATAAGGTAAAAAGGTAAAATTAAAAAACATATAATCTGGGTTCTCTTCTGCAATTTGTGAGTATAGGTAATTAGAGTTTAAAGTATGTCAAAATTCTGGAACAATCTTTGCATGGGAAAGAAAACTAAAAATAAGCAGGGAGACTGAATGGGCAGTTAAAACCTAACAGTTGGATGTCTAAATTTAAATTTCATTGCCCTTGTCTACAGCTGGGGAGTGGGGTCTTAATCCACAGAAGGTGGGGGTTTCTACAGGCCTATTAAGTGCACCATCTGGGTGGGGGCACGTGGGCAATATTTGTGCAATGGGAGCAGAGGTCTGGTTTTCAAACAGTTTTGTGTTTTTGAGAAGAGGAAACTAATACCATAAAAAGCAGTACATTTCATGCAAGGAGCACATTAAGGAGCACATCATGACACTGCTGCTAAGTACTAACAGAGTCCAGGTACTGACATCTGAGACATGGAATAGGTTGCCACTAGCAGGGAGGATGAAATATTCTAACTGAGTCTTGAGGAATGGGCTACTACACTCTTGTGATTCAGGCTGGACTGGCCAAAAAGCAGAGGAACAGGGATCTTGGAGTCAAACAGTTAATTGGAGCTGTCCCCTCTCAATGAAATGATTGATAGGCAGAACCTGTCCTCCAAATCCCTGCAAGGTGCACTTGTGTGCTTCTTCAGTCTTCCTGGCAACACTGAGCTGTCGTCTCTCCTGACCTCTTTCCTTCACTTCATTCCTCCAACCCACCATGGCAGGTATGGATTCCTTTAGTGAGCTCAGAACTCCTAGCCCACACAGGCTCATATTGACTCTTTTGCCCTTCCTTCAGTTGGCCCCTAACCCATGACCACCTATTTAACACCTCTTTCCCTCCACCCTTGCTGATTAAGATCTTCTATAGGATATAAGATCCTCCCTAGTCCCTGTAAATGCAATGGAGGGTTGCTCCCACGAGGTTGATTTGCTTATCTCTTTGCACCCTCAAAGCCTAAGAGTCTGTTCAAGCATGGGTACTACAATCTCCCAGGTCACCAGTTTTCTCTGAGAGCTTTAACTAGTCAAAACTCTTTGGATTAGATTTAACTACTCAAAACTCTTTAGATTTCTAAAAGGAGTGCTTTTGTTGCCTCATGAAACAAAAAAAAAATCAAATCGCAGTTCATATGTGGCTGCATCCACCCATCCCAGATGTCCATAGGAGGCCATTGGGCATTCTCAAGCACAGTGCTCTCAGGGCCTCTTCACTCCAAAGTAGTAGCAATAATCACCACCAGCAATGGGCTTCCACTTTGCCAACTAGCCATCATGCCCAAATGACCCTCTTCCCCATGGTCCTAGGGAAGAAATCCTAGAACTGACTTGGATTTGTGCACCTTATATCATTGACCAATCTTGAATCATTTTGTCCAAGATAATGAGACACTATCATTCAGTAGGACTTGGTAATTTGCTCGGTTGATGTTGAGTCAGGTTAAGGCATTTTCCTTAATGAAAGATGTAGATTTTGTTACCAGAAGAAAATTGACCAGGCCCTAGCTGGTGTGCAGCAT
This sequence comes from Condylura cristata, assembly GCF_000260355.1. Lineage (NCBI taxonomy): Eukaryota > Metazoa > Chordata > Mammalia > Eulipotyphla > Talpidae > Condylura > Condylura cristata. The sequence goes on along the minus strand of NW_004567103.1, from coordinate 75,806,259 downwards.
AGAAGTGGAACAACAGGCCTTTCTCCTAAAAGCCATCAGCTGTAATGCCCAGTCTTTGCCCTGGACTGACTGGAAGGATCCACATGCCCCAGCTTTCAAACTCATTCCTTCTTCAGAAATGCTCCAAGGCAGGCCCAAGTTTCCAGATGGGAAATCCCGTCTAGCTAAGTCCCAGGGGAATTTGGAAACTAAGATTATTTTCAAAGAACTTTGGAAGAGCCTCGAGAGCCTCCATTTCCTCCTCTTTTCACTGGTGTTTCCCTCTTCTGTGATAGTAGCTGACCAGGGACACTTTTGCGATCACACAATTGGTTAGTTGTTTCTCATTTTGTTGAGTGACATCTTAGATTCTCAAATAAGAAAAGCAATCAGGAAGGTTTCAGAGTGATGAGGAGAGAGGGACAGGCATTTTCAGGCAGAACATTTGCACAAGAACAGTGTCAACCTCCCAGCAAGGTTGGCAGAGAGAGTGACAAGAAGGTAATCAGGACCATTTGCCACTTTCCTTTGAAGCAGACAGGAGAACCAAAGTGGGAGCAGTACCTGGAAGATTAATTGTTTTTTGCTCTTTCTTTGAACTTCAAGATCCATCCCCTGGGCTCCTCCCATATGATGCCCTGATTGACAAGCTCAATGGTAAAGAGAGGATCCCATACCCAAGAATCTGAGCTGTGTTAAGAGATTTCTCAGAAGTCAATTGAATGTGAATGTCAGCTGACACTGATAGAAGGAATAGGAGGGAGAGAACTACCTTTGTCAGGGAGCTTTCAGGAACTAGACAACAAAACAAAAAGGTAAACAGAAGGTTTCTTGAACTTCAATATGACATCTTTGGAGGTTGAACAAAAAATAAGTTACACCAGTTTTTAATTTTTTTAGTGTATGTCTTGTTTTTCAAGAAACTCCAACCCAGAGAGCTATAAAATTTTACCTCACATGATTATGTATATTGTTTTTACATGTTGGCAAATTTCAGTTATATAACAGACATTGAAAAACAATGCTGGGCCTCAGTGGAGGCTCAACGGGTTAGGATGCAGCACTGCAAGTTGGCCACAGCCATTTCATTGCAAGTTAGATCTCCAGCCCTGAGGTGATCCACATGGCGTGGCAGACCTCTCCTGACCCAAACACTGTGCCCTTCAGTAGTGTACTTTGTTACTCTGCCTGTTCTGCTCCCCACTCTGTCTCTGGTGAATCCTCTCAATGCCCCTGCACCTCTGGTCTGTACCCAAGTTCTGTTTCATAAATAAATATTAAAAAAAGAAAAATAATGCCATTTTTCAAAATTATCAAAAATAGCTATGTGATATTCAGGATAAAGATAGACAGTCCTGTACAGCAATTCCATATTTCTCTCTTTGGTCGTTTCAGCCCTTTCCAGTGCCATATTGTACATATGTCTTATATGTCTTATACATTAGTATACATCGTATGCATTATTATAGAATCTATTGTATATTGCATTTATACAGCAGTGTAGAGCTGTTTATTCCTGCCAGCTTAGAATATTACCTTAGAAATCTGTTCCCAATTTGATAGGCAGTGTGATCTCATATCCCACTAGTCAAGATACTGTTTTTTTTTGTTGTTGTTGTTGTTTAAAGATTTATTTACTTATGCATATAGAACTGGGGTACAGGCCAGAGATGTGGAGGGTGAGAGGATTCACCAGAGACAGAGCAGGGAGCAGCACAGGTAGATCGATGAAGTACACTGCTGAGGGGAGCAGCGGTCAGGACAGGAGAAGTCTGCCTCGCCATGTGAATCTCCTCCAGGGCAGGCGGGAATCAAAGTGGCTCAAGCTTCTCAGTGCTGTGCTTTAACCCTCTGTGCCACCAGGGAGGGCCAGGATACTGTTTTTTTGCATGTTTGTTGTTTGTGTTTCAACTTCTGAAAATCATCTTTGCTTTTTATCTTCAGCTTATGCACATTTTTCTCAATGGTAGAAAGGATATTCATGCATTAACAGATTTATATATAAAGAATATTACAATGTCCTGTATTAGATTTATTGCTAACATTTTGTTTGCATTTAAGACTTTAGTTTTTTTTTTTCTTAAAGATTTATTTATTTATTCATTCGTATAGAACTGGGGTACAGGCCAGAGATGCGGAGGGTGAGAGGATTCACCAGAGACAGAGCGGGGAGCAGAACAGGCAGATGGATGAAATACGGGTCAGGAGAGGTCTGCCTCGCCATGTGGTCGCCTCCGGGGCAGGCAGGAATCGAACTCATGCGGAAGTGGCTTTAGTTTCTTAGTGCAGTGCTTTAACCCGCTGCGCCACCAGGGAGGGCCAAGACTTTAGTTTTTTAAAAGACACAGCTTTTTGGATATTACTTAACTGTTTTTTGAAGACTAATATGTTTTTATGATTCAAGATTTGACAGTCACTGTTAGCAATCTCAAGTGTGTATAGTTCACTTCTACAGAGCAGATATTTATAAATGCAACTTCTATGTTGCTTTTTTCTTTTTTAAACAAATGATAACGTAACATCTGTACTCCAACTTTTTTCTTCATAGAGTCAAGTTTTTGAGTCGATAGTCTATCTGTACATAGAGACCTTCCTCATTTTTATGACAACACAGAACTCATTTGATTTTCAGGGATACTTTTTGACATAAAAACATTTTGAAGGGTTTTCTAGTCAGATTAATCAGTCTTTTCATTTATAACTGTATCCATTGATTTTATTAAAATTAAAAGCTTAAAGTTTTTGCTCCACCCTTCAATCATTTAAATACTTCTGTATTTTCTTGTGTAGTTTTAAATAAGACTCTTTAAGATAAATACAGATTACATGTATCTGAAAAAATAATGGAGACCCCTTGTATCCTTCACCTAGTTTCTCTCAATTGTAACATATTTCAAAAATATAACAAAATCTCATGACTAGGTTATTGACATTGCTAGTCAAGATGGATTGCCTCAAGGATCCCACAAACTGCTCTCTTGGAGCACCACTCATGCCTCCAACTCTCCTTGCCATTAGTCCTTGATAATCACTAATCTGTTCTTTCAGAATTTTACAAAAATAGAATTGTATACTACTATATGACCTTTTATAAAAAGCCTAGTTTGACTTTTTCCCTACTCAGTAGAAGTCTCTGGAAATTGAGTGAGGTTGCTGCATATCTTAATAGTCCATTCCTGTTTACTTCTTTTGTGTGGACATTACACAGTTTGGGTAACCATTCACCCATTGAAGGATCTCTGTCTGAGTTGTTGCCAGTTTTGGGCAATTCTTAATCAAATTGCTATAAAGAATCATATATGGGTTCCAGTGAACATGGTTTTAATTTCTCTGAATTGCTGTGTGGTATTGATATTTCATGTTCGTGGCCAAAGTTTTCCAGAGTTACTGGTAAAATTTTGTCTTCTAACCAGCAATGCACAATGTGTCAGTATTCTGCATTGTCACCAGTGATTGTTGTTGTCACTTTGTTTTAGACATTCTTATATGTAGTGATAACTCATTATGGTAATTTGCAGGGCAAATGACACTAGCCTTTTTAGATTTGCTTTTTTTATCATCTGTATAGTCTGTTTTCTAATTGGGTTGGTGGTTTCTCAACTGTTGAGTTTTAAGATTTCTTCTCGTAGTCTATCTACTAGTCCTTGGCTGTATGTTTTGAAAGTATTTTCTCCCAGTCTATAGCTGTCTTGCATACAAGATTTTAACAGTGTAAATTTTTTAACATTGAAGTACAATTTATCAATTTTGTTTTCATAGATTATGCTTTTGATATCAATACTAAGACTAAACAGAGTTCTCAACATTTTTGTGTGTAATTTTACATTTAAGTCTGAGTTCATTTTATGTAATGTGTGAGATTAAGCCAGGGTATTTTGTGACTTTGTTTTGGCTTCAGTTGTGCCAGCACCATTTGTTGAGATTATCATCATTGAATTGTATTTGTGGCTTTGCCAAAAATCACATGGGCATATTGGTGGGGGTCTATTTATTTTCTCTATTCTGTTCTGTGGATCTATGCAGCTGTCCCTCTGCCAGCAGCCTTGATTATTATAACTATGTCTTAATGTCAGCTAGATAAATTCTTCCTACTTCTTTTTTTCAAAATTACTTTCAGATATTCTGGTTTATTTGCCTCTCCATGTAAATATTGAATAATACTGTCTATATAAACTTTTACAGACACTTGGAAAAGACTTGAATCTGTATATCTATTTTAGAATTGACAACTGTACTGGTTGAGTTTTGCATATGCCTCTCCATTTGTTTAGATCTTTGATTTGTTTCAACAGCATTGTGTAGTTTTCAGCATATAAGTTTATATATGGTACATTTATAACTAAGTAATTTAGTGATTTTAAGTGGTATTGTCTTTTAAATTTTATTTCCCATGTGTTCATCATTAACATGTAAAAGCATAACTGTTTTTTTTGTGTGTTGCCTTCCTATATCCTTGTGGCACTCACTTATTCTAGATTCTTTTCCTTTATTGGATGCCTTGAGATTTTCTATTTAAATAAACTAAAATCAATGGTGAAAAAGTTACCACTCGCCCTGGTCTCAAGTAAGGGGCACAAGCAAAAGAGCCAAGACAAAGCTGGACTTACTTTGCAGAGAAGCTACAAAGAAGTTGTCTCCTCTCAAATAAAACTCCCTATAATAGGGTAAATTTTAGCAACCTCCACTTATTTTTCTAAATTCATAAACAATGTAAAATAGATAAATTAACCAAACACCTGCTTGGACATTCTCTCTGAAAATATAAAATGTTTTCCTTGCAGATCATATAAAGTTTTCATTCTAAGGCTGAAATTTAGCTTTATTGGATTTCCTTTCCCTCCCTCATTGTCCTGGCCAGAACTTCTAGCATTGTGTTGAGTAAGAATGACAACAAGTCTGTTGTCATGTGTTAATAAGAAAGACATTCAGTGTTTAGACATGAACTATAGGATAGCTGTAGGATTTTTAGACTCCCTTTATCAAGTTGGGGTAATTTCCCTTTTCCTTTATTTCTAAAATGTTTCCTAATCATACATGTATATTAATCTTGTCAAACACCTTTTTTTACATCAAATGTTAGGACATGTGATTTATTTTTTCTTCTTTAACTTTTCAGTATTGTAGATGACATGATTTCAAAAACTTGACCTTACCAGACTGTGTCCCTGTAAAGAAGTGACTGCTATGGTGTATAATTTAAAAAACCATATTGCTGGGGAAGAAAAAAACTATATTGCTAATTCTATTTGTTTAATATTTTGTTTGTGATCTTAAAATCTACATCCATGACTAATACTGGTCTTTAGCTCTGTTTCCTTGTAAAAATCCTTGATTCTGATATCAGCATACTGCACATAAAATGAACTAGAAATGTTCCCTTCCTCCTTTCCCTGGGAGAAATTGTGCAGAATTGCTGTTAATTCTTTAAACATTTGGTAGAATCCTTCAGTGAAACCATATGGGCTTGTAAATTTCTTTCTGGGGAAGTTTTAAAATTTCCATATTGATTATAGGGTTATTCAAACAATCTGTTTCATTTTGGCTGAATTGTGGTAGTTTTTGTTTCTGAATGAATTAGGCTACTTCATCTTAGTCACTAAATATATCATGAAGAGGAGTTTGTAGTATTTTCTTAATATACATGTATGTCTGCAAAGTCTATACTAATACCCTGTTTCACTGCTGATGTAATATGTCTTTCTCCTTAGTCTTTCTAGAAGTTCTTTGATTTTGCAGATATTTTCACAGAACCAGCTCTGTTTCATCTATTTTCTGTGTGTGCTTTCAATTTCCTTTATTTCTACTATATTTTTTCTTCTGTTTGCTTTGGGTTAAGTTTGCTTTTTTTTTTTTTTAATTCTTGAGGTAGAAATTTAGATTAACAAGGGAAGACTTTTCTGTTGGTGCTATAAATTTCCCTCTCAGCACAGTTTTAGCTGTATCTCATAAATTTTGACATGTATGTTTTCACTTTCATTCATTTCCAGCAGTGCTTTTCTCTTCTTGAAGCTTCCTTTTTGACCTACCTATTAATTGGAAATGCTTTCCTTAGTTCTAAAATGAGAAATTTCTGTTACTCTTTCTGTTATTAATTTCTAGTTTAATGCCATTGTGGTCAGCGAAACAGTATAATTTCAAGTCTTCTAAATTGTTGATGTTTGTACCGTGGCCCAGAATATGGGTTATTCTGATACAGATACTATTGGAATTTAAAAAAATGTATTCTGCTATCAAAGGGTGGAGTGTTGTATAGACTTTTGCCTAAGTACTATAGCTTGGTGGTGTGGAATTCTGTATACTACATGGTTCTCTCTCTAGTTTTATTGTTGAAATAGGGTGTTGAATGCTACAGAGATAATTGTGGATTTGTACTTTTTTTTTTTTAGTTAGCTGTTTTTGCTTCATATACTTTGCTGTTAGCTTTTGATCTTTAACAGCTTTAATTATTTTAGATTTTGTTGACTAAAAATTGACTTTCCATTGTTGGTTTTCTGAATAAACATTTTTTTTAATCTACTGAGAAATTATGAAAAATTTCTCCTGATTTATCATGAGATAAAGGCATGAAAAAGACATCTTCAACATGAAGCACTCTCATTTCTTATTTGTTCTTAAATGTCAACTCTAAAGTTTCAAGAGGAATGCTGGAGAAACCTAAGAGCTGTGATACTCAGATAATTGATTGAAAAATGTCTAAAACTAAATTTTCAGCTTGCTACTAAAAGGTTGGGTTCACTCATTTTTGGAGAAACAAAGCTACTTCTGTTACTGCAGAGCATTTGGAAATTGAGTTATTCAAAATACAGTGTCCATAAAATGAGTAAATATATCTTCTCTAGAGGCAGAGTTTGTCATGGTTATATTTTTTACTTGTATAACTTTAGAGTGATTGTGTGAAGTCTTTAAAAGTCTTATCTTTGAAATTGGAATGAAACCTCAGCAATGTTTCAAGAATCCAGTGGGTAACGTAGTGCCTAGCACTCACTAAATGTTTGTTTTTATTGTGTTTGTCGAAAAAGGTATAGTACTAATGCATTAGGATTAATTTTTCTTCCTGTCCTGAAAAGTTTTCCCACAAGAGGAACTGTTTGCCTTTGAGTCCATACAGATGTACTCTGTGCATGCTGGGGACATATGGCAGGGAAGCAGAGGTGGCTTGGAACTGGTCTGTTGATCTCCCCTAATTCTTATTTATGAATGTGTGTCAGAAAAATTCTCTTTAGACAATGAAAATGTGTTTATGTATATACTTGATCACACTAATTGGCCATGTTGCCAAGAGTCAGCATATTTCATTGAGTACACCATTCTGCCACTCTCAAACCAGATAGTAGAACCAAGTTTGTGGTATCCAAATCCAGCATCTAATTAGTCCTTCTAATCCATCATGTTAAAAATTAGCAGCAGGGCCCTCCCTGGTGTTGCAGGGGGTAAAAGCACAGCACTAAGAAGCTAAAGCCATTTTAGTATGAGTTCAATCCCCACTGACATGGCGTGGCAGACCTCTCCTGACCCACCCGCTGCTCCCCTCAGCAGTATTCTTTGTCAATCGACCTGTTCTGCTCCCCACTCTGTCTCTGGTGAATCCTCTCACCACCCCTACACCTCTGGCCTGTACCCAGTTCTTATGCATAAATAAATAAATCTTTAAAAGAGATGGACTTCTGTAATGTTATATAAATATTACAAAAGAAAAATATTGTCCGAAGGAGGCAAGTAGGCTGGCAGTGGTTGGGAAAACCTCTGAGAAAGAAGTTTTCATGAAGTCTCAGTATTTTAATTTTTGCAGTGACTTTCTCTCGCTCAGTTTAATTTTGTTAAATTATTTTTATTTGATAGGAGAGTAGAACAAAAAGCCCAGTTGACAGAGGCCTTTTTAAGTCCTCTGTTATATACTGTATCCATTTGACACAGTGCTCAGTTGGGAGCCTTCATATGGAATGGCATTATAAGACCTTACAGATATTTTAAAATCTTAATTTGGGACAAAAATATTCTCTTTAGCTTTTGACCTCATCTTTTCTCCAGTCACTTCCCTATATTCCTATTTCTCTCCATATTAAAGATCAAGAGACTGGAATTAAATATGGAGGCAGGCACTGAAACTATAGCCCCTGAATCCCTCGAATCATGGGCAAATGCAATGTGGCCACCGGCCTCAGTCTCATGAGTGAGCCGGACTTGCTTAGCAGTTAGAGGAGAACACATAGTTAAGGCAACCAAACTGTTCTTCACAGCTGCCCTCTTCAGGGAAGGAATGATCACCAATGAGAACCTCTTATTAAGAGGCTAATGAAGCTTGGTGCTCCCAGGGCCCATCTTTCCCAGTAGGCTGGGAATTATTCATTTTTTAAAACTAGTTACCCAAATAAGAATGTGTATGGTATGAACTCCCATTTTACTAAATTCTTAAGATTGCTGGCATTATTTACTACAAGTGTTTCAGAAAAGAATTCAAATGAGTTAAGACACATGGCCCAGTGATACAGAGATAAAAGGCTCATTGTTTTTTTTTTTTTTTTTTTAAGATTTATTTATTTGTACATACAGAACTGGGGTACAGGCCAGAGGCTCAGGGGTGGCGAGAGGATTCACCACAGACAGAGTGGGGAGCAGAACAGGCAGATTGACGAAGTACACTGCTGAGGGGAGCAGCGGGCGGGTCAGGAGAGGTCTGCCACGCCATGTGGTCACCTCCGGGGCAGGCGGGAATCGAGCTCATGCAGAAGTGGTTTCAGCTTCTTAGTGCAGTGCTTTAACCCGCTGCACCACCAGGGAGGGCCAAGGCTCATTGTTTTTGCCTGCTGTTCCCAAGTCACCTGGCAGACATATGGCCAAGTGATTAAATGACAGGTGTGCTGGGGACTAGGCCAGCCATCTGTCCTCAGGCCTGTGCCCACCATCTGTGAGTGGCTATGACTGGGTGTGAGGCTAAGACAGGTGAGATGTGAAGTTGGAGGGCAGTTTACCTTCCTGCTGAAGCTGAGGAAGGTGACACTTGAATCTTGAATAAGAACACATTCCTGCTTGAGTAACAGACCTCAGTGTTTAAGATCCTAGGGAGTCAGGATTGTGTAGTGAGAAATTAATGATACTGTGAGCAAGAAATTACACAATATAACTCTTCGGTGATTTTTAACTGCTTTTGTTGGCAGACTTTATTTCAGTTCTGCATGAACTCTAGTCTTGGGGCTGAGATTGCAAGCCAATGAGTGTTTCCTGGCTCTAGTCTTAGGCTAGAGGTGGGGCAGAACAGTAGAGGTCATTTGGCAGGTTTGACTTGCCCACCCTTAGACTGACAAGCGGGTTTTCAGAGGTGATGAAGGCCAAGTCGGTGAGTAATTTTGAGGCTTGGGAATCCAGTAGGCTGAGACTCTGAGGAGGCAGGATAATGAAGTGGCCACCATTGTCTCTGCTCATCCTAGATATGCCAGCTTGCACACCTCTCTCCAACATCACTACTTAAAACTGTACTTTACCAATTGTGGTTTGGAATCTGTTAGTGAGTTAAGAAATTGATTTACTGGTTCACAGCAAGCATTGGAAGACAGTAAGACTGAACGGGAGGCTCAAATTCTTCACAAGCGGTAGACTATTTCCTGACATGTATTCCAGGTGTGCCAGGTGTTTGCTTTCTTGGTCAGAGTTTAAAGTAGATCCCTAACCAATCTACTGGACTTTTCTGCTAACAATACCTTCTTTCTCCAATACATTACCCCCAGCATCTATGCAATCCCCTTAAATAAGTGCCAGCAGGTCCTCACAGTTTGGAGCGTGTTTAATTTATCTTAAAAGATATTACTAAGAACACTAGTTAACCTGTTCATTAAGGCTAATGTCCTAGTGCTGCCCTCTGAATAGAGAAGTGCTGAATGCTTCTGAGGAAGAGAATGTTAGGGAGAAAGAGTTTGGGGGACATTTCAGTTATTACTACAGAACAAACCATCCAAAATTTAGTGGCTAACTAAGTATGCACCCATATGCTAAGGAATTCTATCAGTTAAGTCAGAATTGGGTGCAGCAGAGATGGTTTATCTGCTTCTTACTGTCTGAGGATTTAGGCAGGTAGACTTGCTGGCAGGAGGCGAGCTGGCCCAGGAAGCTAGACCCTCTGGAAGTACACACCTAGCAGTTACGCTCCTGGTCTGGGAAGCCTCAGCCGAGGCTATCAGTCAAAGCTATCATGGACTCTCCACTCAGTCTGGACTTCTCAGGGCAGGCACCAGACTTCTGACAGGCAAAAGGGATCTGAGCTGGTGTGCCAAGAGAAGCTAGTAGAAATGAAGTAACCTTTTTTTGTCACAGCCTCCTAGGTCACATTTAATAGTGTATTACACAGTTCAGATTTTAAAAGCTCAAACTTCTAGGGGAGTAGAGGCTTCACTTACTACTCAATCATATACAAATGGGTGGGGGATCTACATTACAAAAATATAAATATACGTTTCCACTATACTTATAAAAAGGAGAAAGCTTGGGAACAGTTACTAAGAGGTTTGGGCAATGGTGCAAGCTGCTGAGTCAGTTCATTAGAGGGGAGAGGGGAGTGTTGCTTCTCCTGCAGAGTCTCCTGTGGTAGATGCCAAAATCTGGGGAAGGCTTTAGAAACTCCACAGGTGGGGTACCCATTTAATTATTAGACAAACTAATGAACACTTCTGAACATTTCTGAAGCAAGAGGTGATGTAGACAATACCTACAGTTTGGGATTGTACCACATTTCCCTGGGAAGCCTAGAAATCTAGGAACAAGGAGTGGGGCAGTGGTTAGGCTCATGGGGAGAAATGTCGAGGACCTTGGCCAGCAAGGCCGGAGAGTCGGAGCCCCAGGGCCGGCGAACAAAGAAAACAGTCACACATGTGTATCAGAACAGAGAGAGAGAGAGTTTATTTTTTCTTTATCTGGTTTATATAAAATACAAGAGGTGGGGGATGCAGAAGTCAGGAAGGGAGAAAGCCAATGGACACTAGACATGTAGCAGTGTTTGATAACATGGTTCTCGCGAGGGACAAAAATGGGCGAGAATGGAGCAGTGGTTAGATAATAGGTGGGTGAGAGAAGAAAGAGGAGAAAGAAAAGGTGGGGGCAAGGAGTTCTTCCCGCATGCCTTTTACAACCCGGATGTTTTTCTCTATCCGGACTCCATTTCACCTTTGTATGGCTGCTGACAGACGCCAGATGCCGGCCTCGGTCCCCAACAGAGAAAGTTTCCACTGTGAGTCTCTGACTCTTTCTCAGGGCAGCCAGGGCTGCTAGTTCGAAGAGGGAAGGGCTGGTCTGGTCTCCAAAAGAAAAAAAAAAATAGTTACCTTTCAAATAGGAAGAGAAATGTATTGGGAGATTCACCTTCTTCAACAGACTTCTAAGAAATTCCTGTTTGTGAAAAGCAGACAAACTCCAGTGCAAATGAGGCCTTCAGAGGCAATTTTGTAAGATATGAAATGCCTATTATACAATTAGGTCTCCCAGGCTAAAATAATCCTCTTAATCTGCCTGCATTCATTTGGATAATCTGTAAAATCATGTTTATGGACACTTCACAGTGAGAGAATTCCTGGAAATTGACTTTCACAGATTTCTAAAACCTCCTTAACAATGTTAGTCTGAGAGGAAGGATGGTTATTGACCAGCCAGGAGTCCCTCACCATTAGGGTGGGGTTGTAGGGAGGGAGGCCATTCACAGACTGTCAAGAGGACTGAATGCAAAAAAATAAAAAATAAAAAAAAAATCCATGAGTGTGCACTTCTTGGATACCCTAGCTCTCTAATAGTCCTCTAGCTTTTATAGAGAGAAATAATAAGCCCAGAGATTGCTGACCTCGGAGAGAAATTACACTCAGTATAAAGAACCCTCCTCTCCACCATCACTACCACTTTCCCCAGCTACTTCTGGGTTCTTTGGTTTTCTTGGGCTCTGAGAGAGGATTCACATTACCATTGGCCTGCAGCCAGGATCTTGGGGCCACTATATCCTGGTCTTCTAACTTCTTATTCCCTTCCCTCTCCTACAGAAACTTAAAGCTCTTCTCTGGCCCTTCACAAGGAGTCACCCTCAGCTGGCAGGGGGGTCCTTTGCCGTTTGCCAGCAGCTTCTATCTAGCTAAGGAGACCCCACAGGTCACATTAGCCAAAGCTTAGGGATTTCTTTCCCTTTGGGCCTCAGGTGATTAGTGTGAGTTGCACACTTGGCCTGGAGCAGCTTTGCTTCTGAATGCCTGGCAGGGACTATGGAGGGCACCTCACTGCACAGTTGCTCAGGGCCCTCACCCTCTCTGCTGGTATTGAGGAGCCCTGCCCTCCTCTCCTTTTTCCACTCTCCCTGCAGCTCCCCACAACCCAGGTAGGATGGGACAGGGCAGAGTGAAAGTTGTTGGACAATAATGAATGGGATGAGATACAGGGGGCACAGGGCCTGGTGATCATGAAGACGGGTGCTTTTTAATTAACACCCTTGAGCTGCTCCTCATGTGGAAAAGCATCTGGGGTGATCATAAATCCTCCCCCCTTCTAAATTCTGGCACCCTGTCAGGCAGGGTGTCATGAGTTGGGCTTTAGCTGCTTTTACTTAGGGGGTAAGAAAGGGGGTTGCAAAGAAAAATTAATTCACAGTGATCAGATTCCTGCATGAGTTTTTTTAATGCCCTTCTTGGAGGGGCGAATTCCACTGTGCAACTTCATTAACATGCCCATTCATGTTTTGTGATTCACGGCTGCATCACTGCTGTGAAACTCTGAGCTACCACTGGAGAGAAAATAGCTGGAGCTGATGCATATGTTAATAACACTAATGTAGCATTTGGTGTTCCTCAAAGAAGACAATATAATATCAGCACTGTCTCCACTAACATTTAAACAAAAAAAGAAGAGTGAGCAACAAAAAAATAAAGCTGTCCATTTGGACATTTATAGTTAGTATTTATAGAGCAGAGAAGCATGTTGGCAGCCTGCATGTGGACCCTGTGCCCAAGTTATTCATCAAGTCTCACTGCACAAATTGTCTGGTGTCAAGGCAAACTTGGTCTGAGTTTGAGAAGCAATCTGAATTACAAAATGGATTCCCATGTATCTTCTCAAGAGGAACTGCCTGTAACCATGTGCTGACTGCAGTGTGTGGTGTTGTAGCACTCTTAAAGGCTTCTCTGGACTGCTTCTGTGGCATCAACCAAGTTAGGGTGTTTCGTCCAGATCTGCTGGAGTTGGTCTGAGAAGCTTCATATTTCGTGTTTGAACCAAAGGGTGGTAGTCTTCATGATTAATAGAGATATTGGAGGGGAATTCATCAGACATTTATTGCCTAGTGCTGAGAATGCTGGGTCTTGGAATTATGATGATACGGCTTGAAATTACAGATGTGTGCCCATTATATGGGAATCTTGATTTGTTTCTTTCTCTGCCTTTCTAAAAATGAGTTTCAGCAATATTTCCAGCTTCTTCAGAAAGCAGTAGTTAGTTTGATTCTAAAGACTTTCATGAGGGTGGGTAATATCTCTGACACAATTAACTGGTTGCAATGGAAAATGGGAATTTAAAAGTTGAGTATCTCAAACTGTGTTCAGGGAAAAATACTGCATGTTGAATCTGGTTTTCTGGTTGGCATCATTTAAAGATTGAAGATATGTTCCTGCAGTTAATTTTTTTTTTTTTTAATCTTCCAATGGGGACTGCATTTAAAAACTTTAGTCTAGGGGGGATTAGGATGGCCCAAGGTGATTCTAATCCAAGTTGATCCTTGTAATGTTTCACCTGTTAGAAGTAGAAGTTGTAGAGTGTTTCAGTGAAGTTATACTATCTTAAAAATTAAAAAGTAGATGGTGAAAAAGACTGTCTCCAGATTGACAAAAGCAAAGAAACCAAGGTTCTATAGCTTATAAGTAGAGCTGTAGCTCTTTGGCACTTCACCAGTTTTTACCCAACTCTGTTATAATAGGCTAAGAATTACTGTTATTAAGTAATTGTATTTGGGAGCAATGTTAAGCATTGAAGTCCTTCAAAGTTCGATTTTTCTTATCACTTGGCTTTAAAATAGAGGAAAATACTTGGGAGGGGGGAAGGTCATCATTTTCCTATTTAGGTTTATCACTAATAAATCTTAAGATATTTTTCTTTGGCAGTAAACTTCCTGGTGATATGGAATATAGAGGCTGCTTATCATAAGCAAGGAAATTTGTGACCAGAGTAATAATAAAACCCAGCTTTCTTAAGGTTAATACAGTGTTAATTTTAGAATAGACAATCAAATATGGGCCCTTGGAATCCTATTGTCAGCTTCAAGGTTTAAGCTAGGAAAGTAGATTGGTAATTTGAAAGATGGGAGATGAATGATGAGGGGAGGAGGTGGTGGTGATCTTGAGGAGGAAGATATTGTTCATTAAGGCACAGAGTAGCAATATGTGGAGTGAAGGCCCTTTGGGGTCTGACCTAGCTGCTTCTGTCTGAACCCCTTTTGTGAGAGGAATTTGCCTCTATGCTTTTTTCCCTCCTCAGCAAGCAGTAAGAGCTCAATATTCTCCCATGAGAAGAATGGCTAAACCCCCTCTACTCATAGCACCAAAATGTATGGGTTTTCCATACCAAGCAATTCTCTAGTTCCCTGCAGATGCCAGCTGTACATACTACAATTTAACTCAATTTCTGACACTAACTACCCAATGTTAGTGCAAACCCCACAGAATAAAGGCTTAGTTCTCCAAGTATACTCCCACTGCACTGAAAGTCTCAAGCTGCTGGGCCCTAGGTTATCTACCTCTGTCTCTGACTTGGCTATAGATCAGGGGTTCCTACTGTTACAGGGCACCCCAATGTGAACTGGGTTGCCTGCCTGTGGGTCCTCACCCGTGCATAAATTTAATTGTACTGCAGGCACACACTAAAGGCTCAATAATGGGTTTATTTGCAAAGAGGAAAGGAAAGTTATAACCCAGGGGAAGAGAGAGAGAGAAACAAGTTAACTAGAACACCCTACCAGGTCTGCTGACTTGGAACTCCAGTAAAACCCTGAAACCTCATCAAGAACCAAGTGACCAGCCATCAGCCATGTGGTCCAGAGAGTGTCTAACATGGCTCCCTTATATACCCCCAAAAGTCCCAGAATGCCTGCTTAACTCCACCCACCCTTGGGTCTTCGCAGTTCTCTCCATGGTATTGCTGGGAGTTGTAGTTTACTGAAGTAGGGGGTGGAGTCCACAAAACTCTGCAGAGTTCCTTCAGGACATCCTTTCCCCCTAACATTACTACCATGCCTGCCCTCAGGTTAATTGTTACAACAGTCAGCAGAACTCCAGGAAATACTTTAATTACACTTACAGATTTATCATAAAGGATATTATAAAAATACACAAAGTAATAGCTAGGTGAAGAGGTGCCCCCACTTCTGCCATGTGGATGTGTTGTCTCATCCCTGTTACTTGGAGTTTTTATGGAGATTCTTTTGTGTAGGCAAGACTGATTAAATCATCAGCCATGTTGATTTTTTTTCAATCTCTCTGCACCTGTAACCTTCCAGAAACCAGAGGTTTCCTAAGGGAAGGTTACCTGAACTGAAAGTCCCTAATCACCAGGCTGACTCCTGAGGAGTACCTACCCTCCAAGCACCATCTCATTAGTATAAACTCAAGTATGGTTGAAAGAGATTTTAGTGAATAACAAAATGTGTTCCTCTCACTCCTATCACTCAGCAAATTCCAAGGGTTTTAGAAGTCCTGTGCTCAAAATTAAAACCATAAGGAGGTGCCATCTCACACCATTGAGAATGGCACATTTTAAAATAACTAGCAGCAACAAATGTTGGTGAGAATGTCTCCTACACTGCTGGTGGGAATGCAAACTGGTCCAACCACTGTGGAAAGCTGTTTGGAGGTTTCTCAAGCTGCTAAAAATGGAGCTTCCATATAACCCTGCAATCCCATTCCTAGGTATCTAGCCAAAGGACACAAAAACACTGATTCAAAAAGACACCTGACCCCCCCATGTTTATTGCTGCTTTATTTACAGTAGGAAAGACATGGACCCAAATGCCCAAAAGTAGATGACCGGATTAAAAAGATGTGGCACCTAAACACAATGGAATATTACTCAGCAATCAAAAAAAGATAAAGCCATGCCATTTGCAGCAACATGGATGGAGCTGGGAGGGAAGGGATCATGCTTAGTGAAATATGCCAGAAATTAAAAAAAAAAAATGGATCGGAAAAAAGCCAATTGTAATAAATTAGAAATGAAAAACAAGGAACAACTATAAACCAGGACATTTTATGGGGGTGGAGAGGGAAATAGGATCAAAACGGTTGGGAAAAGCACACAGCATTATGAGTGATGACACACAGGTGAATTAGTGGTGGGAAGTCCACAGGGATTACAACTGAGATGAAAACAATGCAAAAATGAAGAATGATGTTAAATAAATATGTGTGTGTGTGTGTGTGTGTGTGTGTAAGAGATACTGTTGTATCAGCCTTTGAAAAACACAATCAAACATAGGTAGGGAGATAGAGGAACCAAACTGACATGACCAATCTGGTATATTCTTAGGACAGCTCTACAGACTGTGCCATGCTGAAGCAACTGATTGGTTAAGTTGAATAAATTTTAAAACTCTTATCAGATTAGTCGTCTGGGGTTGTGTAAGCCAGACAAATTGACTGAGAGCTTTTTACCTTGATAGTGGTTGTGTTGTTGGGTATATACTAGTGAGAACTCACAGGGCAGTGTCTGCAACAAATGCTTGAAGTCTGTCTTTTGTTCCCCTGTCTCCCCCAACTTCCCCCCCCCCAACACACACAAGTTCCTTACCCCTCTGCCTCCTTGGTTTCTACTGGTTACCTGGCAGCCATGTTTTCCTCCACATCAGCTAAGTCACTAGCAGGCTAGGCTTCCACTCCTCCGCTCTCAAGTCACCCATGGATCACTGGGGACAGAGTACATAATGAGGTTTTAATTGTCACATATTATCTGATCTTTTTTTTCAGTGTGCTTATCTTCTAGGCAGAGATGTAATTTCAATTAATTTTGCTTATCTGATAAAATTTTCATATCCTTTAAGCTAATTTTACTTGAACTAATAGGCACCATATTCCTCTTTGAGGTCCAGCCTGGGTGTTTTATCCTGAGCAGAAATCTGCATATTCTATCACATCAAAGAACATCTGGGCTGTGCATTTACAAGTAGCAATGATGAGTGGCATAGGTTCCTGGACTGATATAGGTGCTGGGGCCTTTTGTTTTTTATTTGAAGAGTTCTAGTAAGAACCTAATTTTATTATTTTTAATTCAAGTTGTCAGTATTTTCCAATCAAACAGTACTTTATATGGACTCATAAAGATTAAAATTATACTTACTTTAAAGGAATTTTTCCTTTTCATCCTTGCTTTTGCACTTATCTAAGTGATAAGTTTGGGTTTTGGTTTTTTCAAGAAAGGGGAAGGAAGGTACAGAGTGCTTTGTAACGTAATAGGCATGGGAGAAAGGATTGATGTCAGAGCTCAGTAGTCCCTTTGTTTGCCAGCTCTTGTTAGAATTTGTCTGAACCAGAAGTAGTCTTTGCAATATTTGAGGCCCTATTTCTGTTTTTCCATACGATGAAGCTAAATGACAAGTTGAGGTTATAATTTACCCTTAGTACTGAGTTTTGTCAAAACTAAGCAGAATTCGAAGCTCTTGAGGAACAAAATGTCAAATAAAATGCTGAAAGGTATTACTTAAAGCACCCATTGACTGACTGATCTTTGGTTTTCACGGCTAACACTTTCTAGGTAGCAAGCTTATTATCAAAGCAAGGTTACTTCTCATAAGATCAAAAGGAAGTCTAAGGCTAGGAATAAAAAGAAAATGTTTAGGCAGAGGGAGAAAACAGAGCAAGTGAGGTTAAAGAGACACACACACAGTCATATGCATGCACAGGTGATAGTCAGGCCCTGCAGTATCACACCTGGATTCTACTTCAGGTTGCCACTGCTTAGCTGTGAGGCCTTGGACAAGCACTCAGTCCTTGTTCCCTACATGGATGGCATTTGGAGTGGAGTTGACCCCAGTGAACCTGGGACCTATCAATGGCTTCCAATCAGTGAGTGAGAGCCATGTGACTGGGTGTGGCATTGGGACTCCAAGGGTAGACCCTGAATTAGAGACTTGCCAGAGATCAGGAAACTATATAGAAAGTGAAACTTGCTTTGTCTTACGCCATATTCAAGTACTGCCTTCACCTCTATGTCAGCACAACAAGGATGGATCACTCAGGGATGGATTCTCACCAACACCTGGAGAAACATGTGTTAAAAATTCAAGTGCCAATTTGACCACTTACAATGGAAATACAGAATGAGAAACACACCTATAGATTTCATGGTTTGTTTTCACAGACAGTACATTCTGATGGGTAACCATTTTGTTGAAGAATCCAAACTTGTCCTTTCACCTGTTGAAGGCTGTCTTGGTGGTTTTCTGTTTGGGGACATTCTGACTAAAGCTGTAAACTTTTACCTACTAGCTTTAGTGTGAACCTAGCTTTTCGGCTCATTTGGATATATAGCTGGACTGGACTCTCTGGGTTGATGGCAGATGCATGTCCAGGCCAAGGTACAACTGGTTTACTGCCAAACCAAAACTTGCCAAAGTTGCTATGTCATTTTACATTTCCATCAGCATTGATTCAGAACCTAAACTGTAGTCATAAGTTGACTGATGAACAGGAATTCATTTGTATAATAAATATTTGAAGATTCTGTAAATGTCAAGAGTTATTTTGGAGGTTGAGAATAAAACAGACAAAAATTCCTGTCATCATGGACTTTATTTTCTAGTTGAGGGCAGAAAGAAATAAATACGATAAATACTATGTACATAGCTTGTCAAATGGTAATTAGTGATAAAAAGAAAATTAAAGCATGGGAGTATAATTTTCAATAGTATGGTCAGCAAATAGTCACTGGAAAGTGACATTTGAGAAAACCACCTGAGGGAGGTTAAAGAGAAACAGCCCTGTGGGCATCTAGGGAAAGAACATTCCAGGCCATGGAAGGTACTAAAACCCTATGATGAAAACATACCTGGTGTATTCAGTGAGACTAGTATGATTGAACAAAGTCAAGGAGGCAGTAGGAAATGAGGTTACAGGAAAAACAAAACAGTAGTGAGTGGACCCAGATCTTGGAGGGCCTCAGTGAAACCTTGACATTTTTTTTGGTATGAATGGGAGTCATTAGAAGGTATTAACTGAGGACAATGTGATGTTATCTAGTACAATGCAGGTTTTAAAAATCCCTCTGGTTGCTGTCTTGTCAATAACAGACTAGCAGGCAAGAAAAGAAACAAATAAATTGGTTAGAGAGTGAATGCTGTAATCCAAGTGAGAGGTTTGTGGTTTAGCACTGGAGATGAGGCAAAGCGATCAAATTCTGGAGATACTTTGAAATTGGAACCATCAGGGTTTCTTGACAGATTGGATGTGGAAGTAAGAAAAATAACAGGAATTAAAATATCTGGAGCTGGACCAAAGCTCTCAGATTAAGGCACAGATTAAGGGCACAGTCCTCCCCAACACTGTCTGCATTTCCTATAACAGCTGAAAAGTCAGGGCTACCTCGTTCTTGACCAGCTGGCTAGAGATTTGAGGGTTCCCATGACTACTCATTATGGCTTGAAAATTATTTTTAACAAAATCAGGACTCATGGAAAGCTCCACACTTAATGATTAGTTTTATAACAGTAGAAATATGTGAATAAGAAGAGTTGCATATATGAAGACTTTCATCCTTAAGAGCACATTGCCCTTTCAACACCCATGGGTGTTAATACCAAGAGTATCATCAATCAGGAAAGCTCTGAATATCGAGAGTGTTTTTTTTGGGTTTCATTGTATAGTCATGATTGATTTGATCATTGTACACATGACTCATCTCCAACTCTAACCCTGGGTGGTCAGGTAGAGAGCACATGGTTCAAAGTCCTAGCCCTCTTGTCATATGTTAGGTCATTCTGGTGCCACAGCCCCATTCTAAGTCACTCACAAAGATATTCTTATTCTAGAGAGTCCAAGTGTGTACATCTGAATTCCAGAAGCTGGGCCCAAAGGTCAGCCAAATTCTTTATTGCCCTTAGGAGAACATTTAAGATTTGGATCTGAACATGTGTAAGGATGGTGTTGTCACCATTAATGGAGGTGGGAAAAGAGAAAAGCGAGCTCAGCATTAGGGAACCCTGGGAGCTGTATTTGGATTTATTAGGTCTAACAGAATTTTTTATCATGTAAGTGGAAGTGGAGATAAGCTGTTAGATAAAAGGTCTGTTTAAGGACAGATTCCAGTTACAGAATGAGAGCCACAGGAAGGTTTGGAATCTATAGCAGTTCTGTACTTGAGATTTTGAATCCTGGGATCTCATGATGCTGGAGAATGCACATGTTCTCCACCTGGATGCTTGGTTTGCCTTCTGCTTTCCAGTCCAACGAACCTCTGGAAGTCTGCCCGTCCATCTTGCCTCTCTGATATTTCATCCCATGTTCACCCTCATGGGAAGTCTGGGTAACTCCAAACTCTTCAGCTACTATTACTAGTTATCTCTGGGTTGATTCTCATAGGATGGTGGGTCACAGCCAGCATGGGAGATTTTAACAGTTTAGAATCAGAGGATGACTTCACAGTTCACTGAACACTACTAGGTAATGCTCTATATTCACCAGGACCTGCCTTCAAACTTTTCCAGGATCAGAGGGATCAGGTGACCCTGGCAAGTCATTTTAGTCACCTAGGGGCTGCTTGACACAATACAGGTAAATTGGATACAATATCTTAGGTCCCTTTGGCTAAAATGATCTCAACCTAGAGCCTTGTGTGACTATTGGTTATGTATGTTTGTGTGTGTGCCTCGGTTTGTGTGTGTGCCTCCACAGGCCTTCTTTTTTAAGGATCCTAGAGCTGAATAGATCATTCCTTGGTCATATATGATATTTCTTTCTTGTCATTCTGGGCATAAGAACTGGTATACATAGTAAATGCTCACCGTATTTAAAAGTGAAAATTTAAATTCCTTCCCATTCAAATCAAAAGAAACACTTGGGCTCTGAATTCAGAGCATTTCAAGTTCTGTATAACCTGCATAGTGGCATCAATATTCACTTTTATTATCTGTGTGTGTATGAGAAAGAGAATATATGAATGTCTATATTCTATACATGAATATATAGAATGCCTCTATTTGAATGTCTATATTCATCTGTCTACTGGAACTTTTAAATGCTGTACAGAACATTTCTTAATTTAGAGTGCTTGGCTAGGATTAATCCCAAATCTGTTACCTACTACTTCTCTTGGAAGTTGCTTTCACTACTTTGCTTTGGTTTCCCCAACTGCACAATGAATAGAGTGAATAGTACTCACTCCTGGGGTGGGGTGAGGATGAGAAGTGGCTGTTAAGTGAGTGCTTGGACCCTGGAACTAGTGCCTGGTTCCTAGCAAAGACTGGTGGTGGTGGTTCAGAGGCAAGTCGACTTTCTTCTTGATCGACAAAGTTGGATTACCACCACAGATCTCATGGCTTAGGTGGCTAAGGACCTACTTAAGTTCTTTCAAGTGGGAGATAAATTTATTTTCCATTTCATCAGAGCTGCAGTTTCAGATTTTTTGTCCTGGATCACCTAGTGACCTTATATGAAGAAGGTGTGTAGGAGACCTGGAGGAACAGCGCACCCTTGTGGACACACACATTGACCATTACCTCTGCAAATATGGGTCCAAGTCCTTTTCTTTAGGCACAAAGAAGGGGGAGGGCTCATTGCATTTTGATAAAGTCTTCATATGGGCAGAATGGGGTTTAGCTTAGTATCCCAAAGCATTTACCCCTCATTATGATCCAATTATCACCATTTGCAATTTTTTGTTGTGATCAAAAGAAATGTCTGCTCCCCCCACCCCCACAAGCAACCCCCTCAGAGACACCAAACTTGAGAATCAGAGCAATACCTCCAATGTTAGTGCTGAGGTGTGAACCACTAACACATTTTCTAATGAAAATGCTAAGGGAACTTTAATTATAACTGTGCTCTTGGGCTCCCTTGCTGCCTCTTGGTTTTGATTGTTTATTGAAAAGGGGGAAATGCAGCTGCTATTGAGTTCATTTGAGGGAGCCTCCATGAATGTGGGGCTTTAAAAGCAACCCAACCTTCCCCACCCTCCAAAGAAGCAGTTCCCCCCAGGTGGATTCCAGGGAGCCCTGCTTGCTCTCCCTGTGGGCCTGCAAGGAAGAACATCTTTAGTATACTGGAGACTAATTGCATGCAGAAAAGAAGAAGATCAAGTTGCGTTTAATGAAAAACCTGGGTTTGTTGCCTCTACTGCACTTTTATTTAAACTGGTTATAAAATGCTGTTGACGGGCTTGTTGGGGACAAGTTGCTTGTGATTGCCCAATTTTCTTAGTTTTAGCTATGAATGTCCTCTTTTCTCTGTGTTGTAAGGGTTTAATGGCTTTATTCTCACCTTTCCCCCCTGGGTCTCTCCCCCTCTCTGATTTATAAGTCTCCTCCTGCCCAGTAGATTTGGCACATTCGTAGTATGTTCTAAGTATATTTTTTCTCCCCTGCTATTTAGATCTCTGGATAGCAAGTAGGTTATTCCTTTATTCATTTACTTGTTATCCCTGTCTTTCTGGTCTTATTTTGTTCGCTCCCTCTCCTCAACTAGCTGTGTTATCTTTATTAGTCTGGTTTCCCTTCCCCTTCTCCCTGCCTTGGGTGTCCCTGTCTTTTGAATTCATTTTATTTCCCTTGTCCCTCTCTCCATTTCTACCCCTGCACTCCCCCCGCACCATTCTCTTAGTCTTTCTGGTGGTCTCTACCCCTTGTGTTTTCAGTGTCTCATTGCCTCATTGCAGCTGCTTTATTTATTTGTGCATACAGAACTGGGGTACAGGCCAGAGGCTCAGGGGTGGTGAGAGGCTTCACCAGAGACAGAGCGGGGAGCAGAACAGGCAGATCCACGAAGTACACTGCTGAGGGGAGCAGCGGGCGGGTCAGGAGAGGTCTGCCACGCCATGTGGTCACCTCCGGGGCAGGCGGGAATCGAACTCATGCAGAAGCGGCCTTAGCTTCTTAATGCTGTGCTTTAACCTGCTGCGCCACCAGGGAGGGCCTTTTTTTTTTAAGATTTATTTATGTATACATATAAAACTGGGGCACAGGCCAGAGGTGCAGGGGCAGTGAGGCTTCACCAGAGACAGAGCGGGGAGCAGAACAGGCAGATCGACGAAGTACACTGCTGAGGGGAGCAGCGGGTGGGTCAGGAGAGGTCTGCCACGCCATGTGGATCTCCTCCGGGGCAGGCAGGAATCGAACTCATGCAGAAGTGGCTTTAGCTTCTTAATGCTGTGCTTTAACCTGCTGCGCCACCAGGGAGGGCCTTTTTTTTTTAAGATTTATTTATGTATACATATAAAACTGGGGCACAGGCCAGAGGTGCAGGGGCAGTGAGAGGATTCCCCAGAGATAATGGGGAGCAGAACAGACAGACTGACAAAGTACATTGCTGAGGGGAGCAGTGGGCAAGATAGGAGAGGTCTGCTGTGCCACGTGGGTCACCTCCCTGACTGGGGATCTAGCTCATGCTGCAGTGACTGTGGCTAGCTTCATAGCGCTACACTTCAACAACATTGAGCCACTGCCTCAGTGCTTCTTGACTTTGGTTTAGAATATTACAATCACCCAAGAAGCTTTTTAAAAAATTGTAATGAGCTGGCTAAACCTCCCCCACCAATTAATTCAGGGTTTATGGGAATGAAACGCAGACATCAGTATTTTTTAAAAGCTCCCCTAGTATTTTTTAAAAGGCTCCCAAATGTGTAGCCTAGGCTGAGAAGCATTGTCCTGCTTCTGATTGGAACATATTTGTTCTGCAGAGCCAGCTTTACATTGCTGGACTTATTAAGGAAGTCTCCAGGTGGTTTACTTGATACGCTTCAGTCTTAAGTTTAGTGGAATGCATTTCCTCTTATGCCAGCCTCCAGTGTGGGTTCTGTGGTCTTTAACCTTCCTTCAAGGTCGTAAGGATTGCGGAACAGAATAAAAAGGAAGGATGAGAAGGAGCTTTGGTCAGTATAGGAGTAGAGGTTGGGTTAGGGATTGGGGCCCAGGGGATTTTGTACATGGTCTTACCTAATGCTCTGCTGACGTGCAGAGTTGACAGGGAAGGCACAGGCATAGACTGAGCCTCCAGTGTCTGGATACTTGAGTGGAAAATTGGCTTAGGTTGGGGTCAGGCTGTGCCAAACTGAGTGGGGTCAGTGTCCTTCTGGCTATGAACTTCTCTGTCTTGGGGAGGGAAGGGCAGGGTGCAAATACATAGAGCTTGCCTTTTCAGGTAGTTTCACCACCAAGAAGATATCCCAGAAGAAAGTCAACCTTTTGTTCAGGGAACTCTGAAATCACTAGCACTTTGTCAGATATGGAGAAAGCAACAGATTGAGAAAATCTCTTGGAAATCCTGCCCGAGGGGCTGATATTCTGGTACTTACCAGGTGGGGTGTCTGAACCTTGCTACACATTCCACAGGGATAGGCCTTGGATGGGTAGCTTCCCTAGTTGGGTATGCATTCAAAGGCTATTTATAAATTATTGAAAAATATCTGGCATCTGGCATTACAAGTCGAAAAAGCAATGTGGAAAGGTTGTAGAATTTTCTCTGTAAGATTGAGGGCTGGGAGCTCGAATGTTGCGGGCTGATGAGTCAGCCATGCCCTAAATTTCCAGCCCAAGAGAGGGAAGCTGCCTGCGATGTGGTGGCTCACCTGGAAGGGCCCCATTCGCTGTCTGAAGCCCCACACCCAGGCTCAGCGAACAACTTTGGCTCCTTTGCCCTTGTTGCTCTTTGTGCCAGTTCCATGCCCTCTGCAGCCGCACCAGGCTCAGTGAATCTGCCAACACCAGTTTCTGAGGTTGGCCAGCAGATACTAGGGTTCAGGGTTCAGCAGCCTGCTGCACTGTGAGCCCTGGCCTCCAGGTCAAAGGCAGCAGCATGAGTTGGTGGCAACCCCTTTTGCAGCTGAGAATTCATTCTCTTTGCAGAATTTCACTATCCTTATTATAGCAGTGGTTGGCCTCTAGAGACTGGTATACGGCATTTACTGGCATGAATTCATTCAATTATTTGTTTTGCTTGAGGGTGACTTGGTGAAGCAAAGTGGCTCTCAACTTTTGGTAGACTTTGGAATTAATCAGGAGTTTTCTTTTAAAGGATGATGCCCAGCTTTTATCCCACAGTTTCTGAGTTGGTTGGCCTGGGTGGGGGTTCTTTTTTATTTTAAGCAATTGCTTATTGTTTTTTTTTTTTTT
>NW_004567103.1:75774465-75780148 GCF_000260355.1 Condylura cristata | reverse complement strand
TCGTGAGAGTGAGTTAATAGAAAGGCAGTGAGGCTGATGGGCATTCTTGACGCTATTTTCCATGACTGTACAAGGTGGTGTGCTGGGAGCACCATGGGCTCTGCCTTCCTGCCTGGAGCTCTGCTGGTTTCACTTGGGTTGGAAATGGAGGAAGAGGCTCCTGTGTGGGCAGACCTGACAGTCTTGAGAGGGCTGTGTTTGTAACAATCGCTGAACAGAGCTTGTGGGTTTTCTTTCCCAGGGGACCTTCTAAATAAAAATCTTTTTTAAAATGTAAAGGCAAAGATCTGCTTTCTTCACCTGTCAAGATGTTTCTGCTAACTTAACCAAAGAATATGGTGGGACATTTGTGTTGATCTGCTCTTCCAGGAGTAGGAGGGGCTGTTTTGTTTTTTGTTTTTTTTTTTCTATTTTGTTTTCTTCCTGAGTCTGCCCTGGTAAGTTTTTGTAAAGCAAATGACAAAGTTTGGAGGTGGTGTCTGCAGCAGAGAAGAACATTTTTCTTGCATGGGGTCAAGCTCTGTTGATTCCTGGGTCTCAAAAACAGCATCAAAAATCAGACTGTGGGCCTGTGGATAAATCACTGTATCCTTTGGAGGACTTGGTGTATACTTCTGGAGAAAATGACAGAGCTGTTTCCCGTGGCCCCCGAGTTCCCTTCCAGCTCTGATAAATCCTCTGTCAGATATAAATGACTGAGTTATTTATAGGAAGCAAGATCTGGAGGCCATGTCCTGAAGTGGAATTTGACAGCACAGTGAAGTCATGGGCCTGGGTGAATTGCTCACTCCTTCTCTCTGGGTTGCTGGTGAACTTGGAACCATAGGTCGGGCCCTGTTAGGGGACCCAGTCAAGGAGGTGAGGTCTAGTACCAGCTCCCCTAAGGTCCACCTGTGAATGCCCTGGTGGTAGTCTTTCTAAGGAGAATCTGAGGCCACCCTGACTAACAAATCTCACCATAGATGGGCTGTGGATACAAGGACTCTTAAATATAGAATGTGTCTGTGCGTGAATGTTGCTCACCTGCCTTGGCTCTCTGTTTCACAAGAGTCTTCCCAAGCAGGGCCCATCTATTGTCCACACCTTGAAGATTCCTGCATCTTGACAAATGCATATCAACAGGATTTGCATCTGTGCATATTTGTGGAATGGATTATTGAAATCTATGAAAGTCAGGAGCTAGTCATCAATGCTAGAAATGTTGACATTCTTTTCAATAAGCTCTTTATGCCTGCTGTCTTCCTAGAAGTCACACCCATTGATTCTTGCTGAGGACAGAGAAGACACTAGAATTTAGACTTGATTTTAGACAGTGCATGATGACGATGATGGCATGTCAGGAATGAAAGAGGGGGAGACAGAGAAAGTAAGGTGTGTGTGAAAGTGAAAGTTTGTGTATTTGTGATGAGTGTGCAGGTTTGAACAAATTTGCCTGAAAACTCATCCTAGGACTTGCCACCTTCCAGAACCTCTATAGCAACCAAACTTCACTCTGATTTTGTATCCACCTGCTCCCTACCACAGGAAGTTTGTTGCAGGTGTTATTTTGCATTTCTTCTGAACCTCAAGCTGGCCACTGTGTATGCGAATATCCGGTCACGCTCCATTCTCTGGCTGCCAGCTCTGTATAACCCTTGACCAGACAACTGGCTTCATCATTCGTTGCACTCCCTCCTCTTTCTCTGTTCTCATGGCAGGCAGCCCATAGCTGGGCAAATGATAGATGTTCCATCAGTCTTTGACAAGATGATTTTTAAAAAACTGTTCACTTTTTTCTTTATTTAAACTACCATAACTGTGAGAACTGCCTATCAGAAGCAGTTGTTGGTTGTTGAGGGCATTCATTATCGCCAACAAAATGTTTGAATTTTGAGCTATAAAGATATAAAAGACACTGGCCTTGGCATGACAAGAAACTAAGCTAACAGTCCTGGGGAGAGAGCACAGCTTATACCCAGAAGGAGCCAATTAAACCCAGCATACAGCTCTGAGCTTGGTGCCAGAGACACAAAGATGAATACACTGGTTCTCTTGAAGGTCTGTGGTTTGATGGTGGAGCTAGGCTTTTAAGCAACTTTCCATAAAGCAGAAGGGCAGGTACTTCTTACATATAAGGTTATATATATAAAGTTTGGGGAATGCATAGAGAAGGAGTCACATCTATCTGGGTTGTTTATGGAAGCCCTCTCAGGTAGCTCCATATGAGTTGGGCTTTGCAGAATAACTAGGAGTTTGCTAGGTGAAGAGAATATTAGGTAGAGAGAGCTAAAAGATAAGACCTATACACAAAAGAAGATGAACTATAATATAGCTGAACCTGAGGATATATGGTTGGGCTGAGTGCAGAGGGCAAGAATTAATGCAATTATAAAATAATGAAAGCATCTGTTAAGACTTACCATGTTTCAGTGCCATATGAAAACATTTTACATGTTTACATGCTATCCAACTAATCTTTAAAGCATATATGTGATGTAGGTACTTACATTTGTCTCATTTTAACTTATGGGAAATTGAGGTGCAATAAATAAACATCAGGAAACTTTCCTGAAGTTACGTCAGTTACGCTGGAGCTGAGACAGGATCCCTTGCCACCTGACAATTAGACCTTATTCCTATCACCACTATTCTGTAGTTTTGAGAACACATCTGATGAGTGTTCTCACTGACCGAGGTTAGTGTGACATGGCTTTGGGGAAATGAAGGCATAAGTAAGAGAGGTAAATAAAGAGTTAGGTGGAAGGGAGGGAGGAAGATGTGGGAGAACATCCCAGTCAAGGGAGAATGCTATGATCAGACACAGATGCAGGAATGCATGTATCCAGGGGCTTGCCAAGCCCATTGGGGTCATCTGTGGCCAGATTCCTCCTGGCATAGCCCAAATGAACAACACTGTGATCCCCAGACCCCCTGCTCTCTAGAATGGTGCAAGAAACTCAGGTCTGCTCAGTTTCTCTCAGGAGCTCTTCCTTCTTATTAAATGAGGAAGATGTGGTGGGCACACAAAGATGGATGTGTGCAGAAACCCCTGGACAACTCTTACTCCCTCTCCCCCATAGCATGTGACTTTTAAAATATTTCTTCAACCAAGCATTCTTGGATGCAGACTGGTACTATTTGGCAGTGGGATTTCATGAATCCAGCAGTGCCTTGCTTCTCCATTATGAATCCCTGAGGGCTGTTCAGCAGGCTGAACAGTGGAAGGTTCCAGATGCACACATTTAAATAAGAGAGACATCAGGACAGGGTAGCAGAAGCCAAAGGAAGATTACTCTCAAAATGAAATTGAATTTTGTTAGAGTTAAGTTGAGGTGCTGAGTTGTCTTTTTACAAGCATATTCTCTGGCTTGGCTGTCACTTTTGTTTAGTGGCCTTGTCATCTGAGCTGTGCCAGTCTGTGGCCTTTCTCACAGAAGGATGCAAAGCCTCTCACCTCTGAGAGGGAGTTGGGAGTCTGAGGTGCTGTGAGGAGAAAGTGAGGAGGAACAAATCAGAGGAGGGTGTTGTCTGCAACCTGTTCTCCCTGTCAACTTCTGGTCCCACAATCTGGCCAAGAAATGATAACATGACACAGAAGAAAAGCATTCTAGTCCCTCAGGCAAATAGTGAAATCCTAGTTAAGTTCCATCAATAGCTATGTGGACATAACTGATTTACTGACCTCTGTGTTCCAATTCCTTCTGCTTGCTTTGAAATAATACTAATCTCTAGACTTATGGTGAGAGCTAACTGAAGTAGAACTTGCCCATTGCTTACTAGCTAAACAACCAACCAGGAGTAAATTTTCTTTTAAAATTGAGTTTTGGGTTTTTATTTTAAAGATTTTTTTCCCATTCATATACTAACTGGGTTATAGGCCAGAGGTACAGGTGGTGAGAGGATTCACCAGAGAAAGAGTGGAGAGCAGAAAAGGATGTACTGAGTGGAGAGCAGAACAGGATGTACATTGCTGAGGGTAGCAGCGGGCAAGTCAGGAGAGGTCTGCTGTGCCATGTGGGTCACCTCCCTGGCTAGAGATCAAATGCACTGCAGTGGTTATGGATAACTTCATAGTGCTGTGCTTTAAGCCATTGTGCCACCAGGAAGGACCCCCCAAAAATGAGTTTTTAAAAATTGGTATGACACCTGAGTCTCATGCATGGAGAGCCAGAAGGCACATATATTTCTTGATGCTTGCCTACTGCTCCTTCTGGCTTGTCAGCCTCTAGAATACAGTCCTCCTCCTCAGGTATCACCTTTGTGATTTTTTAAAGGCATATCTGCTGTTGAGGGAGATGCACATCAGTAGCAGCAAGAATGAGGCAAATCAGTATGGAGGGGATGAGAGTTAAGTAGGTCAGCAGATGGTGGTGGAGATGGGGAAGGTGAACATCTCATTCAGTGGGGACAGGTGCTGGATGGTAGTCCCCAAGAGGAGCCAGTTGCCAGGTGAGGAAGGGGAGAGCAAGGGCTCTTGTGTTCCCCTACAGGTTTGGAGGGAGGTTTTCTGTAGGAGATGGCATTGAGTTTATATGTATATGCTTTGAGAAAGGATCATCAGGAAAAAGACTCACATGATAAATTCAGGAGTGGTCCTAGGGACTGGGTATGGGGGGTCTTCAGCGTTGATATGAGAGAAGGAAGCACCCTCTATGGATTGCCCTGATGGGTACATGGCTGCTTTTGCTTCCAGAGGTAGCTGCTGATGAGACAGCGCATGAGGGATGATGTGGACAGTGTTAAGGCGAAGAGTAGCTGGCAGATTTGCGACGCTGGGACTTGCCTCCCATGGCATGGGTCCTCTAGACTGACCTACTTTGGGATGTGCATGCTCTCTTCTGCTCCTTGGGCCCTTGATCCTATATAATGCATAGATCAGATGAGAATGAGGGGCCTCACAGTGGCCACCAGGGCAGTAGAGTAACACACATGCCTCTGAATGGAGCAGACTCTTTCTCTTTCAGCATCAAACTAAAACTCTCCTTGCTGCCCTCTCCCTACCGCAGGCAAGTTACCAGTCTGTGACCCTGAATTAGACTATTTGGTCCCTGAGGTCCTTTTGCACTCTGCTGTGCCAGTATTCTAAGGCCTACAAGCACCCTCAGCTCTTAACTTAGAGGGCTCTTACTATGGAATCCTCTGAGTCATAAGGTTCACGGGGCAGAATTTAGGTTTATGAACTTGAATGGAATGAATAAAAGAAAATCTTTATTTTCATAAACCTTGAATTGAAAAGTAGAATTTCCCTGACTGAGGAATCTAGGTAATAATCCATGATTATATCAGCAGTATCTACCACTCTGTCACCAAGAGAAACTATGGATATGTTCATATTAAGTCCTGTTGTTGTTTTCAAGCCCTTGTACAGTCCCTGCCTCACAAATTTAGGCTGGTTTGGTGCCATGCTTTAGTTAACTGAATTACCAGCTCCAACTATTGAGGTGTCAGGAAGCAAGACAGGCAGGACCCTAAGGTGGGAAGGCGTCGGCAAGTGGAGATTCCTAAAAAATGGGGAGAAGGAGAAAAAAGGGAAAAGGGGGGCGAGGAAGACACGGGAGTCAGAGTTGGGTGCAAGTCTTCCTGTTCTGCCTTCAGCGGAGGTTTATTTTATACATTAGGAGCAAGCAGTGGGATGACATCAGTACACGAACTGGGCTGAGAGATTACAATCATCTTTTTTTTTTTTCTAAGAACAGTTTAGGGT
>NW_004567103.1:75695887-75773760 GCF_000260355.1 Condylura cristata | reverse complement strand
TTCCCCTCCATCCGGACCGTGTCTGACGACAGAGGTTGCATAGCTCGTGTCAGCAGTTATTGAGTTTAGTTAACTGAATGTAGCAGAAATGATGCTCTGATAAGTGAACTTAGCCTTGAGAATGCTTGGCTGCTTTCACACTGGTTATTTTTAGGACTCCTGAGAAAACACAAAATATCTGGCCACACTGTTAGAGAGACCACAACCACATGGAGAGGGCTAGTGGTTAGGTTTTGTTGAGCAGGGAAAGCCCTGGGACTTCACAGAGAGAAAGAGAATGAGCTACCGTCCAAAGGCCCTAATTGTGCTCAGCCTGCCACCCATCTCCATCAAGATGCAAGACACAAGATGTGGCTCTTTGGAATGTTCCAGCCCACTCTAGTCTACAGATGAGTATGGCCCCAGTTACCATCATGTGAAGAGCCACCAATCAGAGCCCAGTCCTTCTACAGAATTGTGAATTATATTAATGTCATTGGTCATTAAATTTTGTAATGGCTTATTATATAGCAGTAGCAATTAAAGTGGAGCCTTTTTAGTTTAACTACATATAACTAAATTGAGTCCCAACTACATATAAGCAATTTGGCTGTACTCATTTGGACTCCCAAATTCACATGTTTTTGACAAAACTTTTTTTAAAAGATTTATTTATGCATACAATAATTGGGGTATAGGCCACGGGTGTGGAGGAGGTGAGAGGATTCACCAGAGACAGAGTGGGGAGCAGAACAGGCAGATGTACTTAAATACACTGCTGAGGGGAGCAGCAGGCAGGCCAGGAGAGGACTGATGCACTATGTGGGTAGCTGAGAATCAAATTCGTGCTGTAATGGCTGTGAATAGCTTCATATAATAGTACTGTGCTTTAACCTGTTGCACCACCAGGGAGGGCCCATAACAAAATTCTTGTACCGACAAGGTGTGTCTACCACTCACTATTTCCAAAATGAAGATGTAAGAAAATCTGCAGTGGACTATTAGCCTGCAGGTACATCTAGAGTCCAGCTGTCATGCTGTTCAGTGTAAGGGGCATCCGGGACTTCTAAAACACAGTTGCATAGAATTTAGTTAGAGAAACAGGCTATTCACAGCAGGTCCTATTTTATCTGACCTTAACTAGGAAAGACTGTTAGAGGCAAGAAAGCTTGAGTCTGACTTTGAAGTGGAAGTCCTATCTGAAGTTACTATAGCAAGTGAGAAAGACAATCATGAGTAGAATTAGGAACAAAGTCACAGACTAAGATGGTGATACTTGATTTTTATGTGTTTTAATATTAGGTCAAATACTATTCTAGATATTTCTGTGAGAGTTCTGTGTGAATGCAGTTTGCATTTAACATAGTAGAATTTGAATAAAACAGGTTGCCTTCTCTAGTGTGTAGGACTCATCCAATCAGTTGAAGTCTTATATTGAACAAAAGGTGCCTTTCTAGGGGATTGTATTCAGACTTCATCTGCCATATCAGCTCTTTGGGATTATGCTGTATACTGCTTTTTG
The DNA here is from genome assembly GCF_000260355.1 of Condylura cristata. Taxonomy (NCBI): domain Eukaryota; kingdom Metazoa; phylum Chordata; class Mammalia; order Eulipotyphla; family Talpidae; genus Condylura; species Condylura cristata. The sequence continues at coordinate 75,772,259 of NW_004567103.1, read as the reverse complement.
GACTTGACCTTCAACTATTTCTGACCTATTTCTTGTCTACTGACTTTTCCCATTAGATTTTGAACCTACCAAACTTCCATAATCAGTGAGCACATTACTTAAAATCATTCTCGCTAGATAAACATGTGAATTCACACACACACACACACACACACACACACACACACACACACATTCTACTAAATCTGTTTCTCTGAAGAAGCCTGGGTAATACCATGGAGGGAGGTGGGGGTCACAGCAGGAGAAGGGCTATAAGCAAATTCACCAAGGCAAAGCTTGTTCACAGTTCTCTTTGGAGCAGGATGATTGTATTCGTCACTGGAGCTAGGTCTCAGTTCTCATATTCCAGCTAGTGCCAGTATATGAGTTTTTCTATGATAAGGGGAACAACAAAAGTTTTGAACAGGTCAAAATTAGTGAAAGATATTGAGTGAATGAGGTTTCACCAAATAATATCTAGATTACTCTGTCATCTTGTTTCTCCTCTCTAGTTAGCCAACATGACCTTGTTTTATCACAGTTAGTTCTGGGATCCTGATACCCCAAGTTTCCTTCAGAAATCCCGAATGTCTTTTGGGAAGAGTGAAAGAGTCACCCCTATGGGCAGAGGATACTGTCACTCCCTTTCCAAGACAATGATCTGCCACCATCAGGGAAAGATTTTGATGGAGACCTTGCTGTGATCTTAATGCATATTTTCCCCACCAATTTCTTAGTGGAGAAAGTTAGTGAAAGGCTGAGGTTGTGAAACTTCTATGGTGACTCTAAAAAGTGTATTCCCCCCAAAATGATTTGGGTCTCATTTATATCTCAAGCATTAGTTTACTTGGGACTACAGTTTCAGAGGGTGGCAATAATTTGCAAAATTTACAGAATGCTTTTATTTTTTTAAAGAAATTCTAGGTTGGACTTTGATAATCTTTGCTAAATTTTTACATGTGTTCATTCTTCATTCATTTATACTATGTTGAATGGGCTCTAGTGTAAAATTTACTGGGTTACCATAAAGTAAGTCTGTGGCTGTGCTCTGAAGAAAGTGAAACCTGGAGTTAGAGGGAGATGAGTAGGCAGGGGAGTTCAAGGTTTGCAGGAAAACGGTCTGCTATTCTATTTTCCATCGCCTCAGGAGCTCATCTGAGTGGGATTTGCCCTTTTAAATTGATGCTTGTCTATAAATTAGAGAACCTAGAGGGAGGTTCTCTCCTGCAGCCTAAAGTTATCCTTGAGGTCTGACATCAGCAAGAGGCACATTTTATCTGGGGGGAACAAGCCACTCATTGAAAAGAGATAACAGCTGTGAGAAAAAATCCCCCAATGCTGGCCCTGTTGACTTATGTTTCAAAAGAGAACAATTTCAACACAGAGCTGCACTTTCCCTTAAGCTGCTGATGCAATAAAATGGCTGTAAGCTACAAAAACTCTTTCAATATGGCACGTATTAAACCTTTCAAAGGTAGAGCTTTGATTTTTAATTTTACGCTCTTGGCAGGCAATCAGGGTCTTTAATAGTATGGAGGCCAGAGGGAGAATGTTTCAAAACAGTGAGGATCTTATCATAGTGTGCAATTAATGTATAATTATTAAAACCCAAAAATAGCTGGAAGAGAAGGCAAGAGGTGGCAGGGCAATTCTCTAGTTTCGGGCCTATAATGAAACCTCCAGAGAGGAGAAATATGATACACAGTTTCATGCAATTAAATCTTTCCTTTTCCCTCCCTGGGAGATCGGTGATTTAAGGAGGAAAAAATTGCCCATCACTTAAGAAAAAAAAGTAGAAGTCATTTGCTGACAGTGATGCTTTTGTTCTGTCCGATTTGCAGCATTTGAGTGGTGATTACACTTAATAATACTAACAATGGCAACAATGCAACACCTGTTCCTGGAAATACACTTCAAAATGACTGGGCAGCAGAGTTGGGGCAGTTGGAGGCACCAGTTCCACCATTAAACTGTTGAACCAATGAGCTCTGTGAGCTGCAGAGCCCAGCTGTCACTGGAGAGCCCCCTGCATGTGTCTGAACACACAGCCTCTGGTTTCTGTCATTTCTCAGTCCAAATTTGTCAGCTCCTTGCTGTCAAGATGCCTCCTCTGTAGGTCTGTCCCACTGTTTCCTCTTTGACTCAGTTCTGCAAAGCCCTGTCATCTGTCAAATGGCTGTTTACAGTTCAAATACCAATCTATTGAACGGTCCTTTCGCAGGCTGGCATTTGGACATGTTGGCCACTGCTAAGCAGGTAGAGACAGCAGAGAAGTTGCCATCTGGCATGCACATTCCACTTCTTAGCCACTTTGTTGCCCTGGGGCCACTGAAGGTCACCAGTGTCACCAAGAGCATCTGGGGTCAGCCCCCTGATGAGCAGCCATTAGCTGCCTCACTGCTCAATGGGGCTGGAAACAATGCAATTGGGGCACTTGAGATGGCATTTTCCTGGCATGAGGTAGCTCATTAATGAGTGCCTCAGTGCAGAGCTATGTTTTCATGATTGATCTCTTAGTGGTATTTCAGGAGGCCCACCAGCATCGTGGGGTCAAATAGTCCTTCATAAAGAAGCAAATAGACAAATAAATAGGAATGGGCATTGCTAGAGTAGTGAGAGGATATCTGCCAGTGTGGAACCTGGGAATTCAGAGGCAGAGGGCACATGACAGCAGATAGTGGATTTGGGGTACAGACCTTGAGACACTTTAAAAAAGGATGGATGTGCTACATAGCAGTGAAGCTAGAAGGGAGGCACAGGGTAGGGCTTTTCAAGCTGGTTGTGTCCTTTTTCCACACTACATTTCCAGAGTCACACGGTAGTCAGACTGGCCTGCCATTTTTATCATTTCACGCAAGCCTTGTTTCTTTGCTCTGTAACACTCCACCCTCATCCCCCACTCCACCCACATCTCTCCCAGGTACCTGCCGGTTCATTCTTTAAGCCCTAGCTTACCCATCCCTTGCTTGGTGTTGTCTTCCTGGTAATGGCTTGGCTTCTCCACTCACTGTTGAGTGAATGGAATGCTTCACCCTTTTGGTCACAGACTCTCGGTGAGGTTCACACCAAACTCTAAATGCTTATGTACTCCTGTGACTTGTTCTTTTTTGTTCTGAATCTAAATGACCTACACTTCAGTACCGGTGCTGTGAAATCATTAGTGTTCCAGGCTTAGTCATTCTATAGGAACATTCTATATCAATTAAGGTAACATTAACTGCTCTGACAATTACAAAATGTATCACATGTGACAGGTTGATAGAACTTGACTTTTTTCTCAAATGAAATCCAAAAAGGATGTTCTGACTGTCAGGAGGTCTCCCTTAGTACTGACACAGTAACCCAGGGTCCTTCCACCTCGGTGTTCTGTCATAGTTAGTACATGACCCCCAAGGTCACTGAGGTCATCCAAATGGGGACAGCAGAAGCAGAAAGGGCATGGAGTAACAGGAGTGGGGAACCTCCAGAACAGGGACTTTTGTCTTCCTTCCATTGGTTATATGACCTTGCCATACCTCCCTGATCTCCAAGGAGGCCGAGAATTGTAGCCTCCTGTGGGCCAGTTTAGCCAGTCTATGACATACTCTTACTGTGTCATTACAGTCTGCACCTAATCTCCTATGTTCGCAATATATGAAAAGTGTCCCTTCTTAATTACCTGTAGGAGAACTTGATTTAGGAACATCAGTTTCAATTGAACTACTAGTGACTATATCCCATGTTTTTTGTTTTTTTTTTTTCTTGCAAACTATGGGACTGCAGAAGAACTAGCTTATACATTTATTAGTGCTCTTTGACTTGGCTGTCAAAGAGTTTCTTCCATGCCATGTAGTGAGGATTGATGGCCAAGTTATCAATTTGAGAGCAACTCAGGTAGAGTGCTCTTTCCCCACCCCTATCCTTTAGATGACGTCTATAACTTGATTTTGTTTTTTATTTTAAGTGACAGAGCAAGTGCAAGTTTAGGTGAGAAATCAGTAAGCCTCAGAAAGCTAGAGAAAGGCTATTTGCATTTCTTGGCTTGACTCAATCTTCTCCATCCATCTCCTTTGGTGGTTATTATGATGAATTTTCTTCTAGGAAATTGCTTCCAAGGCTGTTTGAAGACCTAGTAGACTGATTTGCAAAACAGAAGTTTCCAATGGCTCAAAGCAGCTCTCCTCCAAGAATTGTCACCTGAGAATGCGATTCTGCCCTCAGCACATACAGACTCCTGCGCTTTCACATGCAGGAGCCAAATTGTACAGTCTCCATGATTAAAATGGATTTGCATTTGATCTAAAATTATTTCCTTCTTTGAGCATCTAAAAGTAGTAAACATGTTATGTGCTCCTTCCTCGAGGGCAATTAGTGTTTAATTTGAGGCATTAGCTTTTATTGTACTGAATCAGTTGAGTACCTTATGATCAAAACTAAGCTGCTCATCTACACACATCCTTATATTGGAGATTTAAAACCCTGAAGACAAGCAAATCAGGAGTTCAGTGTGCATTGCCCTTTCTGTGTCCAGAAGATCATCCTGCTTAAGGTTGCCTTGGTGTCTGTATCTCACCAGTGCTGCAGTGCCTGGCACTCTCCTAAATCACTCTGTTAAGCTCATGGAGCTCATGCCAGATAATTGTTTACTCTGAGGGAGACCCTAATCTAGTTATTACCTTTCCTCCTTCCCTCCTTCTTGAATATTAAGTTAGCACTGCATCTCAGGAACTTCCCCTGTACCCACATATCTCTCCTTTCTGGTTTCTGTTCCTTTGACCAGCCCCCACCTCCACCACCAGTATAGGTTAGCTCCTTCTTTGTGACATGAGAGGTGTAGGACCTCTGACCTTCTGACCCTGTAGGTTTAATCAGGTTCAGTTTTAATCAGTTCCTGCAGAGCAATCTTTGTTTTCTGCAATCTTTGTTAGAAGGAAGTTCTATGCTTCCTTCCAAAAGCTGTTTTTTATGCTTAGATCTGCTATCCTTCCTAAATTGAATTCTGTGTGTGGTTTTAGGTTAGGCACAAATTTTATTTCTGCCATTTGCTATGACATGTTAGTTTATGATAGATCAGTTCACTGCAATTATATTTCTGGATCCTTTGTTATATTTTATTGGTGATTCTGTATTAATATCTCATTTTTACATGTTATACTACCAGATGTGGTGGCCTATTATAAATTTATAAGTCTTTTAACTTTGCTTCTCCTCTTCAAGATGACCTTGACTATTTTTATTACCTCTTTGAATTTCTAATACGTTTTAGAATCGACTTGTAAGTATCTACAAAAAGAATTTTGGTTGATCCAAAATTGATTTGGGAGGAATTCATCCATTTATAATATCAGTTAGGAAACTCCATGAACATGATATAAGCTTTTTTATTTAGGCCTTTTAAACATTTTCCTCACTAATGTTACAATTTTCACTGTAGTAGTCTTGTTGCTAATTTTTGGTTGTAGTTCTAGTATTCAATGACTTTGTAAATTATAAAACTTAGAAGTTGATTTTGTATTTAGGGACTTTTTGAAACTAACTTATTAATTTTAAGAGTATCTGAGATGCTTTTAGATTTGCTGTATATAGTTATATAGTTTGTGAGTAATAGAAATTTTATTTCTTCAGTCACCTTAGCTTTTCATTTTTTTGTCATTGTTGAATTGGTTACCTACTCTCACTTGGTCATACTTCAAATAGATTAGCACTTGTGCAAGGATAGCAAATGTGTTTGTAATTTTTTTTCTAAAATTCTCTTATCTCATAAGACTTTTTATGTAGCCAGCACCCCCAGATTCATTTTGTTTGGTAGAACTCATGTACCCTTCACATATTAATTTAACCTCCTTCAACAGCAAGATTTCACTGACCCATCTGAGACCAGATGTAGGGAGTGGGTGTTCCCTGTTATCTGAGGTGCTAAAGTACAGGCTTCCTACTGAAACTGTAAGCCCTTTAAGTGCAGCAACTCTAGGATGTTGATTGTCATATAACCCACATTTGATACAGTACATGGAATATCATAAATAGTGGGTAAATATTACCTTATTTTTTTTTCATCCTATTTGCTATCTTCTATCCTATGAAGATACTAAAGCATGGCCCTCATCTGTATGAGGCTATTACAGTTGTTGAGCTATGTCTTTTCAACTAGATGTGTTATTCTTGAGGCCCCAAATCTAATCTTTCACTCTTGTATCCCAGTGTTTCACGTAGTGTCTGCTTTTTAAAAGTCGCTTACTAAAGGTGTAAGAAAGTGAAAGAGTGAATAAATGAATGAGTTGTTGGATGGGCAGTCTTTGCTATAAGACAATGAGGTCTATACAGAGATTTCCGTGATAACTTAAGATAATCATGAATTATGAGCCTAAAACAAAAATTAATACCTTAGTTCAATGAGACTTCACTTTCCCTTGAAGTTCATATTCCTATTAATTCTTCTCATTCTCTCTCTACCCATCCATAACTGCAAGATCTTGGGTGACTCTGAAATCATCATGGGCTTCAGGATATCTGGGAAATTCAGGCATAGATATTTGTCTTAATCCAAGAATCAAGACACTTAATTTTTAAAAGATTTTCTTTGATTTCTTTTCCTTCTCAGAATTGATGTTCACTTTTCCATCTTGGGAGCTCTCCCTGTATCCTTGATCCCTTTACTTCCTAGTTCTATCATTTGCCACTCTGTGCACTCCACTCTTGCTGTTTTACTCTTTTGAAACTTAAGAGAGGTACACTCATAAGTTTTCAGACATTATGGATTTAATCACATCTGTAGGAATCCAGTTGAGCTTGAGAAAGACCTGGTTTTCATGATCTGTCATCATGAGCTGTGATAATTCTACCATGAGCTCACAATCCAGAGACCTGCATTGCAGATATTTGAAAACAGAATGAAGCCTTGAAGGGTGTTCTCCCAAATCCACCCTTTCCAACAGACAAGTGACTTCTTCCTCAGCCTCACTGGAGGCTTGCCTCTTTGGTGTTACCTTCAACTTGCATGCCTTTTTGGAAGGCATAATTGTACTTTGCCTTCCTATCAGAAAACTTGGTTCCATCCTGCTGAGATGGGTGAGGCATCAGGGAAGCTCCTGACAGAGTCTGCTTTATTGGCGAGCAGGCATGGGGTGTATTAATGCCAGCTGACTAGAGAATTGCAGGGAGGAAAGTAGTGCCAATTAACTGGTGAGATTCGAGTCTTGTAAGTTCTTTCTCCAGGCTTGGTAAGTCACTAATTTTAACTGCACTCAGCCCCCTCATCTATCCTCCTAAAAACACATTTATTCAGTTGAGGGAGCGGGGAGGGGGCAGGATCAGTTTCTTGCTTTTCCTTGAAGCAGTAGCTCTAATTCAAACCTTGATTTTAAGCCACTATTTTAACCTGGACCAGGACTGGGCCAGGCTAATTGGCACCTAGGAGGATGAGATGTTTAAGGAGGTGTTCCTGTACGTGCTGCCTCTGGACTTGCATGACCCTGAGAGTCAGTGTTCCTTAAATGGGGTGGCCCAGGCTTCATACTGATCTCTGCCCAGTCCTAGGCCTCATTTTTTTTTTTTTATAGATTTTATATATTTTTGTGTAGAGGTGTGGAGGGTGAGAAGATTCACTGGAGGAAAAGTGGGGAGCAGAACAGGTTGGATCTACTGAAATCCACTACTGAGGGAAGCTGCAGGCAAGACAGGAGAGGTCTGCTGTGGGTTAGCTCCCTGGCCAGGGATGTAACACAGGCCTTTGCAATGATGCCACTGAGACTTAACCCTTAGGCCACCCGGGAAGCTGCCCACCACCAGTCCTGCTTTTTCCAAATATTTTTTTTTTAATTTTTTTTTTTTATTTATGCATACAGAACTGGGGTACAGGCCAGAGATGCGGAGGGTGAGAGGCTTCACCAGAGACAGAGTGGGGAACAGAACAGGCAGATCAACGAAGTACACTGCTGAGGGGAGCAGCGGGTGGGTCAGGAGAGGTCTGCCACACCATGTGGTCACCTCCGGGGCAGGCGGGAATCGAACTCATGCTGAAGCAGCTTTAGATTCTCAGTGCTGTGCTTTAACCCGCTGCGCCACCAGGGAGGGCCGCTTTTTCCAAATATTTTAAACAGGTGATCCTTTAGCATAATCTAAGTAAACATGACCCTGAGAGCAAGTCTTGAGTGTAGGGAGGGAACCAAGAGGCCAGGGCCCCAAGAAAATGTAGAGTGGAGATTCTGGAGGTAATACAAAGGGAAGGCCAGAAGTCCCCTCGCTCAGCCCAGCCCCCTGCCTGCCTCCCCTCTGCCTCGCAGCAGTCCTGTTCTTGGTGCTGCATTGGTACTTGCAGCAGAGACAGGGACCAAAAAACTGTTCTGTTCCCCACTCTGTCTCTGGTGAATCCTTTTATCATACCTCATCTCTGACCTACACCTCAATTCTTCTATGCATTTCTTAACAATAATAACTAGCCTTGTTTAATGAAATGTCACCCTATTTTCTGTCTCAGTCCTTTGTCATAAGCTCTCCTCCTGGACACCTTTCTCATCCTCTTAACTAGCAACCTCCTACGTTTCTTCAGGCTCATTAACACTCTTTCTAAGAAGCACCCGTCAGCCTTTGACTTCCCCCTTTACCCTTTTCAAATTGCATTGATTCCTTTACCTTGGGTCTTCATCCTTTTGACATAGGAGCTTCTACTGTAGGGCTTTCTGTCTCCATATGCAGAACCTGCAGGCCAGGTTCTGATCCAGTATGAACTCCTTGAGATTGGAGACTGATTGCTTCAATGTCCATGGTACCATGCATAAATTTAGAATTTCTTTTATTACTTTCCAGAAAAATGTTCTGTCCCCCCCCACACACACACTGGCATTTAATCACTGGTATTAAAGAATCAAGACACATAGAAGTATATAATATGCAAACTGAAATCTCTTCCTCTCTCCTAATTCTACCTCCCAGTGGAGTCTACTCTTGAGTGTGATGTCCCTTCTTCCAGAGTTTTATGGATATAGTCAGAATCTACAAACATCAACCAAGTTACACTTATTTTTCCTAATTGCAGCCAAAGTATGCATGTTTTATGGATTCCCATTTTCTGGTAAAGAATGCAATATAGCCTTGGGTTCATTTCCATGCATAGAGAATTGTCTCATTTGTTTAATAGCTTTGTGTAGCTGTATCATAATTATTAAATATCCTGTTGATGGATTTTGGAGTTGCAATAGTTTTTCTGGCAATGAACCTTTTGTACTAAAATATTTGTTGTTTTCAGTAGCTAATTTTATGGTCTGGAACTCTAGCGATGGACCTCCTAGGGCATGTGCCTTTGGATGTTGGAGGCTATTACAAAACTGCCTGCAAGGGAGCTGAGCAAGCTTTTTCTTCAGTGCCTGGGGCTATTCCCCATGTCCATATACAAACTTTACTAATGCTGCATATTACCAATGTTTAATACTTTTGCCACTGTGAAAATGACATTCATTTGTTTTATTATATTTCTTGTATATTAATGTTAATTTTTTGGTGATATGCTCATTTCCATTAATGATGCCCTCGGTTTGTTTGGCGGTGAGCTATGACTGGTCTTTTCCTACTGACTTCTGTGAGCTGTTTTTATATTGGATAAATTAAGCATTTCTGTGTAATATGTATAGGAAATATTTTCCCAGTTTACCTTTCCGTTTGTTCGTTGGGTTACTATTATTGTTACTTTTATGAAAGTCTTCTTTATAATTACTTTTAAAAAATTGAGACTTTTCTTACTATAGGAGCATAGCTTTGGATTTCAATCTGAATTCATACAGGTTACAGAACTTATTCTGTGGTCTTCCATGATTGCGTTGACACATCTGAACATCTCATCTATTAAAGGGGAGTGATGTTGAGGAAGGGAGAATGGCACAGAGTAGCATTGACAAAATGGATGGAATTAACAGAGACCCTCCTGTGGCTCTCCTCCAAGTAACGCTTTCAGTCCCAGTGCTGCTGCAACCTCCCTCTTGTACCCCAAAGTGGCTCTTCTCTAAACCATGGTCTGAGAGATCAGGTCTCCCAAAATGCTGCTCCTATTTCCCCACTGAGGGAAAAGTCAGGTGAGAAGATTCTTTTTTCTCTCTGATTAATAAGGAAGGAAGAAAAAAGAAAGCATCCCCCCAAAGTTGCAGAGACAAGCACAGAACTGGGATTGTAGCAGTGAACTTAATATTGTAGGTACACACCTGTGGATTCTCAGTTGATGCACACCTGAGACATATCTGATATTATATCAATAAAGAAAAAAGAAATGTTACCTGAGTTAAATGCTTGTCCACCAGCCAGGTCATCTGGCCACCTGACAAAGGTCACACCCACAATGGCTCTCTTACATTGCTGAAATTTACTGAACCTCATCAATCCGGCCTTACATCAACTGACCAGATTTACATTTAGTTTTCAAGTTGTTCCTTCCCTCTTTCAGTCAGGCTAGTAATTTCAGGGGCTGTATTATAATATCAAGATGTTGCTTTAGAAACATTACAAAAACATTAAAGTACATTTAGCTTTGAATTGTCACTTACAATTATTGCGGGAAATTAGGGCTTTCTGGATCATAAGTGTGACAGTAGGTTGAGAACACAGCTTCTATTTTGACTAAATGGGGACAAATAGCAAAAAAGTGTTAAGTACACAGCTACGCTTGTGTGGGTGCCAAGAAGCCTAGGGAGATGGAAGCCACAAATGGGAGACGGGAGACTGGCCCTGCTGGCATATGAGACACCCTGCTGGAGGGGCCCTTGAGGGCACTCCTCATCTGTGTGCCACTGTGGGGTGGAGAGAAGGGAAGGAACACGGATACTGTCATCTGTCACAGTTGCCTAATTACCTCTACCTTGTGTGCGCCCCCTCATTTTATTTCTATCTTTGGCACTAAATTCACCCTGCCTCTCGCAATGCCTTTAATGATCAGCTTCACTTAATTCCGGGTCATCTGTCCATGTCAAGGAGGTCCCCAGGAAACATAAGACTTTCACAAGGTGGGAGAGAGGCAGATAGCCCCTGGAACTTAGAAGTGGGGGCAGGGTGACTGTATGTTTGGGGTGTCTGTGTGAGGGTAGAAATCCTCTAAGGTGACCAAAGAGGCTCTCAGGAGTCTCTTCCTGGATGAACCCAGTAGCTCTGGAACACTCTAAGGTCAGAATACCCCCTGCAGGTGGTGGCTGCAGACTCACAGCACCAGGAATGGGCTTCTGGCCTGTGGGCTGCTCCCTGCACTGTTGTGGCCCTGGCTCTAGGGCACTGGCTGCTGCGTTGCATCTTATGCTTCTCCAGACTGCCAGATCTTGATGCCAGTTCTGCAGCCCTGGACTCCTTAACGGAGGCCAACTTGACCTGATGTAAAGTCACTATGGGGGGGTATAGAGACCTTCTCACCTGTTGGGCTGAAGGCTTAACTGCAGGATTGGACTGTGTCCTCAGGGGCCTCTGTGGTGGCTGCACTGTGCAGGATGCTGACAAATTCAGTGAACTGTCTGGCAAGTGTGTAATATCCCTGGGGCAGGCTCCTTATGTGCTTCCTTGGTTTGAGATGGAGCTGGTCTCCAGGCCACTGCCCCTCCTCCTCCATCAAACTCCCCAAGGGCCAATGAGTAAAGGGCAACTGATCTTTCATCTCTAAGGGCAGAACACTTGTGGCAGATGTTGGAGTTCTGGGTCCTTGGGTTCACTCTGGGAGAGGTTTCACCAGAGCTCTCCTTTCAGCGACATGATCTCCACGAGACAGAGACTCAGTTATATTTCAAGAGAAAGTTTATTAGAGACAGGAGAGGAAAAAAAAAAAAACTTGCATAGGCACAAGTGGGCAGAAAGAGCTGCCCCTTTATGGGGGGGGGGTAGCATTTGGTTTTATCCTCTTCAGGTAGGGCGGGGTCCACCCTTGCTAGCAGTTAGTTGCTGATTTGAATATCTATGTAGATCTAGAGGACCAGGAGATTTCCTGATGAGCTTCATTTCCATTTCCTTATCTTCCACCTTTTGGGGCTGAGCTTCAGGCACAGCCACTGACAGTCTGTTACCTACTGGAACATCCCTGCACCTGGGCACCAGGCATCCGGGCTTTGGCGCCGGAGGACCTTGGTTTTATGGCTGTGTCAGTTGCTGCACGAGGCCCTTCTACTCATCCCCTTGTGTGACTCAGCCTTATGATGCCTTCCCTGAATTTCTTCCTCCATCAGTAGACATTAGCCCCACTTATAGATAAGACACAAAGAGGTCACAAAAGCAGATTAAGAGGGAGAAGAGCCTGGAGTCCTGTGGCGTTAGGAGTCCTGGCTACTCAGTCACTTCCGTGCACAGGCTCAGCAGCCTTCAGTTGTGCTCCTTGCCTGAGTGACACCGGGAGCTACTCAAAACCCACGGTGTGCTGATGCCTTTTTTGGTGAGTGAGGAGGGGAGGGAGAGATCCCTGCCCCTGCTACGAATACAACCCATGGTTCTCTTGCCATTGCACAATTCGCTGGGCATTTTGCCCTCTGACCTTCCCACTGGCTGTTAACAAAATGCTCTTTTCTGTCTCTTCAACCTCTGTGTGGCTCAGAGTCCTGTCACCCTGGGAGGTCAAGATGCGCGGCAAGCGGTGCCTGGCAGGGATGAGGTTTGAGAGAATGCTTGACTGGATCACACCCTGTCACTTCACCCTTTATTCAGGTTGATGGTACATTTCCCTGTCGTAGGCTCACATGAACTGCTGATGTCGTTTTTTGAGTTCGGGGTCCTTGGGTTCACTCTGGGAAAGGTTTCACCAGAGTTCCCTTTCAGGGGCACACAGCAAGATTCACGACACAGAGACTCAGTTATATTTAAAGAGTAAGTTTATTAGAAAGAGACAGGAGAAGAAGACACTTGCATAGGTGCAAGTGGGCAGGAAGAGCTGCCCCAAAAGAGACAGGTTTGCAGGGAAAGAATCCTGCATGGTTGCAGGCAGGGGGCCTTAGGAGAGCGGCCTCCCCTGAGGGAGGGCAGTGCAGAGAAGTCCCGGCATGGTACAGGTCCTGTGCAGGCAGGATGCTGCTGCCCCACAGAGGGAGAGAGCTGGTGAGAAGAAGCACCTGCACGGGTACAGGTGGGCAGAGGAGCGGCTGCCCAGTGCTGGAGGAGAGACTGTCCTGATACATAGACAGCCTCTCCCTGGGAGGGGTTCACTCCCTGTGAGCCTAGGTTTGTTGACTTTGAATAGAATCTGAAAGGACAGGAGATTCCTGAAGAACTTTGTGGCCACATCCTTATCTTTTACCTTTTGGGTCTGAGCTTCAGACACCCCCTACAGTCTGTTATCTGCTGGGACCTCCTGCAGACTTGGCTCCTGAGGACCTTGATTTTATGGCTGTGTCAATTGCCCCTTCTACCCATCTCCTTTTGTTTGTCTCAACTTGTGATGCCTCCCCTGCATTCCTTCCTCCATCAGTCCCACCATGTCAGCAACAGGGCTGCAGGTAAGTGACCCTGTGGACTGGAGTTTTTCCCAGGATGGCTGCTGATGCTCTGTATCAGGAGATTCACACCCTTTAGCCTATGACACAGTCATGTAGGGGTTGCTCTAGGGAGCAGAGATGACTTCTATCTCATACTTGAAGCATCTCTTCTCCCCCTCCCTAGTCCCCATCCTGTCTACTGCAGCTTCCTGGGACTGTGAAGCTCAGAAACCACACTGTCTCAAGTTTGCTGCCTCACATACCTCACCTCTTGGGGGAACCCATGGATCTCAAACGCCATGTCTTTCCTCCCTCAGTGGGCTCAGTGATTGTGTATCAGACAGAAAAGCATGGAATGGGAATCTGTGTTTCCACAGAGAAAGCCTCTCCTGATCACTTTTGAGTTTCTCTTGGGACCATATTTGCTTTATTTCTGCCAAGTCCAGATAGTTGCTGTTACCTTGCTCTCTTCCTTTCTCTATCACCATTGGCTCTTATTTAGCTTGTCAAATTATGGCCTTTGCATTTTTGACTTGGGCATTCTCCAGAGAAGTTCTGCTTGTGTGGCTCCCCTTTGTCTACCGCTGCCTGCCTGGTCTCAGTACCGTGGCTACACAGCACACTCTGAGCTGTGACTGGAAGATGTCTAAGTTGTGCCTTGTGTCCAGATCTTAAAGCTGTCCCTAAGCTCAGCTGAATTCCCTGAACTCATTACCGAAGTGTCTCTCAAAAGGGAGTTAGCAGGGAAGAGTGTCACTGGCATGACAGCCTTTGTCACTGGCAGGCCTGATAGTCCCCCTTGAGGGAATCTAGAGCAGTCCTTGCCCAAGGCTTGAGCAGTCAGGCTGGGAGTGTCAACACCTTCTCATGTGATAAGTGCTGCTTTATTTTGTTTGCTAATTGAGTCTTCACTTCTTCTAATTGCCCTTACTTCTTCTGCCCTCTTTGTGGGACAGGACAGTCAGTGACTGAGGTCTCTTATGACTCATGGTCCTGGGTACCAGGCCCATCTAATATTTGTCTGTTTTAAGGAATAGATTGGGACATTTGGGATCCAGAAGAACAGGTGTGGGATGATGCAGGCAGAGAGCAGGATCAGATCCCAGCTCCAGTGTGTCTGTATGTTTGGATAAGTGTGGTTTTTCTAAAAGAAGGAGGAAGGGAGCCTATCTTCCAAGGTTTCTGTGAAGATTGAATTGGTGAAGCCCAAAACTAGGGCTGGGGCCAGTCAGTCCATCAAACTTTTTGGTTCCTTCCTCTAAATAAGGTCTCGTCTCTCTTTACAGTCCCTTTATGGGGTGCTGGTGTTAGAGCTGCCCCCTCAATAGTGCTTGCGCTGCTGCTTTGAGGCTGTGAATGCCACGCTCGTCCACCCACACTGCTCCTGTTCCCGTCCCTTTGTCCCAACTGCGGATAGTGGGGAGGACTGGTCTGGGGAGAGTTCTCGGGGACATGTGCCCACTGGACAGATGAGGAAAGCTCAGCACAGAGAGTTTAAGTGACCTGCCTAAAGCCATCCAAGTGAAACGACTGAGCCTGCTGGACTCCAGGCTGCAGACACTTCCAGGAAATCCTGAAGGAGGAAGCTAGGGAAGAGCAATGAATGGAAGGTGGGAGGAGGACAGTGGGAGGAACATGGGGGACAATCAAGTGTGTATATGCTCTGCATCGAATGGTAGGGACAAGGTTAAACCTTATAAAGGAAGCTAAACTAATCTCTCTCTACCTCCACTTTACTTTTCCCTCCAGAGAGGAAAACAAAAATGACTGGGTGCAAAACCTGGAAATGTGGGTACAGGGCAGATTCAGACCTGGCTCTACCACGAGCAGTGTGACTTTGGGTGAGCTTCCTCTCTTCTCTGGATCTCTTGTGCTCATTTATACTAGGAGAAGTTTGGATAAGATGATTTCTGTTTCTTCTCTAGATCTAAAAATTTCTATGATTAGTCCAGTAGAAATCCCAGACCTCTGGCTGTGGTGATTACTTTGAGTTGGGCAGCAAGCAAGATTGCCTCTTTTTTTTTTTTTTTTTTCCTAGGGAGGGCTGTGGAATGAAGGGAAAGCTGTAGCAGCCTGACAGCTGATGCTGGGAGAGAGGAGCAGCTCCCGAACCCCCTTCCCGGCCCCATACTTCCACCCAAACCTTGTCCACCTTCTAGAAAGCTGCTTAATTTATATCTGCAAACCCTGCTTAAAAGGCAGTGAAGAGTAACCAAGGTGATTGTGTTAGGCAAGTAGGGCCATACCACAAAATACCAGTGTGGGGGAGAAGGAGCCTTTAGCAACAGAAATGTATTTTCTCACAGTTGTAGAAGTTAGAAATCAAAACCAAGATGTCACCTGGCTTGTTTGCTTTCCAGACCTTTCTCTGTGGCTTGCAGGTAGTCTTTCTTACAGTATCCTCATCCTCATGAGGTTGGCCCTTTGTGTTATCTGCAGTCTACTTTTGTCCTGTGAGGCACCTGGTTGGTGTTGGATGAGGGCCCTCTAATTGACCCTCATTTTGACTTCATGACCTCTTCAAAAACCCTGTCTCTAAATTCAGTCCCATTCTGAGGTACTGGAGGTTAGGGTTCATCCCACATATGAGTATTACAGAACATAATTCAGACAGAAAGTGACCATGTCATTTTTTTGTTCAAGCTGCAATACTTAGAATTGAATGTGTTAGAAGTTCCTGATGTGTACAGTATTCATGCTCAGTACACATGTGAGCTTACAGCTATTACACATAACAGGAGCACTACAAGGACCCCGCAGCCCCCTCATGTCCCACTGTAACTCCCCCAGGAGTATCTATTTCCCTGACTTATAACATCATACACAAACTTTTATGTTTTTGTGCTTTGCAGGTGCAAAGTTATATAACGTAACTTCTCTTGACAGCCTTAAGTTGGTGAGATTGACCCATGCTGTAGGGTATGGTTGGTCCTATTCTACTGCTTTCACGGCTGTATATGGTGTCTGTTATTCCAGTGTATGAATATTCCATAATTTTGTACACATTTATACCATAAGTGAACTTTTGCATCATTTCCATG
Organism: Condylura cristata; assembly: GCF_000260355.1. Taxonomy (NCBI): domain Eukaryota; kingdom Metazoa; phylum Chordata; class Mammalia; order Eulipotyphla; family Talpidae; genus Condylura; species Condylura cristata. The sequence continues at coordinate 75,755,842 of NW_004567103.1, read as the reverse complement.
TGGGACTAATGTGGGTAGGTTGCTGTATACATGTTCGTAGACTCCATTAGGTGGATATATTTTGTTCATTTCTGTTGATATACACTTATGTGTGAGTTACTGAGTCAGAGGATAGGCATGTGTATGTGTATTTAAAGATTTATATACACAAGACTGGGGTACAGACTGGGGGGGATGAAAGGGTTCATCAAAGACAAAGTGGGGAACAGAACAGGCGGCTCTACAGAAATACACTGCTGAGGGAAGCTGTGTGCAAGATAGGAGAGGTCTGCTGCTCATGTGGGTCAGCTCCCTGGCCAGCAATCGAACTTGCATGTTGCAGTGGCTACTGACAACTTATTCATTCTGCACTTTAACTCCTTGTGTCACCAGGGAAGCCCCATGTTTATTTGCTTTTTTTTTTTCTTTCTATTGTAGCCATCCTGTTTGAGGATGTGGTAACCCTGTATAGTGGCCTTGGTATGCACTTTCCTGGTGACTCATGATGTGGAACATTTTTGCGTTTGCTTATTGGCTATTTGATAATCTTGTTGTAAACTACTTGTTCAAGTCTTCTGTGCATTTTCTTTTTTTTTTCGCTTAGTGGACTTGTTACCTTTGTCTTGTTATAGAAATTCTTTAGAAACTCTGAGTCCTTTGCTGATTCTGGGACAACTTTGAGACTAAAAAGAAGGAAATAGTGGTGAATAAGCTGGGACAAGTGTTGTAAACCAAGATTATCCTAGGCAAACTCAGATCAACACATGTTCCATCCAGCTTTAACAAAACTTAAAAAGGGAAAATCTAAGGTCACTAAGGCATCACGTATGGAAGGAAAAAATATGTTTGTAGTAGATGTCTTTAAAGCTTCTCAACTGAAAATTCTTTCCCTGCCTCTTTGTGAAGATGTTCACCTTCAGAGTCCAGTAATGGGATGAGCCTTTTACTTCCGTGTGTGGTCAAGAGCAGAAGGCAGTCAGTTTCTGTACATGATCTGCTTAGGATTCATTAAGCTTCAGGTATTTTACAATCCCTTAAGTCCAATCTCTAGCTTTACTAAGGAAGAAACAAATGTTGACTGGTGAAATGGCATCACCAGGTCACACAGCTAGGTGGTATAGATCTGACACTAGAATCCAAGGCTGTAGTGCTTTCTTTAAAGGTATTTTGATGAATAAATCTTAAATCACTCCATGAGTACATTTGACTGTGTGTAAGGTCAGTGAATTGATACCTGTGGAAATAATGGAGTGTAGAGGGAAGCAATGACTTTAAGTAGGAGATCAGTCAAATGGTGGCTTGGCCTCAGGGTCCACCTTGCTTTCTCATTGGTCAGATAACAAAGTTGCACTGGACTGTGCTCTGACCTGTGTTCTGACTCTTAAGTTTTACACCCAAACGTGCCTTGCAGTGAGATAGGAGGAGTAGCTGGGTGTTTTGTTTTTTTTTTTGCAACAGAATCAAGCAAATAAATAAGTATAGATTCCCTATGAAAGGTAAAGATCCAATTGCTTTAGTCAATAAAGAGGAGAGAGAGAAATAGGATTTGAAGTAGATGAAGTCCACATGGTGCTGTGTCAGTGGTGGAGAGCAGCCCCTGCTCCTCCTTTTTCACTTGCAGTGGGCTAAAGAAAATGTCTGCTTACAGGTTGTATCTGAGAGAAGGGCTAATCTTAAATTAGGAGCTGAAGAATCTCCTGCCATCATTAAATTAAGGACATTTATATAATTGGGGTTGTGATAGTTGAAAGAGACAACCATGTTCAAATCAATTTATGAAAAAAAAGGAAGAGCATATTACTCATGTAATTGAAAAGTCCATTGATAGATCTTATTTCAGACCTGGCAGAATCTTGTCTCAAATTATATTAGAAACCCATCTCTGCAGCTTAACCTCTGAATTGCTTTCCTTAGGATCTGCATTAGTTGCAGGGAACACTCTCCCATGTTGGTGCAGTCATGCTACAGACTCACAGGTTTACATTTTTCTGGTTTAACAATTCCAGCAGAATATTTCTTTCCCAGAAGTTGTAGCAAATGCCTCCCAGCTGTCTCTTCCTGACTTGATCTGGGTCCCCTGCTTATGACTGAGCCAGCCACTGTGACTCTGATTGACCACTCTTGCACTCTCTACTTCTGGATAATAATGCTCAGATAAGCAATAAAGTGATGTATAAGCATATGTTAATGTGTGTTTGACATGCACAATATAATCAGATTGTCAATATTGTAGGATTGCAGTTCAGCCAGGAATTCAGAATGGGGAATTGGCACATATCTTAATGACATTTTATATATATCTATATATCTATATATATCTATCTATATCTATCTATATCTATATATATATATATATAGATATATCTATATATATATATTAATAACCATGCATTTGGGTCCGGCTGTATTATATAAGCAAGACATGGGCCTTGTTCTCCACATGCTTACAGTGATCCAGCATGGCAATTCATCATGAAAATTGTATGGTTGTACTGTTATGGAAACAAGGACAAGGTTTAGGGAAATTCCTTTCCTTTGAGCAAGCAGAAGAGCCCTTCCCAAAGGAGAGAATATTTGACCTAGTAGGAGTTTTTGGAGTCTGTCTGGAGCAGATACCTGGCAGTCCTGGAAATGTGGGTCTTTTGGAGCATGGGCCCAAGAGGGTGATGCCATGTTTCAGAGGACAGGTGGTAGATGGGAGATGAAGCCTGATGTGATGCTAAGAAGCTGGAGTAGTGAAGCTGGTATATTATAGCACAGGTCTCATGTCATCTGGGTGTATTGTTGACATGCCGATTCTGATCAGAGGGTAGGGTAGGGTACAGCTTCTGCATTTGTAACGAGCGCTTATAGGATGCCATAGCTCACATGTTGAGAAGCCAGAGTGAAGACAATTACTGAGGAACTACATAAGAGGGTGATGAAAAAACCTTGAATTTATCTTTCTGGAAATACTAAAAGGTGTAAGCATATTATTTACTTCAGGCATTAGTCTTGCGAAATGTGATTCCAACCACCCATGGTTTTCAGGTGAGAATCATGAGTATGAGAAGTTAAATTACTGTGTTATAGTAGGAAAGTCTCAGACATTTAAGAAAGCCTCTCATTTTATAGGCAAGGACATTCGTGTAGCATCTCTGTGGTGTTTCCTGTGCGAAAGCCCAAATACTGCAGTTTCAGTGTGCTGCTCATAGTTACGTGGGCCCTTCAAGACAAAGGTTGGATGAAATCTTGTCTTCCCTGGGAAAGGAACACTTGCCTCACTCAGCTAAACTTTGGAAAGGTGTGGGGTTTCAAACATGGAGATGTGATGCTGGGGATGATGTACTTAATTTTGTGAATATCCTTGGTTGGATGATGTAAAATTTTAGGCTTTCTGTCTTCCACACATTTTCTTTGTAATCTGAGCCAAATCAGTAGCATGTCAGTCCTCTCATTGGTAAACACAGGGGAGCTACTGGCCCCCACTCTACCTCATTAGATCAAATTGGCAGCTCTTCCCAGATGTTTTGTGCATTTACCATGCACCCAACACTGTGGTGGATACTGCAGCTATAGAACAGGTCAGACCAGCGTCTAATCAGACTCAGGCTCTTCTACCATGCAGCTCACATAGCTGGGGAAACTGCCATGAAAGATGCACATGCCAGGTCAAATATACCCACAAATACACAGTGTCGCCAAGATGTCCAGATGGTAGGGGCTTATAACAGAGCTCAAACATGAGGTCACAGGAAGTACCTTTGAATAGAGGGGTGAACAATAAATGTGAAGGAAAGGGGGGCCTGCTGGCTCTTGCCTTGAGGCATGAAGGAATTAGCTGCCTTCAGGGAGAGAGGAGTTTATATTGTTGGTTAAATAAACAGAAAATAGGAAGGTAGTGCAGGAGATCCTGAGAGTATAAGCCCTGGGTCTACAAGGCTTGTTTAGGTTTTGGGACTTCATTGTAATGTCAGTAAAGCACTGAAAGATTTTAACTGGGGATACATGGACTTTATGACTTAATGGAATGATGAAGAAATGACTTCAAGAGTGATTTTGAACAAAATCAGTTAAGGAACTTCTGCTAGTCCCAGTATGAGTTACTGTCAGTCCCCATTAGGGTGGTGGTGGTGGTGTGAACAATATAGAACTTGGAGGTATCACTGACAGGCTTAGAGATTGATTGGATATGGGAATGCAGGGTAGGAAATAGCATATGACATGCATGTAGCTTCCCAGTTAGAAAACTCAAGTGAGTGGCAGTAGGGTTTATTAACATTGGGAGTAATGAAAGAAAGCACTTGGGTAGGTGGCTGGTCATTAATTCACTGTGGACATGTCCCATCATAGGCTCTGATTAGCTATCCAAGTTCTGTTGAGTAGGCAGCGGGCTTTAGTGGGTGGACTACTGAGGCTGGCAATAATGACCAGGGATTTGTAGATTTCTCAAGGTGTCTCAGGTCAGAGGCATGGAGGAGGTACCCAGGGAGAGGGAATGAGAAGAATGGAGAATCATGCTGAGGATGGTGTCTGGAGCTACTCTGCCATTTGGTGAGAGAGCAAGAGGGTTGCCACTCTTAGACTGGACTGGTTTTGCTATGTATAATGGTGTGCATCTCTGACAGTTCCTGCTGTACTTGGATCACAGAGATTATATTTAAGGTTCCCAAATCTACAAGACTCTTTTCTCAAAGATCTTTTTTGCCCTATTAAAAGAAAAACCTACCAGGAGGGATTTATTCTTGTCATGTCATGCAACAGTAATTTCTTTTACAGAACTATAAAGGAAGATATCCTCATTTGAGCATTCCCATACAAAACCCTTTCTTAGCAGCCTGCTACCATCTCCCTCACTTTCATGAGTGCTTTAGTGATTTCCTGGAGACACGTGGCTCTAAATAAAAGTGTGAGCCAATTGCTGCGTGAATCTCATTTGGCATCTTTCCCATCAGCTGATTTCATTTTTTGCCTCCTGTCCTGGCATTTGGGTATAGCAATTTCATCGCTGATTTATATGTTGTGAGCAGGTAACAGGGAGCTGAACTCAATTATTTTGAAATCAAATTATAGATTGTGTTTATAGGGGGTAGTGGTGGGGAGCTCCGGTTTATTATGGGTGAGAAAAGTCTCCAACTCTGAATTTGAATGAATTTTCATAGGAAAGTATTCTTCCCAAGATCTCTTCCTGTGCATGGGATGGAGGTTCTTGCTTCTCATAAAATAAAACCAATGCAAATGCAACATTTTCATGGAGGCTACCTATCAGAGTCCTCTTCAAAGCTCCTTTGATTCTCTGAATGCCATCAAACTTCTCTTACGGTAACAGCAAAGTCTGTGTTCCATGTTACGTGTAAAAAGATTCTTTCAAGAAAGTATCTTTCGTTGTGCCCAGAGACAGATGTGTTAAAGAGTTTTCATTTTTTGGCAGTCAAGATTCCTTTCTTTATGACATCATAAGAAACATATTTCTGAACTTGGGGTTTGAATTTAAATACTTTAACTTGAACCTGAGATGCAGAGACAATTGAGATACAGAGACAACTGAGCTTTGATCCTCTGGAGGCACTCCCCAGCTGAGGGCAGGTGGTGGGTGTGGGGGCAGTGGGCAGAGTACAAGGTCCTGAGCAGGGCTGCACTGGGCAAACTTCTGGTCCTACCTGTGTGAGCTGTTTGAGTTTTGGTCATGCCACTGAACTTATCCATATTTCAGTTTTCTTATCTGAATACTGACAATGAAATTAAGTAGTGGTCAACTCGGTGTTAAATTTAAATAAGCACATGTAAATGAGTTGCAGGAAAGGTGAGTGCTATATTGTAATCTCATGGGATCACCTCCACTCTGAAGCAGCTGGTTGAATTGCTAACAAATTATATGAGCTGCCTTTCATTGGTAGTAGATTCCCCAGACCCCTTGTACTCAGGATGTTACCTTGAAGCCCAAAGTTCCTGCTGGTCAAGCTAAAATGTAGAGTCAGGGAGGAGGCTTCTCACCAGGCCAAAAGTCTTGCTATGAGGAACATAATGGAAAACCAGTATCTGTTGAAAACAGCTGGCAGAGGTTATGGCCAGGTGAGCATAACCAGCTAGACCACATTGACAGGAAGTGTAAACTGAACTAGAAACAGTATGTTTTTTGTCAGCAGCAACAATAGTGCCCCCCCACTCTCCATGCTACAGTCCCTTATTCTCTTCCCCTCAGCTCTTGTTGAGACATTTATGCATATGCATCCCTGATACACATCCCCACCACACACATTTCTCCATGGACTTGCCTACCTTCCCTAAACCTGTACCAGTAAATGAAACTAGCTTGGAAATAGGCACTGCATCTCCAGAGGTGCCAATCCCTCTAGGTCTGTCTCTAAGTGGACTTTGGGTTGTCTTTCCTCTGTCCTGTGCTGCTTCTCACACTGCTGCCTCATGACAGTGGTACCTTCTTTAGCTTTTATATATTTTTTAATTAACTCCATATAGTAGTTACTATTACTTTATGCATTCTGCATCCATGTAAATCTGTGGTCATGTAGTTGCAAATAACAGGACTGAGATTCACACTCAAGTCTGTGTTGAGTGTAAATTCCAGCCTGCCCTCCTCCAATGTACCTTCATTGCTCAGTCTGTGCTTACATTGTCAGGGGCGCTGGGTGTGGGTGCAGGCACTTCAAAGGGTGGCATAGAGGATGGAGAAAGAAGGATCAGAGTCTCTTGGAGTGAAGACCTTCTTGATCCAACTGATGAGATGATCAGGCAGTCGTAGAACTTTCTGGACCTTGTTATTCCCCCTGTTAAGGAATTGTATAGAGATAGGGCATCGGGATGGGACTTAGGGCACCTCTCTTTTGAGTGGGAATGTTCCCTCCTACTTGAAATCTTACCTTTTACCCATTAAATTCTTGATCACTGCCTCTACTTTGCACCTCTGGCTACTTCATGCCTCAAATACCCCTACATGTGTGTTGGCAGAGGGACAAATGAATCTGGGTCTTGGGGCAGAGTGGTGGTAGTGGCATTCCAGATAGAGAAAAAACATAGGTCTCCTGATTTCCATCTCAAAGTTCTGTTCCTTCCCCCATCACTAATGGGATATCCCTGGTGAACTCGTTGTTTTCTGGGCATTCTCTTGAAAGTTTAGGATTGAAAGGTGTCTGACATTTGTAGTTCAGCCTTTCCTCAGCAATCTGACCTCTGGGAGTCAGGAATGTCAGTATGAGTAATGATCATGGTAGTTGCAGAGGTGATGCAGTGGAAGTGGAAGTAATGGACATGGTAGCGGTAGACCTGATCATGAACATGGCGATGGTGGTTTTGGGTAAGGGATGGAGAAGGTAGAGATGAGGGTGGAGCTACATGATCATGGAGGTGATGATGGTCTTAACTAACAATGAGCTCTTACCTAGCTGCAGGCACTGAACTTAGCACTTTACAACCATTACCTCATTTAACTGTTATGGTAGCTGCTGTTATCTCCACTTTGCAGCAGAGGAACCTGAGCTTTGGAAGTAGAGTTGAGCATTCCTTGGGAGAGGCAGATGGAAGTGGGAAGGAAATACATGATCAGAAATTTGGTGGTAAGCTATCCATGAGGGGATTCAACCTGGCCATTGTCAAGGTCTGCACTCCTCACATCTTCTCTTCACTAGCTGTGCCAGATGGAAATCAAGGGCTGAAAATAGTCAAGATTTCATTTTTAGGAGATCACACAGCATGCGATATAAAAATCATTTCTCACCACCTTTACTAGTGCTCTTCCAGCTACCTTTTCTTCTTTGAGTTGGGACTGCAGACTTCAGTCCTTATGCTTCCAGTCTTGACCTGCAGCTTCTCTGATAGACTTGTAGCATCTTCATGAGGGAAAGTGCTGTAAAAGGGCTCTTGAGGTGAATTACTTGTAGACCAGCAAATATCCTCCAACATGTCTTCTTGGCAAATGTAAACTTTTATTATTATATATCCTCTTTGAGCCAGTGACCTTAACCTGTATTCTGCTTGTACCCGGGGAGGAAATTCAAGTCTGTGCTCACCCCTACTGGGCTTGGCCTCCCTCCCACCCCCAGGCCCTCAGTGAAGGTTCTGCCAGGGTCTCGGGTTATCCTGTTGCAGAGGGGCTACAAGCAGAGACCTTGCAAAAAGAAAGGCAGGAAACAGGATCAGCAGGCATGGTGACTTGTTACTGCTCTGGGAATGCCCAAGTTGCTTCTGCTATGTGGGGGTGGCCATGCATGGCTTCATCAGAGGGGAGCGCTAGACCACTGCAATCACCATTGGGCTTGGAGAAGCTAGGCTTGGTTTCCTGCCCAGGTCCTTTGTGAATTGGTACCCTGTCCCACTCCTTTAGACATTCTGTTAGCTCACCAGTAGCTCCTCTCTGAGGTTTTGTCAGTGCTAGCATTCTGGGATTTAATTCTCCACCATTTGCAGGGGAGTTAAATTCTGGTAGAAACTTCAGCCATTCGTCATTGGTGGGGTAGGTATGAGCTGGTTCTCTGAAAGTGATAGCCTCATATATTTGGCAGCTTCCCTGGAAGACATGCAGGGCATCAAAGTCCTCATTAGCATCAGCCACTCCTGTGCTGCTGCCTAGTGGGAAGAAGTATTTGATTTCACCTGTGTTACGAAAAACTGGGTATGCACTTTTATAACTTCACCACATTTTGGAACTGACTTATGAGTGGATTCAGAGTAGAAAGTCCAAATGTACAACTGAGATACACATAGAAAAATATTTATTTAATGACTGCAGCTGATCATTTACCATGCATTCATAACAAAACAGAGGCACTGAACAACAATGAGGACCCTATATGCTTACTTGGAGTGCCTGTCCTGTATAGCTCCCAGACCAGCAGGCTTAGTTTCAGAAATAAGTATGTTATTATAGCGATTTATGGTTGTTCTTCTTGCACTGAAGCTTGTAGAGCAGAATGAGATGGATGTAATACTTAGCAAATTGCAGACCATTTGGAATCTGGATTCTGTACCACGCAGCAGGTCTTTAGCCTCAATACGGTGCATGGAGCCACAGTCTGGGGGAGTCTTTCCTGAGCTCCATCAAATAGCCGAGGGGCAAGGATGGGACATAAAGCCATCTGTCTTCATGGATAGAAGCAGCCATCTGTGGCCTTTCTATCATCTTAAAGCAGTGGCCTGTGCCCTTCTCTGAAAACCAAAACCAAACAGCTCTTTTATTTTCTAAAAAGTATTTCTCAACAGGAAAAAGGGCAAAAGGCAGCTCTGCTTATACAAAGGTCACTGAGCTGATTGGAAAAGTGACTATAAGCCCTGGTGGAGTCAGACACCAAAGGTGCAGGTTGGCAAACACAGCTCACTCTCCCTGGGGGTTGCCAGGTTTGGGCTAGCACACAAGTCCCTTAAGGCCCTTCTCTGGCTCTCAAAGCCTTTGCTTTCCTTTAGTAAAGTGAGCAATGAGTGGTGGCCGTCTGCCCAGGCAGCACCTTTTAGCTATTACAGAGTCTGCCTCCTGACTGTGTTACCTCTCAGTCATCCAAGAAAGGACAGGAAAGGGAGATGTGGTTGTCTGGCAAGGTGAGCAAGGGCCACTTATGGCAATCTTGGAAGAAGGAAGGGGTGGGACTAAGGGGGAGGCTCTGTCCAGGAAAGACAGAGTTGACTGGACAGCTGCCAAGGAAGGAACTAAAAAGTGGGCCTCAGTCCTGTGGGCAGACATGTAGTAGAGCAGGCTGTTTAGAGGCAAGCACAGCAATAGAGCCATACAAATAGAGTGTAAGTCCAGTGATGCAAGTGCTACCTCAACCTGTTTTTCTCTAAGGATCGATGCTTCTCAAATTTGAGGCAGCATCAACTTACCCAAAGCATATCTTCAGTAGGTCCAGGTTGCCTCAGATGAGCATAGCAGTACCAGGAACCCCACCTTTGAGAACCGTGGTCTTAGTGCTTAGGGACACAACCAAGGTTGGTCCTGATTGGGGTCCTCGGGTTAGACAAAGTCAGTGAGAATGTTATTTCTCAGCTGACTGGCAGAAGCAGATTGGCAAACACAAAGATATAAATTGAGAAAGTTCTAAAACCTCTGAGTGGATGTATTTGTCTTTTCCCAGTTCTTTATTCAACTAACCATATGCTCACTTTCTACTGGCAATTGCTGTTTAAATGTCAGTTGACAAGCAGATTTCCTTCACTCTGTGGGAATGAATGCACTGTGCAAAAAACCTGATGAAGTGCTCTCTAACTGTCCTTCCCACACCTTTGTTCTGGCCACTTGGAGCCTTGCAGATTTCCCAAGGGATGCTGCCCTTCTATTCCTCCAGCTACTCCCCTTCACCTAGAAAAGTGCAGTCAGATAAAGGCTTCCTCTCCTTTAATTTTCAGAGTGTTCCCACCTGCAGGAAGGTCAGCTTGCCCTTCCCATCTCTTCCAATCATCAGGCTGTGGCTACTATGCACCTCAGTTTTACATCATCCACATGTAGGGCAGGCAATCAAGAATGTTTGCAGAAAACTTGACTTTGGAGGAAAACCAAGGAGTTTGATATATGTCTAACTCCTGCTGGCAAGGTTAGAAAGAAGACGAAAGTAGGCTAGAAGAGGAGCGGTAGTAATCCTACCCAGATCAAATCATTTCCAACATTTCCTCTGACTAAAGCATCACTTCTCCCCTACCACTACGGCTTTAATGCCTCAGTGAAACAGGGCTCCAACACCAGGTGAAAAGTAAATCTAGGGTTTCTTTAAATTACACATCGTACCTTTGCTTGAGGAAGGATCAGCTTTTCGTGCCGTGTGTTCTTAGTATGAGTATTCTTTACTAGCAGGTGCTTACGTAAGGTAGATGGATGGAGTCCTTATAGGTTTGGTCGAGACCTGTAGTCACTTCGTTTCTAAACATTCTTATGCTCTCTTGGGTTGAGTCTCACCTTCCTCTGGGAACATGTGCTCCAGCACTTTGTCATGTTCTTGAGGGACCTGTTTGGAAAGCTGAGTCCAGACAGTGCAGCGAGCAGGCAGTGAGCTAACATTAGCTGGGGGATGACATAGACCAGCATCTCCCAGCATGTCACACTGTAATTAGCACTTTTGCCTGCACAGGAAAACAAGTTTGTGAAACCAGGTAGACTCCCATGTAATAAGCAGTCAGCAAGGAGTCATCACTTAGCACCACTTCTGTTCATTTGTAGGCCAAGGTAGGTCTGTTGCTGGCCTCCACTGTCTCCTCCTCTGCTGTCCTGCTGAACCTAAGATGAAGTCTGGGGAACACCCCTTCTCATTAAAGGTTCGTGGGGTAAAAGTGAGGCTAATATCACAGGAATGAGTGCCTCCTGTTCCAGGCAGCTTAATGCACTTCTGAAGAAGAAACGCAAGCAGGCTGACTCAGGTGCCAGGCTTCAGTGCAGAGCGGGGTTGGACCCTTGCAGTAACTCTCATTTTTAAACATTACTCTGCTGAGAAATCTGTGTCTTTGCCAATTTAGTATAGTGATCAAGGAGGAAAAATGCAAGTACTTTATGTGGAAAAACAGATGACATGAGCGTATTTCTTAATACAAAGTGCAAGGCTTTCTGGAATCCAGTACAGAGCTATCAATAATGCCATTAAAACTGCTTACCTGCTTTACATGACTGATTTTAATTCATGGATCTTCATTCAAGTAAAGTTATTTAACTGCAGGCTGTCTTACACCACACAGACCTGTGCATTATCGATTGTTTTCAAATGTAATCTATAATTCCAGATGGATTGTGGGCCAATGTAAATTTAGTCACATTTTTAATTGACTCTATTAAGGTGTGACTAAGACTTGAAAGCTTTGCCGCGGCTCCAAAGTAGCTGGTACTTGCGCTGAACCAGTCGGACATAGTATTATGTGACATCTAAAATAGCAAACTTTTTCTCCCAAATGTAAAGATAAGCAATTACCTGTATTTCTGACCAATTTTACAAGGGGGCTAGTTTACCTCCTACTAGCATTGGCAAGTGCAAGATCACTTTTTCTATAACAGTTCTCAAAGCACAGGGGGAAAGACACCAGCCACTTTTCTCACCTGAGGTGGGGGAAATACATTCCAGCACCATTACCTAGTATTTGGCAGAGTCTGTGTTATTTCAGTACTAGCAAGGTTTAGAGTGAAAAATGCCAACTACTTTTTTTGTGCTTTTGAAACCTAAGGCTTTCAGTAATATGTACATAGAGAACCTTACGCAGAAGGCTTTATATGAAGAGACTGAAAAGCTTGTGAGAACAGAGAACACACACTCAGAAACAGGACCTACCTGGCTGCTTTGTCAGAAGCGTAGGTTAAGTGCAGTGGATGATTCCTTGGTTTGACTTGACCATGTGTGTGTTTCCAGAACAGACACTGTCGGGGGATGGGAAGAGGAGAAATAGGTAGCCTTGCTGCTTAGTGGGGAGGGGTGTGATCTAGAAGGTTACTTTATCCAGTGCTGTCCAATACAGTAACTGCTACAAGGGCGGGTCCTAATGGAAATGTGCAAGTAAGAGTAAAAACCACACTGGGTTTCAAAGATGTGTGAAAAAAATGCAAAGCATCTTGAATAACTATAGATAAAGCACATGTGCTAGTATTGGGACACACTGTGATTTCATCTTCTTTTGAAATGCGGCTACTCAAATTGCCTGTTTCTAGTAGGCAGCATCACTTTTTCTTTACGTGATTGGCTAGTAGGTTATACTTACTTGCATTTTCAAATATTTTCCAAAGTCAGAATATACTGGAGGAAAAAAATGTATCATGGATTTTGGAGTTTACCCAGCATATGTCCTCCTTTGGGCAACTAATCTCTTCTCAGCCTTAACTTCCTCATCTGTAACATGAAGATAATATTTTTATCTCAGCAGGTTGTTGTTAGGAGTGAGAAATACATGGAAATGAGCAGAGTGCTCTGTGCAGAACCTGACCCAGAGAAAACTCAGTAAATACTCAGTTTTAGACAGCTCATGAACTGGTACCTCATCTTTTAATCCCTGACCATTCCTAACTCAGCTCTTGGCCTCTTATTTTCCCACAGAAACTTACTATCCTCTGTACCTATTTCTACAGTCAAAGCCACGTGTTCCCTTTTCCTCACCTTTGGAGACTCCTGGGTCTGGTTCCCATTTTCTGCTAATTATTTAGAAAAGGTGCTTTCCACTCATTTCAATTTAGAAGAAAAAAAATCTGTCCTCACTCATATTATTAACCAAAACTCTTCATTTCCTGGTCCCTTGCCTCATGCCTGGTATGTTGGATCTTGCTTTTTGTCACCAAACCTGCATCTTTTATTGAGATGGTTAATTAAAGAAAACAGATGCCAGGCAAGGGTATGCAAAACCTACAAGAGTAGGTTTTGTGCAAATAAGATAGAAAGAAAGAGAACAACACAGAAGCAGAGCAATTTTCTAATTCCTCCTTGCCCACAATCCTGCCTTCCTTTTTGCACTGGTTTTAAGCTGTGCTAATGTTCTACCTGTGGTTAGAACAAGGTTGTTCCTGTTCCCTTTCTAGTTCCTTGCTGCCAGAAGTACAACCTCCCATGGTGCAGTATAGCACACATCTAAAACCTTGTGCTGAATTTCTATATTCTAGGAAATAAGTTCTCAGATGAAGATGGTTATACTTGTTCTCTGAAATTCAATGGCAGGGAAGAGAAAATTGAAAACCCAGAAAAGACAAGGAGTTTGCTTAGGTAGGGTGAGCTTCTTCCTGCCTTCACAATTAATGCGACAAACCTTTCAGTCAGACCTGCATGAGATAAAAACGAGAACTATCTTACGAACATACTTGGAATAGCACAGGTGGCTGGAAACAACTGTACAACTCAGACCAATGAAAAATACACAATTTCCCACCTAACAACTTTGTTTTAAATCAGTAAATTGTTCATTTTTGCTCCTATAACTAGATGACTTAGAATACACTCTTGACCTGAAGTGATTTCTTTTGCCTTTTCATCAGCTCAATGTGGTACTTTCCCTATTTTTACATTTATTGAAAGCTCTCAGTGTAGTAAACTGGTTTGTATTTCAAGAGGTTGGGGTTTGACAGGAGAAATACTTGGAAATTAACAAGGAAGTAGACTTTTCAAGTCTCTTTGTTGACTGATAGCTGGGCTTTATGGAGGATTTACTGTTGGAACTGGGTGGTTTTAGTGCAGAGACCATACCTGGTGGCCCCTACACTACCAGGCAAGGTATGCTCAGGTGAGTGCCTGTGGAAGCACTAACCCTGTATGTGTAAACATGGCTGTCTTTCCCAGAGCATATATTAATACAGTATTTACAATCAAATTAGAGGCAGGAAGGGATCACTGCCAACAATCATTTCATTGTGGTTTCCTAGAAAGTTAGAAGGTTTGAAAATGTGAATCAACTTTCCTATGACATTATCATTCAAATTTAAGAGAGGGAAACATTTCTACAAATCCAACACAGGCCTGCCAGATAGCAGCTATTCACCTAGGAACTTACGTTCTGGAATCTTCGCTCTGGGAGAAAAGAGAGCAAAGGCTCTCCAAATTTCTGATCTTTCTTTTCTTGCTTTTAATCCTGCAGATGAAACATGATACCAGTAGCATCACTAGTCTGAGAGCTATGCAGCATCTTTTCTTTCTGCCTGAGGTTACAGAAATAGTAATGGTTGTAAAAGTTGGAAAGCAGATACATGGGCATGCAAGCATGTGCTTACAGTCAACTTCTGATCTGCTCAGGGCACCACTGAGTGCTTATCGCTTCAGAGCCTGGTCTTTCACAGGCTGCAAAAGCAGTGAGCGTGGTACTTGGCTAAACTTGGAGTTTTATATCAAGATAACTCTTTTTCCTCATGAGGGAGGAAGACATAGCTCTAAAAACATTTGAAGAGAAATGGAAGTGCTGCTTCAGATATGCGCATTATAATTCTAGGTGTGCATACCTAGTAAATCAGTCCCCAAACATTCTTGGTGAGAGGTTGTTCCTGATTCTGCTACCCCTGAAAGTGAATGAAAAATCAGTCACGTAATAATATGCTGCTTTGCTACCAAAGAGACACCACTTCCATTTGAATTCAACGTATCACTGGGACTTATTTATGGGGACAGTCTCTAAAATACAAATACTGTTTTATCTCATATGGCTATACTGTATTTCTTTAACACAAAAGCACAAAAATCAGATTTATGCAGTTCATAAAATGCTTCCTGGATAAAGTGAAAACTTTTTTTTTTTAAATTAACAGGCAGCAACAGGTATAAATAAACTGTCTAAAGCATTTAATGATCTTTAACCACAGTTAACTCCCCTGGCCTTGAAACAGCACTAAATTCTTCTTTGCTAGTAGCAAAAAAAGCTGTCAGGGAGGACACTGAAAAAGCGGCACCATTTCCCAGCCAGTGAGCACAGAACAGAGGGGCTGAGTATTTTATGGTTTTGTCGTTGTTCTCATGCTGTCCCCCCTTCTCCTTGCCTGTACAGGGCTGATTGTTGTGACGCTGGCTGTCTGCTGGATGCCTAACCAGGCCCGGAGGATCATGGCTGCAGCCAAACCCAAGAGCGACTGGACCAAGTCCTACTTCAAGGCGTACATGCTCCTCCTCCCCTTCTCCGACACGTTCTTCTACCTCAGCTCGGTTATCAACCCGCTGCTGTACAACGTGTCCTCGCGGCAGTTCCGCAGTGTGTTCATGCAGGTGCTGTGCTGCCGCCTGACGCTGCAACACGCCAACCACGAGAAGCAGCTGCGCGCCACCTCCCTGGGGAACAGTGCCCGCTCCATGCGCCGCCCGCTGCTCTTCATGGCTTCCCGGCGCAATTCCTCTGCAAGGAGAACTAACAAGATTTTCCTAAGCACTTTTCAGGGTGAGGCCAAGCCCGAGTCTCAGCCCCAGCCACTGAATCCCGAGCCACCAGCACCCAACATGGAGGTGAAACTACAGAATTGTTCTCAGGAGCTTGACGTGTGAATGTCAAGTGGGGTCACCTGGACAGCTAACTGCTCTCCCCACCAAGAAAGAAACCTCACCCTCACACAGCACTGACCAGAGACTGCACCCCCATCAAAGATAGGCATGATACTACATTGGGGCCTTGGAAAAAGTCTGACACCCACTGAAATGGATTTCGTGACTGACTCCAAGCCCAGCGTGGCCTTGACTGGTTACAGACATGGGGACGATTTTCTCTCCACCACCTGCCTATGCTGAAAATCCAGAATTACAAAATGTCACAGAGCTCTTCCGTTATCTGCAAAAGAACTAAAGGAGAACACAGACTCCCCGCCCTACCCAGAATCAAAGCACACCCAGGAGAGTCGCAGGGAGTGAGGCCAGAAGAACAACACAGAAAGTGCTGGCTTTAGCATCAGCTTCAGCACTGGGCCAACCAGACAGCTACTTTGAGGAGTAGGATGGTGATGAAGAACCCGGGCTGAGGGGCTGAGGCTGAACTGCTCCTTTTCTTGGGCCGGGGCCCATTGCAAAGTGGGGTGTTGCAGCAGCTGATGCACACTGAGTTCAGTTTCCCTGGGGAGCAGAAGGACTGGTACCCAGCTGAGGCGATGAGGCAGGCTGCAGACGATGCACATGACTTGCGGTACATGATCCCTGCAACACAGACCCAAGGGAGCTGGGTTAAGCAGCGCTGGCCAAATGACAGTGGCCTTCTGAGCCTAAACCCCAACAGACAGTGCCTTCCACAGCCTACACTGATGGGGCCAGTGTGGTATTTAAGGAAACACCACCCTGCACATAGCAGCTTTATGGGGTGAAGGAGGCAATCCTTTCTCTAGTTTCAAAAAAATTATCCTCAGTTATTTTACATGCTAATGCCAGTGAATAAAAAGCTATTCAAAAGAATTTTATTATTGTAGTTTATACTGTATGTCAGGTATTTTTTTCCCCTATTCAGGTAGTTTATGCTTTAAACTAGCTACCGCCAGAGAGGATCACAAGCTGCACCTATAGACGTTATTTGTAAGCAACTAGACACAGGGCTTTTGACAATTAAATCTATTGATTGGGTTGCCTGGCTGATAGTAAGCCCAGAACAGTCCTCTTAGGGAAGTTTTGTCCTTAAAATGTATGGTTACCTGCCGAGTTGGCGCTTACTGACTTGCTGTGAGGTAGAAGTGAGGGTACATCTAAATTGCAGCATAGTCATCAATTATTTTTCTCTAAAGTTGGAAGTTTACCTAATTCAATGATAGCAAAGCTTATGTAAGTGTGTGTCCTGCATGCCAAACACCGCATAAATGACCACTGTGAACACTGTAGCTATTTCCTACCATCCCAACCATGCATGGGAGATCCCTGTGATCACCTTGGCTCACAGATGAGTCTAAGAGCAAAAGAGATTTAGCAAGTTGCTCAATATCACAAGACTAAGAAGTGGAGCATCTGGGATCTGGCCTACAAATTTGGCTCCATTGTCAAGTTTATCACCATCTTGCAAAGCAGATAGCCAGCTGATATTTGTGGTTATTGAAGATAGTTTTCAGGGTTTATGTGGTAGTTTTGTTTCTATGATTTAGGTTTATTGTCCTGAATAGTGTGGACATCCACCAAGGCTCCTAACCAAGACTCCTTGCCAGGATGGTTCTGGGTCCTTTCAGTCCCTCTTGAGAACTGCCACTCTATGGGTGCTAGAGAAACAAGATGCCTAAAATTTCCAACTAGGAAGGAATACTTAGATTCACACCAAAACAAGCACTTTTAGAAATTTTTTCCCAATTACTGCACATTTGTAAGATTGGTATTCTAATATTACCAGAAGATTATGGATGGTCACTTTTCTGGTAAGACAAAGCCCATGAATCTGGACAGAGGATCTGAGGAGGAGGAGGTACTATTCAATTCCTGAGGAATATATGGCAGGGTATTGCCCACTCCATAAATTTTCCATAGTCTTTTTTTTTATTTATTGCCCATTTTAGGAAATTATGAACTTTTATCTTTGAATATTAAAACTACCTGTCATTTGCCTGTTCAACATTATGAACTTAAGTGAATTTTAATAATTCAAATATATGTTACTGATACTTTACTGAAAGAAAAGTTGAAAATCCCCCTGGCATAAAAAGTAAATCTTGACCAGTGTTACTAAAACAATAGTACCAACTTTGTAGGTCAAGGGGCCAGTGAATGTACCAAACAGAACCCCCATCTGTCTATTTACTAAGACCATCACACATTGAGTCAAAAACCATTTTTCTTCATCAGTGAAATGGGTGTGGTTCAGGCTGCATATCTGTGGTCAGGTGAACTTCCTCAAGGTGGTGGTTTGTGAACTGACACCACAAAGATACTCTTTGTAGGGAAATTCTAAGAGCCTCAGGAGAAAAGAAGGGGCTGATGTTAGAGACTTGTGCTGATTTGTAACTATCCCTGTCCAGGGTATAAAAAGCAGGTCCAGGGTAATCCATGTGTGAGCCTTGAAGCTCAGGGCATCCTAAAAGCTTCTCTTGACTGTGAAATCCAACCCGTGGAAACTAGAGGTGCTATGGGTAGGAGGGTATGAGTTCAAACTAAATGAAAGGAAGCATGGACCCAGCAGACAGCTCAATAAAAGTTAGCAAGCTGCTGGTGTTAGAATATGGAGGCTTTGGAGATAATCAGGAAGAACAAAGAAAATAACCTAGTACCGAACTGGAGGCAGAAGCAACAGGGAGAAATTACTAAGAGTAACAGGGAAATGCAAAGTTAAAAAGGGGCTTGGATTTGGAGAGGGGAGGTGGGGATCAGGTTGTGGGCCATCCCTGATCCTTAGTGCTTTGAGCCTATAGAAGGAATTGGTGCAAAAAGAATAAAAATTTGACATTAGTTAACAATCTAAGGAAGGCAAGACTCAGTGAAAGTCATGAAGAAAACGTGGACATTGCTTCTGGCCACATACATACATACGGATTATGGCAAGGAAAAAATGAGTCACTAAGGTGTTTTGACAGTGGGTATACTACTACTACTATGGCAATAATACCTGAAGGTGGGAGGGCTCTTATATTCCCCAAGCACAAATAGCTATGAAAACCACAATTATCTTAAAAAAAAAAAAAGAAAAGAAATCCACTTGCTCATCCGAATTCCATCAAATAGTCAAATAGCACAAAATCTAAACCCTTCCAAAGATTAAGGAGAAACAATGTAAGATTTGCCATCCAGATAACCTTGATGTCAAAACCTGATGCAAATATTACAGACCTATTTCTCATGAACAAAGTTGCAAAGCAGTAAAAGTTTTATATATATATATAATATATATATACTTATATATATATATAAAATACATACATATATATATAAAATACATCATGAGATGAGGTTTATCTTAAAATGGCAAGAGTATCATGAGTAATGTAATACATCATATTAATAGAAAGGACAAAAAAGCCAAGAAATTGGTAAATTTAGACTTCACTATAATTTTTAAAAACTTGAAGAAATTAGGAAGCCTAAACAACTCTCATTCTGATAGTTATGTTCAAGTATCTTCATTATTCCTACTGAGTAATGAAAAAGCAATGGCTTCCCACCTGAAATTTTGTTAGATGCATTTTACCATTACCATTTCTATTCAATATGGCAAGATTTAGTATAACTAGTTAAAAGGATTCTTAAACAAAATTCACTATTAGTTGATGATACTAATTAAGAAGAAAGTCCTAAAGTTTCACAATTCACTGGATCCATAATTAATACAATCAACTGTCACAGCAATGAAGTTCCACCACACCTATTTCAGCAACACAGAATGCTGGTAGGCTGTGGAGCAACAGGAATTCATTCATTGCTGGTATGTGAAATGGTACAGCTGCTTTGAAAGACGGTCTTATAATTTCTTAAAAACTAAACATACTTTTCCCATATAATCCAGCAATTACACCCCTTGGTTGAGTTCAACTCTGTATGAGTTGAAACCTACATCCAAATAAAAACCTACACACAAAAGTTTAAAGCATTTTTTTTCATAACTACCAAAAGCTATAAGCAACCAAGATTTCCTCTAGTAAATGAATAAAGAAACTATAGCACAACTATACAGGGAATAGTCTTATTTTTTAAAAATGGGCTATTGAACCATGAAATAAGTGATATGGAGGAACCCTAGATACATGTTACTAAGTGAAAGAAGTCAAATCTGCCAAGCCTACATAACATATGACTGCAACTACAAGACACTGTAAAAAGGCAAAACTATGTAGACAGTAAATAGCTAGGGGAAGAAAGAGATGAATAGGTGAACACAAAGAATAAAAAATACATATAGGAAAGAGCTAGAGAAATGAGTCCTTTGGCATGGCAAATACCTCTATGTTAACTGATGACTCTAAGCTGTCATAGAGGAATTCTGCATTAAGTTCTACCAGCACCTAGATCATGAAACCCCTTGTAGCAAAGTTAAGGGAAGAGCCATCTTTGTCATCATCAGCTCTCAAAAATCAAAAAATAGTCCCAGCACAGCAAACCATTCCTGTTTTGTGTTTACTGAAGAAACCTCTGTGTTAACAAACCCTTGCTAAGTAGTGGAGGAAATTCACATGCACTTGTATGTTCTGGTGTCCACCTTCTGCCTGCTACACTGTTAATGTATAAACTTTGACTTGGGCACTTTTGCACAGTAGAGTACCATGAGATGGATGGCACACTTATTCATCTCTCCAGCATTGCCATTTACAATACATAGGGAAGACTATAACCACATCTGGAAAAGGTGGACCACCTATGGCTCTACCTGCAAAGTGCTCAAAGGGAAAGGTGACCAGCAAACTGTTCAAGGAGATCCACTGGACAGTGGTTGAAGGGTATGGCTCTGACCATGTAGGACGACAAACACTGCTGTGAGTGCTGTGGTTATGACATTATAGACAAGCTGGCTGGGTTAACAGGTCCACACCTCTTAACTCCAGTACCTCTCATCAAATACTTATTAACCTAATTAATGATACCTTGATATTTCAGTCCGAAATGGTGAAATTTCAGCCTCTAAATTGAATAAGTCACCCTCAACTGTATGGTGATAGCTACTAGAGCTGAGAGGTGACCCAGAGTGCTACAAGGGTCCAGAAAAATACAATGGAGAGATGTGAAGATAACTGTTTTCACAACCTTGAAGTGACCACCAGTGAGAGCAAAAAACTCCAGCCAGGTTCCTACCAACCTATTCAATGCACTAGGGCCCTTATGAACACCTATTTTAGAATTTGTTTTTAGAGTCCCTCCTTCAACCTTTCCTAAGTCCTGGAAATAAAGGCACTTTCTTTAGGGGGAACATATTTGAAGTGGTTTTGACACACTGAAAGTCCTTTTATTCTTCTTTTTGATTGAAATCAAAATGGTGGAGTTGTTCTAATAAGACTGCATCTGAAAGACATCTGAGCTCATGACAAGACTAAGAAATGCTGTGATTTATAACCTGCAAAGAAATGACACTTGTACTTTTGGGTTCTTTGATACAGAAGCTCTTCCAATAATTGAAAGACACTGTTAAAAGAAATAAAGACACAGAAATGGAAAGCCATTCCGTACTCATGAATTGCAAGAATTAACATAGTTATCTTACCCAAAGCAATATACAAATTTAATGCAATCTTGTCAAAATTCCAATAGCTTTTTCTTCAAGAAAATAGAGCAATTATTATTGGATTTTGTGTGGAATCATAAAATACCTTAATAGCTAGAGCAATTCTGAGGTGATGTTATGTCCCCAGGTTTCAAATTATACTACAAAGCAATATTAATCAAAGCAGTGTGGCTAAGGGAAAAAGACACAAAGATCAATGAAATGGAATTCAGAGTCCAGAAGTAAATGTACAGTTAATCTATGACACATGAGCCAAAACATACAATTAAAAAAAAAAGTAAAGCATTTATTCAACAAATGGTTTTGAGAAAACTGAATAACCACATAACAAATAAATCAAACTAGACTATTATTTTGTACCAAGCACAAAAATTAACTCAAAATACAAAGATTTAGATATAAGACCTGAAAACATAAAATTCATAGAAGAAAATGTAGACAAAACATATGGCATTGGTTTAGAAAGATGTCTTTGTAGACTCAACTATAGTGTCAAGGAAAACCAAAACAAATGATAAAGCTTCTGCACAGTGAAGGAAACTATCACTAAAACAAAAAGGCACCCTACCAAATGAACTTTTGTACACTGTACACTGTACATTTAACAAGGGGCTAATGTTCAAAATCCACAGACTCATACAACTGAACAAAAGGTAAACAGCTTAATCAAAAAACAAAAATTAAACAGACACTTTCTCAAAGACAGCATGCAAAAGTGCTCATTGTTACCTATCAGGGAAATGCATATCAGAAACACATCAGGATGCCATCTCATATCTATGAGAATAGCCCAATCAGTAAGACCAGAAACAAGTATGAACAAGGGTATGGAGTAAAAGGATCCCTCTTATACTGTTGGTGGGGGTGTAGTTGTCTATATTCCTATGGAAAATAATAAGGGAGTTTCTCAAATCATTAAAAACAGGTCACCATATGACCCAGAAATTCCACTCCTAGGTAACTATCCAAGAATACAACCAACACAAATTTGAAAGGATATATACATGCCTATGTTCACTGCAAGCACTATTTATAATAGCCAAGCTAGAGAAACAACATAAGTACCCAACAACAGATGGTATACACAATGGAATACTACAGAGCTAAAAAAGGTGACATCTTGCCATTTGCAGATTCTTGGATAAAATTGAAGGGGATTATGCTAGGATAAATAAATCAGAAGGAGAAAGACAAATACCAGATGACTTCACTCATATGTGGAATGTAAAGAACAAAGCAAAAGAACAGACAAAAACAAACCCTAGCAATTTGACTGCAGAGCAGAGGGGGACCAGTGGACTAGACTAGGGTAGAGAATTACTGGTGCTTTGGTGGCTGGTATGGTGTGGTAACTTAAATTTGTAGAGATGTGACTTTTTACCTCTAACACATATACACTATAATAAATCAATGCTATGTCAATAAACAATTTTTTTTTTTTTAAAGGAAGAGGTTCCTGTGTTTGTTCTAGACATCAGCAAGTAGGATGGGGAGGAGCTCAGGGACAAAGGGGAAGTGGCGTTGCAGAATACTGAGCATTCCCCTGGAGGAGAATGTTAGTAAACACCACATAGCAGAGAAGAGTTTTAAAAACACCTCAAGGTTTCGGTATGAGACAGGCTGGCTGTGGTGGTAGAACTGGTGTAGATAGGCACAGAAAAGAAATCTGGAGCAGGAAGGGGCAGTGTGTGAAATAAGATTTAACCTAAAAGACTACTGTTGCTCTGTAACTATGTGGATAAGTGGGGTGAACTAGATTGGGATTTAGAATTATTTATCAGTTCTATCACTTACACACATAGCAGGTTAAATTCCAAGAAAATTTAAGGTATACATGTTGGGGAAAAATCATAAAAGTTTTAAAGGACATTTTGGAGCTAGGAGATTTAGCATTTAAAAATAATAAAGGCTACTCTATGATACAACATTAGAATGTCATTAAAGAAAAACACTGATATATTGGACAATGCAAAAATTTTAACACTGTTTAGTAGAATCACTATTAGTAAAAAGACAAGTGAAATATTAAAACAATACTTGTAGTTCAAATCAGCGAGTAAATTTCTTGAACAAGTAAAAAGGTCCTAAAAATCAATAAGGAATAATAACAACCCATTAGAACATGAGGAAAGGAAGTGGACAGTGATTTACAGAAAAGGAAATAAAAAGAGCTTAGGATAGAGAAATTGTGGTATGTATACTCCATGGAGTACTATGCAGCTATGAAGAAAAGTGAAATGGCAGCATGAGACAAAAATGGACAAAAAGGAATGAAATAAGTCAAAAGTGAAAGAGATCAGGTGGTTTCACATATCTATGGAACATAAATACCCTGAAATCATATACAAGAATAGTATATGCTATATGGGCATATATACAAGAATACAAAAGATATCATATACAGGAATAGAAAAAAATATATGGGCATGGGTGGTTTGGTGGAGGGTGAAAAAAATTTTATAGTTGTTAAGTGTTAAAGTGTATACAGAAAAATCAAGAATGGAAGACTAGGTAACCTTCAATTAAAAAAAGCTTTGAAATACATGAAGTGATCGATAGTATACATTATCACTTGGGTAAAGATCAAAGAGTTTATCAGCCTGGTGTTTGTGAATCTTCGGAAAGAGGTCTTCCCCCACATTGTTAGTTAAAAGAATAAACGGGCAAAGATATAGAGATATTTACATATTTAGGACTTAACCCATCAATTCCACTTTCATGAATTCATCTTACATATATGTTCACACATGCGTGAAATGGCTATACACCAGGCTATATATCATAAGAGTGGTTCATAGCAACAAAAGAATGGATGTTCACACTATCCATCGCCAGGGAACTGATAAACATCCAGTAGTCATCATACAATGGAATAACCTCCAATATATTCTGTTTAAAAAATAAAAAAGCAAATTATGGGCAGATAGGTCCTTCTCTCCCCCTTCCTCGCTTCTCTAATTAAAAAAAAATTAACAAATGAGTCTATCCTTATTATGTTCTACATACAGTTTTAGCAGTTTACAAATATTAACTCAAATAATCTTTGTAATAACTTTAGCAATAATCCCTATTTTGCAAATCAGGAAACAGGTAGAGAGAGGTTAAGTTATCTGCTTAGAGACCACACAAGTAATTACATTATAGAGCAGGGATCTGAACTGAGGAAGTCTGGCTTTGGAATCTGCTCTTATCCTTTCCTACATGGTTCACCATAGTAGTGTACTTCCATTGGAGAAAAATGATAAAAATTACACACACATATGCAATTTTTGCACACCTAAACGTATTTCTGGAAGGGTACATGAGACACAATATTGGCTGTCTCTAGAAATGGTACTGATGAAGAGTTTTTTTTTTTAATAGTTAAAATAATGTCCTCAAATAATCATTTTATCAAGTGCCTTTCTGTTCCAGCATAGCCCAGTCCCTTCCTCACTGTATCCACTAGAGGGCTCCAGGGAACTCACACAAAAGTTTCCCAGTGCCCACTTCTCTGGATAGCGGGGTAAATAGCTGTTTTTCCTTGAGCTCAGCCTCTGTGAGCTGAGGCCTGGCCCCAAGTGAAGAGGGGCTGCAAGTACACAGGAAAGGTCCTGCCAGGGACTGTGGGGGGAGCACAAACTGCCTAAAGGTAATTTGAAAGGCTCTCTAATAATTGAAAAGGTACAATTCAACAGCTCCATTTCTTAGCACTTTTTAAAACAAATTGCATGTTCACATGTGTACATCCTTAGTAGGAGAAAGGTGAATTTATACCATGGGATCCTAGGTAGCTGTTGACAGAACAAAGTTCTACACTGATCAGACACAACCCACCGATTACTGAATTACTCCATGTACTGATTTGGCTTTCAGTGAATAGAAAAGTAAAGTTTCATAAAGATACGCCAGTATATTTTGTATGTAAGAAAAAACACAAAGCAATACAAGGTGTGCTCTTGCTGTGTGCGTGTTGCGTGTGTGTGTTCACACATAACTACATGTGTGACTTTACAGCTGTAAGTAAAACCCCTGAGAGGTCTAGGTGGGTTACATGCTGAGCAACAGTCGTCCCTGTAGAGCTGGGCAGTAGGCAAGAAGCCCTTTTGATCTATTGGTGATACATGACTGTTATACACTGGGGAGGCATGGATTACACCTGTCATAAATTGAAAAGTATAAACTGAGAGGTTTCACCAAACTCAAACTTAGAGGGCACAGCATTTGGGTGGCAGATTCGGGTTACCCCACTTCAGCCATAGGCAGCCCTGCCTCACTGCACCCAGCTCCCCTAGTCTCTCAGACAGGGTAAGCTGAGGGTAGCTGGTTTGGGTGACTTGAATAGCACTGTGGACAGGCTTCCCCAATCCTGGGGAATCTGTGGGCTGCACCAGGCCATGGGTTTGACACCCCTGTACCTTCAGGGCTGCCATGAGTCCTCAGCAACTGCCCTTGCAGAAGATAAAAGTGTCCAAGCCAAATAACTGAAGTCTGTCCCTTCCCTTTGTGACTGTCCTCTGACTTCTTTCTAACTCATATTTTACTAATGTATCATATTTTACTAATGTATCATTAGTAGTAGAATGTGGCTCCAGCAATCAAAACAGTGTCTGCCATGACTTAAGATTCAATACATACTTATGGAATGAGTTTAATGGGAGAAAAAAAAGAATGAATGAAAGCAGGAAGGGTAAAGACAGAAGAAAGAAGTATCACTTGAGGGGATTCAGAGGTACCAAGAAATAAGAAATGGGTGTTTTGCCAACTAGCCATGACTGAATTTTTATTCCTAGGCTGGACAGCAAGGATACAAGCAAGGATACAAAAGCTAAAGCCAATCTTCAAGCCTAGGCTGACACAGGCAGGGCTGGAAGAGGTTCTGAGGTAGGACCCAGTCCAAAAAGTTCCAGCAGGCTGGTGAAGGACTGTCCATTAAACCCCCGCACTAATCCCTGCCTGAGCCAGCACCCAGTTGCTCCACCCTGCAGGGGCACAGAATGTGTTCTGCCAAGGCCAGCTCACTCCTCACTGTTTTAATCTGTGGACCAGAAGTATGCTGTGGAAATACCACCCGCTATCACCAAATTAATCAAGAAATTCAGCATTTAAAACTTTAATCCTCTTTAATTCTTTAGAGAGGTGAAGTCTCCTGGAGGCTCTTGGATTTAGATGGGTGGCTTTAAAAATACCACCAAGTGTTCTCCCTGAGGAAGTCACTTGTATTTATATGCCTTATTTAGGGTGTGAATGATGGGCATGCTGAGGAATGAAGGGAAGGGTAAATAAAGTAATGAGGTTACTTCCAGAGGAGTTCACTCCACCACAGGAATTCTACCCGTTCCATGAAATTAGACTTGGAAGGAAATTATGCTTCTAAGAGTTATGCTTAGAAACATAAAACATGGAAATAAAGAAAAAGGAATTCAAACTTTTGTACTCTATACACTAGAATGAAGTATAGGTCTGCATCCAAATAGATGGTATGAAAATGTTTCTGGACCACTGTGTGTCCTGCCTGTTTCACACACACATTAGAAATGATTTTTCAAGTTAAGTGAGCCAGGTAGCCTGGCAAACAGTAGGTGTTATATAAATGTTTGCTGTTGCTGCAACTGTAACAGGGTGGTTCCCAGGAAAAGGGGAGGTTCCAGCTTCCCTGCCCCACCCAGAAGAAGGGTGGAGCTGAGCAGGGAGGAGAGAATCTGGAAGGAAGCAGGATAGAAAGCCAGGAGACCTGAGGGAGGCACATAGAGCAGAGACATGTGAAGAAGTGGCTTTTGTGTTTTGGTCCTGGACTGGG
Organism: Condylura cristata; assembly: GCF_000260355.1. Classification (NCBI taxonomy): domain Eukaryota; kingdom Metazoa; phylum Chordata; class Mammalia; order Eulipotyphla; family Talpidae; genus Condylura; species Condylura cristata. The sequence continues at coordinate 75,728,583 of NW_004567103.1, read as the reverse complement.
TGAAACAGATGTGGGCGAGAGACTGATATGGGCGAGAGACTTGTGAGGAAGTTGACTATGACAGTGTTTATCTTGCTTTTTTCCTTCCAGACTTGTCAGGCCATTTCTGACCCTGCCAGAAGGTGCTTTAGACTTACGGCAGGCTTTCAGGCCTTGTTTTGGGCCAGTCCCTTTTGGGTGGACTTTTACCCATGAAGGGATAGGTAACTTTGGGTGTTTGATTTAGAAACTATATTCTTTATCTTTTCTGTATTGCACGCTCATTGTATTAAAGTTCCTTTCTATTAAAGGTCTTATATGTTTTGTCTTGATGTGGCAGATGGCAGAAGCTATTCAGAGCAGGTATGTTTTAGGGGTTCAGGGATGCCCTTCTCACTCTCCTGTAACATAAATGCTGTTGATGCTACCTGTCCATGGGGCAGTTATCTGATTCACACCCTTAATTCATGCAAGCATCTAACTGGTTAAATTTATGCACACTATAGCATTATCACTTGGAGAGAACAGTGACTGCAACAGCCACTGATTTGCTGATATTTAAGATGATTCTTCTTCCTCTCCACCCTCCAGCATTTCCTCACACTACCTTTGGCTCACAATTTAGCAGGCATGTTAGCTGTGCATTTGACGGAGGAAAACCAGAGCTGGGCAAGGGGATGGGACAAGTGAAACGAGAAACAAGGAGTGTGAGAGGTGATGTGGATGCTCAATGGCTCCTGTCTTCTTTGCAGCTAACACTCCATCAGGGGTTGGCTGACTTTGCACAGGGTTGAATAATTGATTATGCAGGGGAAGAAGAAAGATGGAGTTTTTTAATGTTTGAGTTCAGCTCTTTTTGCTGGTCCTAACACAGCTGGGTCACCATAGATTTACTGGGCAGAAAAAAAAGCATTTGGAACAACTCTGCTTATAGTCAGTCCAGATCAGCAGTGATTTTGACTTTGAACTCTATGTTACTGAGTTAGACCCATGGCTCCCAGGCCCAGAAGGTACAGGCTGACCTGGTTGGCAGCACATGGGTACAAAAATCTCTTCAATGTACTGAACTACTGGTGTACACCCATCCCATTGGCGAAAATCCTCCTTTACCAAGGTTCTTTACGCACACATCAACTGGCTTTAAAGAGCTCAGGGAGGAGCAGAGCTAGCTAGAACTCCAGCAGGCTCTTATCTACATGCAGAACAATTTCCTGGGCTGGCCTTATTAAGCAGATTCCCAGAACCAAACCCAGATGACTCAGATACATGTGGCCTAAGCTTCCCAACTACCACTATGGAGAGGAAGAAAGCACGTTCAGTCTCTAAATGGACATTTAGATTTATCCAGGGAGAAATCTGTTCACTCTACACAGATCTTATTTTGCACAACAACCCCTGCACCCACTCTGCTCTGTAGCAGGGGCTCAGAGATGCCCCACACCCTGATGATCCACAGCCCCAGAGGGAGAGACAAGTCACTTGACTCTTCACTGTTTTCTACACACTTCTTTGATCATATCTGTCCTCTTTCTACCCCATTGTCACACCAATCTGTCCAATCAGCCTTATTTGGCTCCTTGAGCATCTGCCTTCTGAGAACTTACACTGCTGATAATGGCAAGGTTAACTGTCAGCTCTTGGGTTCATGGGCCAGGTTAGGAGACCTGGTGAGTGCTAAAGTGGCCGCTGCCCACTGATGATGGTCTCATCCCTTTGGTCCTTTACAATTCCATGGAATTTTTTCTTGTTCAAAACTCACAGGGTATCCATGACGTTTCTATTCTAGGGGTTGGCACACTTTTTCTGTCAGTCTTATTTTTTGCCTTCACGAAAAATAAGTTTTTTAATGTACAGTATAAATATTGATGTGGTAAGGTATTCTCCTTCTGAGATTATATAAAGTTTTCTATATGTACTATCAGGAATTTTATGTTTTTCTAAGTTTTCTTAAACATATTTGGGAAGGGAAACAAAGAATTTTATTTCAGAAAATACCATTTTCAAATATACTGCCAAAAAGACAGCTTAGGAGTTAAAGTGGCAATGTCATGTACTAAGAGACATTAGGGGGTAGGAGAGGTTACTGTTTCATTCTTCCTATGACACACTATTTTTTGACCAGTCAAAATGATAACTTAGGCTCAAAAATCCCATTTAGAGTCACTGGTAAACTCCACAGGAACTGACATTTGCTCATAAGGTGAGCAAAGGCAGTTTCATCAACAAACTGAAATTATTAGTTATTTCACCAATGAAAGTTCCCAAGGTACCTGTGGAAGAATTACCTGGGAGAATTACTAACAGTATCGAGTGGATAGAAATAGGAGGCTATAGGTCAGATCAGAATGGTCTATTAAATCCCTCCATCATGTTCTGAGTCTTGATTCTCTCATTTATTGGCCTCCGTTTCCTATGAAATAGGGTGGAAGAAAGGGCTCCTTGGTAATGCAAGGAGGCAAGTCTCAGCATATTAAACTATCCACGGCCACTGTAGCATGAGTTCAATCCCCTGCCAGAGAGGTAATCCACATGGTGTAACAGACCTTTCCTGTTTGCCTGCTGCTCCCCTTAGCAGTGTTATTTCACTTATTTGCCTATTCTGTTCCTCATTCTGCGTCTGGAGGAGGCTAAATGGATCATGTACATGTCTCATTTTGCTTCTGACATAATTCTTTACCCAGTGGGAAGAACATGAACTTTGGGGTCTAGCAGATCTTTATTCTGGTAGGAAAAAAGCAGATAGTGCACTTAATTTCTCCAAGTCTCTGTTTATCCTTCTCAGAAGAAAGAAAATGGTTCCTCTTTAACAGAGTAAAGAGTGATAGTTAAGATGACAATGCAGGCAGAATACTGTGACAGGACTTGGGGTATGTGCCTAGAAAACATCAGCTTCCTGGATTCGACTTCCTTTAGTGAAAAACTAAAAAGCCACTGCCTGGGGAAGCAGTGATAGGCAGGGCTTGGGGAAAACTCAAGACAATTCTGGGTTCTTCATCTTCTGATGCCAAATATAATGAAGTGTGCAAGAAAGAATGGAACATGTTGATAGGACACAGAAGTCAACACTCTGGTGGAGAGCTGGCACTATCTGAGCAGCAAAGTAAATCAGGATAGGGGCATGTTAGAACCCCCAGGACAAAGGGAATATCCATGAGTTTGTACTTACGTAAATAATTGAATGAATATTTGGAGGAGAAAGGACAGTTCTTCCTTACAAAAGAATTCCAAGTAATAAATGCAGAAGAATGAAGGAACTAGAAATGAAGATGAGACTCTAAAGTGATAATTAGCAAGGGAGAGACCCATCACTGAAACCTTTGAACAAAACTTCAGGAAAAATAGTTTGTTTTCCAAAACATCCTCATTTTAACCAAGGCAAAGTCATCCACTGTTCTGTCTTTCCCAAACAAAGGAGCCTTTTATGGGCAGTATGACTAGTGATGTGGTATCTCAAACATTCATTTCAAAATACCTCCTTCAAGTCACTTATTAATTGCAAAAGGAGAAACAGTGGACATCTCACAATGGAGAAAACCAGCAGAAACCATCTTAATGACTTGATCAAAGCTGTCTCTCTCACAACACAACCCTGATGCCACATGCCCCAGCTGACACTCTGAGAAGTGGCAGCCCATCACTTATGAGCAGCAGTCTTGACATCTCAAGACTGCCACACCAATCTACATTGAGGGACAGTGTACAAAGTGCTGGTGGATTCCCTTCAAGAGTGTCAAGATCACAAAAGACAAAGAAAGGATCTGACCGAGACTAAAGGAAATCCAGAGACATGACAATAAAATGCAACGCAGGATCCTAAGCAGGACCCTGGTGAAATCTGTATACAAATAGTAGTTCTTGTACCCACAGTAGTTCTTAGTTTAACAATTGCGCTATGAGTCTACAAGTTACTAACACTAGCAGAAGTGAAGCTGGGTACTACAAACACTATTTTCTAAGCTTTCTGTAAGTCTCAAAAGATTTCCTAGTGAAAATTTAATTAAAGGACATTGGTATGAGTGAGGTGCAAGTCAGTATCATTCCTTTACATTCTACCCAAACACTTCACAGGGCACGCCTGCCCACCCTCATGATTGGGAGGGTGACCTCTATGTGACATCATCCCAAACACCTGTTTACTTTACTCTTACCCCAAAGGGCCACATGAAAGAACAGCGTTTCAGAAGGATAAACTTGAGGGACAACTACAGGGAGAACGTTTTTTCCACAATCTTCTGTTTCCTTCTAGAAAAGGGGATTCAATCAGTGTAATTCCTGGCTCTATCCCCTTTCCTAAGGGAGGTAAGATAAGACATTGTGGATGGATATATTTGGAAGAATAAACCAGGCATATTCTGCTCACCCTCTTCTTTCTCAGATTTGGGAGTAACTGGCTTGTTACTCCCAAAAGAAAGATTTATTGACATTTAAAGTAGACCTGGGGGGTAATTAGGGAGATGCAGTTTTCAGATGTTTCCACTCCCCACTCCAAAAAGAGGGGAATAACAAACTTCTAAAGATATGTTTATTGAGAAAAATCACTAGCATCCTAAAGAAATGTCCGATAGTTGACAAAAGGACTTTTTTTTTGCTCAGAAATAAACTTAGTAACTAATCATGTATAGATAAATGTAGACTTTACTGGCAGCACCAATCATAAATCTTGACAACTTACATAACTGAAAAGCACCATGTAGGTTTACCTTTGTGAACCCCCTGCACCTTCCCTCAGACCACAGAGCACACAATTCAAAGGTCTCTGGAATGTGCTTTTTGGTTTATTGGTCCCCCAATAATCCCTTTTGTTTCAACTGACCAGGTTTCAATTTCTTATTTAACAGGCTCACAGAAATAGGTGTGCTATTCTGCTCCTTAGAGCAAGACACTCCACTCTCACTCGGTTATGTGGAAAATCAGTTAATCTTGAAGTCTATTTGACTCTCACCTCAAAGCTAACCCCTCCAACTTAGTAACAACAGTGAAAAATTTTGGCCTCAATGCATTGGTCCTTGTTTTATTTTTCTAATTTGCTTAGAACCTGGGTAAGAAAAAAAAAAAGGCTGAAAGTGATTGGCACTCTCTAGACATCCCCAAGTTCCATTTGCCTCAGTTTGCTCTGTGTCCTAGTATTTACATCTAGAGCTGTGGTTTTCTGTGGAGGTGGGAGGCATTTGTTCCACAAATTTACACCAAATAGCCTCTAGGCTTTGAAAATTGTGAACACTAACATATCACCCCCTCCCTCCCCCCGGAGAGTTGAGTTGCACTGTGGCAGAAAAGAGTATCAGGAGGACACCCACCCACCCACCCACTGCCACTTCTCCCACAGATGACCATGTCTCCCTGGGTAACAGATTGATGGAAGCTCCTTTGTTACAGCTGTGGCCTTCTGTGCAGTACCAGGGATTGGAGGCAGGGAGAACATATTGTTTCCCACCAGCTTTGGGACTACAGTTCTATTAAAACTTACTTATATAGCATGTTTTTTTTTTTTTTTAAAGATTTATTTATTTGTGCATACAGAACTGGGGTACAGGCCAGAGGCTCAGGGGTGACGAGAGGCTTCAACAGAGACAGAGTGGGGAACAGAATAGGCAGATGGAGATCGACGAAGTACACTGCTGAGGGGAGCAGCGGACGGGTCAGAGGTCTGCCACACCATGTGGTCACCTCCAGGGCAGGCGGGAATCGAACTCATGCGGAAGCGGCTTTAGATTCTCAGTGCTGTGCTTTAACCCGCTGCACCACCAGGGAGGGCCAATATATAAGCATGTTTTAAAATAATTTATTTTCCTAGTTTTCTCACTCTTGTCTCTGCACCAATGATCAGTTAAAACAGAGGAAGAAAGCATGAATTCTCACTTCTTTCTGGACCATCACACCTTTATCTTTTGCAATAGTTTCCTTTGCCTCTACGCTTTGCCAGTGCAAAGATGGAAATTTCTATATAGAGCCTTTAATAGCCCATTACTTTTCACCCCACGTTATGTAATTTAGTTCTAAAGTCAAACAACTACAGCAAACTGCTACTTGTGTGAATACCCGTCTGGGAGCCAGACTAATCTTCCTCTACTCAAAAAAATAACCAACACTTACTACACCAGAGTTATGATTACATCACAATAAATATTCTATGCAGGACTGGGAACAGCTCCTCAAAGAAAAATGCTTGGGAATAGGTAATTGGAATGAACTATATGCATTTTCACTGAGCTATGAAAGAAACTGCAAGAAAAAAGATCTTCGATCTGTTCTCAACATTTTTTTTTTCCTCTTAAAGAGTGTCATGTGAAAATTTTGGCAGTTGTACATTCTAATGGAACATCTCAGGAAGAAGAGGCTTAGCTCTACTGGTGCCTTGTTACTGCCATGCTGGGCACCATTTGTCAGAGAGAGAATATTTGGAAGGAGTTCTGTTCTGGACAATTTGGCTTTTAAGCAGTCTTCCTTTGCCACAGATGTAAATTATTTTAAAATCAAAGAATCACTTTTCCTTTGAGGTTCAGGTGGTCTCAGGAATCAAATAAGAATGCGAACAACCCATTTTTAAAAGGCAAAACAACACACCAAGTAGAGTCAATTCACATTGCACAGCTGTGCGGATGCCAGGCTACTGTCCTCCCTTTCCGGTCAAGCCGGTAAAAATGCAAATGGAGAGAAATGCTAAGGAGCATCCATGGTGCCAGGAGTCCAAACAGACGTGGCAATACAATAGCCACAACAGCACAGACATGAAACAAGGGACTGCAAGGACATTCTTTTTCTTCTTAATAGGGATGTGTTAACGTCATTATTCAGAAGCCTTTGATTACCCTTTTCAGAAGTTTTTTTGTTGAGTTTAATTTTCAAGGCTGTTAACCACTGATGCTAACTTAATTATAGTAAGCAAACAACCAATCCATAATGTATTATGCCGATTGCCAGTTTAATGTTAGTTTCACATTACATTTGGATTTCTCTGCTCATTTATAACATTCTTTGCCAAGAAGGTTTCTGCACAGTCACTTGTTTTTCCTTAGCTGTTATCTTTGTTCCCTAGTTTGCCATGGGGGATTGAGGGAACAGATATTTATGACTCATTATCTCAGTATTAACAGTGCTTTTCAATGATTTATGAAACTGTGCTTTTGCATTTTTAACCTTGCAGTCCTTCTGATTATTGTTCTGAAATGGTAAGATTAACATAGTGGGGCCCAAAGATTCATAATCAGCCTTTGCATACAAATTCAGCCAGATGTAGGAAAAATAGAGTCCTTGATGGCTTAAAGGATCCAGATGGGATATTCCAAGACACTCTAAGCATTTAACCCAAAATGCCTTTGCATTTGTCACCATGTACTTGATATTCTCTTCTGTGGACAGTATCTTTACACTGACATTTAGTTAGAACTCTGATATCTTCACACTTGGGAAACTAAAGTTCTGGAATGTCACATACATCTTGAACTAAACTTCTAGGACTTCTAACCAACTAACTTGGACATCACTTGTTAACATGCAAGTTTCTTTCCCTTTCTTACATATGACAACGATTCAGGACAAAGGCTCCTTGATGATGCATGTCACAATTTATTTTAGGTAAGTGCCTGGATGATGTTTGGGACATGGAACTCCTCCTTTTTCCAGAGACCCCAGAAAACTGCACTTTCACATTTTCCAGTTTTGTGTCTGGAGGTCTGAAAAGTAATTTGGCAGATACTAACAGTAAGCACCAAGTCGCCACCCTGCCTTCTTCCTTACAAGTACTGGCTTATGAGACAGCAGTTGGGCCAATGAAAGATAAGCAGATTCTCTCAGGGAGACACTGAGATTTTGTTTTATTACAATGAAAACCTACAGAAAACCCTTGACACTATTTCTTACATTTGATCTGTGTGCAAAAGCCATCTGTAACTGAGGCCACAAGTCTGAGGACAAAAAGCCCATATGCTTACAAATGTGAATAGAAATGGAGAGAACCTGGATCTTTGATGACATCACTGAGCTGTGGAAACAACCCAAGACCACCTGCTTCTGGGCTATCTTGTTAGAAAACCATAAAATCTTATGGCTTCAGTCTCTTACTTGCAGGCAGAAGTCTCTTTAAGTGATTCAGAAAATGAGGTATAAAGTAGAGGGAAGAACATAAGGAAGTTTTGCAATAGCAAAGGCAAGTTAATTATCTTTTGAAGCTACACCCATAGTCTAATGAAGGGGGTGCAATCACCATGCCTCTTGATGCCAGCAAGCACCTGCAGCCCTGGCTTCTCTGGATGTCAGCTTGAGAATGGCAGCTAGGTTTAATGAGGATGATATTACGATATTCATAAGTGGAGCTAGAGAATAAGCAAGCCAATAAGCAAGCCAAGTAGTTGGATTCTTAGAGCCAATCTAAGAATCTTGCCACTGTCACTGTGGCAAGATTAACAGTGGGAGAGCAGAGTCTCTTTTTTCCCCTTCTGGTCCTGGGATTATCTGCTCAAATGAGTAAGTTTGGAAATTCATTTCCCAACTGAAAGTCCAGATTGCCTGTGAATCAGAATATACCCTTGAGAATTTTTAAACTGCATCTCCTGTGTGGAAGAGGCCTGACGTGGCACGGAGGAAATTTAGAAGTGCAGTGTGACTGGAGCCTAGGATGTGTTTTATCCCTAAGGAACCAAGGAAGAGGTCCTCTAAGTAACAGAATTTCAAACCCCTAGCTGACAGGGTTCTGACAGGTGACCAGTCCCCTCAGCTAGCCTGACTAACAAGTTAGTTGGGTAGTGTACAGGGTGGGGTATGTGTGTGTTGTTTCTAGAAAACACTGCTATTCAAAGCAAAGCCAGACCAGCATGAAAACAAGTTGAGAATCTAGAAAAACTAAGGTGAATTACACAGTAGCTTTGTTTTTCAGATGATAACTGTAACAAATATCAGCTGGCTATTTTTAACTAAAATGCACAGGCTATATTAAATGTATCTGTTTTTTTCCTTCTTAGGGTAGGTATTTTAGCTCTCTTACATGTAGTTTATTTTTAAATATTTTTATTTAAAATACTTTTAATTATCAGCATATTTTTAAAATGCTGATGTGTGTGAGTGGCTGACGTGCATGTGTTAGAGAGAGAGAAAAAGAGAGCAGGAGACTGGGAGAGATGGCACCGTGTCCTTTAGGAACCCTTATATAGAAATAATAAAAAAACCATGAATGAACTCTAATGAATGAAGCTGCAGTTCAATTCAATTAGAAGCTACTCTAAAATAGTGAGAGGATCTGGCACCATGCAAACTAGCTGAAGAACACTGAATGAAGAGGAAATTGTCAGAATGTGTTCTGTCATGTCCTGTCACCACCTCACTAGGAAGGTCAATTCTAGAAATGATTTCCAGCAGGAGCAGGTAATGATGGCCTCAGATTTTACAGATTTTAGTCTCTCATGTGAAAACACTCTTATGTAAAATGTCTACTACTTCTGACTTGCTTTGTTCTTCTTTCCCTTCCAATAGCCAGTGACAGTTGTTGGGACTTTCAAAGGAAGTTAGCTAACCCTTTACTCTCCAGATACTGGCTTTCACTCATTTGCTGCCTTTCTTTGTGAAATCTCATAAATTCTTGAAAGAGTCTCTCGTTTACTGTGAAGCAGAAACTCCTCTGCATTCTGAGTTTGGATGTCTTCACTGGGGGAGGGAACTAGTCAACACGGAACCTTGTGCTATTTCTGATGGGGTTCACCGAAGTTACTGGAGACCCAAATGGTTTGCTAGATTTTGCAGAAGCAATAATCTAGTGCATAAAACTCATCATCTAGCATCTCTATTACACCTGCTTCTGCCTAAGCTCTTTGAAGAAGTCTCAGCGGAGAACCTAGTAAACTTCTGTGCACATTGGTATTCCTGCCGAGTTCGGTGTGCAGGGCCCACAGCAGGCTGTGTGCTGTGCCTGACACCACCTGCCTCTAGCACTGTCTCCCGTCATTCCTCTACTCCGAACAAGTCCAAGAAACAGAAAAACATAAAAAGCTATTGTCCATGTCCAGTGAGAAATGAAATGCACTGGACCAAGTATCACAACTTCCTTAAAATAATACAACACTCCATCACTTTTGCATCTGGATCCCACTTATGGCTTGCAGAGTCATAAAGCTCGAAATCAACTTCGTGAACCATTGCTACTTCATTCTATTTAAACACATTCTTTTATAAAAGCAATTTATTACAAACTCTCAATTGTTTCACCTTAGCTAAAGCACTTAATTCAGTTCACCTCCTGCTTTGTACTGTTGGAGGCAATCAGAAGATTGGAAGCAATTTATTAGTAAGAGACTATGTCCTACAGCTTTGACCTGTGAAAATCGTTTCTGAATCACAATGTTATCACAACCCAAAGTTAAAGGAGAGGCAGGGAGGATGGATGGCATATATCACAATTTTGAGTTTATTTGCAGGCTGAATCATCAAAGACTGGGTTGAAGCTCCTAAGTTGTATCTATGGCCTTTTGCGAAGTGCCCAGGGGAAGAAACCCTATATTCTACTGGTATTCTCCCCCTAATACAATCATTTCTACCATGATGAAAACTACAAGGCAAGAAAGAATCCAGCTTAGTCTTTAGAAAAAGAAAACTAGAAAAGAAACTTCTAAAGGCTATAGTCAATGATTAGGCTAGGGAGAGAAAGGCTGGCCTTCTGCGTGTTTAAGAAGCACTCATTAGAGGTGATTAAACCATGCCAGAATCTGATTACCTTCACCAAAATCTCTCTCCAACATACCTTTTCAATCTGCTTCAACCTTTTCAATCTGCTTCACCCTCAAGCCTTAAGAGAGGAGAGTTGACTGATTAAGAGGCTTAAGTCCTTATGGGAAAAACAAACAAATAAAAAAACTAATCTTTTCCCATCTTTCATTTATAAAATGATAAATTAAGATCCTTTCTAGCCTGAAAGCTGGACAGTTCAGGAGAGCTGTGGATTATGTATGAAGCTGGGCAGGATGTGGACCAGGATAGTCCAGTCAGTGCACCTCCTTAGGGTCTGTGGTTAACAAATTCAATAGCCATTCATGGAAAAGCAAATTAACTTTTTCTTCTACCCCGATTGTGTCCTTTATTTATTTATGATAAGGCACAATTAGGATTGTTTTATTTCAGATTCTGGTTTATTATTTGACTCAGTTTATTTTATAGTTGAAGTAATTCTTTAGAAGTAATTTATGGAAAGTCCAGCATTTAGCACAAATCTAATACTTGATGAATGTGAATTTCATTGCCCTACAGCTCACTGGAGTGATTTTCTCTTGGTAAAGATTTTTAGTTCAATGTGGCAAATTGACTATTAGCCAATGGAGATCTAAGGTTCACAACCAAGTCCCACTTCATCCCACTCGAAAATTTAGCGATCTTCCAAAACCTGAGCTTTCCTCCTTAGATCCCAATACAAGCAGGAAGATGAATGTTGAGAATGTGAGATGTAATTGACGAACCTGGTAAGCATTATTCTAAGTAAATGCAGTCACTCACAAAAAGCAACATTCTGTACAATTTCGTTTTTATGAAATGTCCAGTAGAGCAAATCCAGAGAGACAGAAAGTAGATTAACACTTTCTAGACCACTGATTGCTAACAGACACTGGATTTCTTTTTTAGGGTGATAAAAATATCCTGGAATTAGATTATACTCACAACTCTATACATTTACTAAAAAACAAAACTACTGAATTGTACATTTTAAAAGGGTAAATTTTATGGAATATAAATGACACCAACATTGTTATTAAGGTGCAAAAAAGAAAACAGCATTATAAATAGAAAAATGTTGTACCATGGATTGTGAATACCCTGAAGAAAGGGAAGAACCTGAATTTCGGCACCATCGGCTATGGGGTCTTGAGCCAATTGCTGAACCTCTGCCCATCTGAGAGTTACTCTGAGGTGAGGATATTATCTCATTGTGACCCTTCTATGCTGATTATGAGGAGTCTATCATAGGAATTAAAGGTTAAATTCAAGGATTGTCTCAATCTGAGAGATGTGGAAATACATGCAAAGCAACTGAGTGGGAGACTTGTGAAAAGGCAAGGAGCAGTGGGTTCACCTGCTGTGAGCTGTCCAATAGGTTTCTATTTTTAGGTTTGATGCTGAATGATGGTTATTTTGATAGTATTTCTCATTGTCTTGCTGGATCTCACAACAAAACAGGTGGCCTGTTTCTATTCTTTATAGGGAAGGAAATTAAGCTCCTAGGATATTACATAACCTCTTCAAAATTACCAGGCACAGGGCCCTCCCTGGTGGTGCAGCAGGTTAAAGCACTGCACTGAGAAGCTAAAGCCACTTCCGCATGAGTTCGATCCCTGCCTGCCCCAGAGGTGATCCACATGGCACGGCAGACCTGCTGCTCCCCTCTGCAGTGTACTTCGTCAGTCAGCCTGTTCTGCTCCCCTCTCACCGCCCCTGCACCTCTGGCCTGTCCCTAATTCTGTATGCACAAATAAATCTTTAAAAAAAAAAAAATTACCAGGCACAGGAGGCCTGGAACATTCGAGTTCGCTCCCCTAATGAAGGCGAATACCCTTTCTACTTGATAACTAAGAATCAGCTGAGGTGTTGTCTCTTCCAGCACAAGGCCTTAAAAATCTTTGCCAACTTTGGATATTAGCATCTGTCAATTATTTCAAAGTATAAGGGAAAAAAAAGAAAGAGGAAGGAAGAAATGGGGGAGGAGGAGGAACCAGAGAGAGAAAAGAGGTGGGGAGGGACGAGAGAGGAGGTGAGAGCTGTACATTCTGGCCTTTTTGTTTCAGGAATATATAAGGGAAGCAGATTTCCTTTTCCAAGTTCAAAGGAAACAATCGTGTTTTGTTTTCATTCTTTATTTCATTTTTCTCTTGGGGGGAAAAAAAAACTAGCTTTGAAGCCTCTGTTTAAACTCATTAGGAAAACCATCAATGACGGAAGCTTTCATGAAATCGTACTGGGAGGAATTAGTGTGATGCGGAGAGCCAGATCAATCTGCAAATGTTTCATCTATGGAGATGGCGATCAGTATTGGCAGCTTGTTCAGCTGCAAAGTTAACATAAACAAAAGCTTTACTTCCAGGAGAGTGGAAGGGACTAAAGACATTTGATAGTGCCCCTCCAAATAGTTCCTCAGAGGCCTGCTTTGCCTGCCACTTGAAAGCTACTTAAAAGCCAAGGGAACACACTGAGAAAACATCTTGCCCTGGAGAGAAAGGTGTTCTTTTAGTGCTTGCCGAAAGGAGATATGATATTGACATACATTACAAAGAATCTTTGCCTGTGTGATTCATAACTTTATTGAAGTTGACACAGAAGCCTTTTTAGCAGGGCTGGTGTTAATGTATGAGGATATCTTTCCTGACATCTGAATATTTAATTTTAAAGTTTTTAATTTGGTGAAGTCTCCTCAGCAATGTTAAACTATGGTGATTTTTAAATTTTTCATTTTTTACTTTATTCTTGGACATCTGATTCCAAGTGGATTCCAGAATGAGAAAGTAAGAACTACAAATAGATATCGAAAAGGGAGTAAGGAGAAGACTGGTAGGAGAAGAAAAGATAAGGGGCACAGGGGACCCTTGGAAGATTAAAAATCAAATTTCAGGGCCCTCCCTGGTGGCGCAGCGGGTTAAAGCACTGCACTGAGAAGCTAAAGCCACTTCCACATGAGTTCGATTCCCGCCTGCCCCGGAGGTGATCACATGGCGTGGCAGACCTCTCCTGACCCGCCCGCTGCTCCCCTCAGCAGTGTACTTCGTTGATCTGCCTGTTCTGCTCCCCGCTCTGTCTCTGGTGAAGCCTCTCACCGCCCCTGAGCCTCTGGCCTGTACCCCAGTTCTGTATGTACAAATAAATAAATCTTAAAAAAAAAAAATCAAATTTCAATGGTAATGCTCACTAATCTGTTCCAAAAAAAAAAGTCAGTCTTTGTGCCTACAATATATATTTCTAGGTGATTTATAATCTATCTGCAAGGAGGATTTACTATTTCCTGTTTCTCTTACAAGGATTATGTATGCGTGTGCAAATGTAAACTGGTAAAAGGACACACATGCTGTATGTGAATATGCTATGTACATGTGGGCATATATGCATCTTAAATAAAAGAATTCAGGTATATGGCCCTCCCTGGTGGCGCAGCGGGTTAAAGCACAGCACTGAGAATCTGAAGCCACTTCCGCATGAGTTCGATTCCCGCCTGCCTCCTGCCCCAGAGGAGACCACATGGCGAGCCAGACCTCTCCTGGCCCGCCCGCTGCTTCCCTTAGCAGTGTACTTCGTAGATCTGCCTATTCTGCTCCCCACTCTGTCTCTGGTGAAGCCTCTCACCGCCCCTGAGCCTCTGGCCTGTACCCCAGTTCTGTATGCACAAATAAATAAAAAAAAAAAAAAAGAATTCAGGTATAAAGGAACTGAGTTTGAATACTGTTTAGCAAAACTGGCCCTTCAACCTGCCAAGACCACTCCTGAGGATGCACTAGAGTCTACTATTTTAAATCTTGGAGAAATTAAGCAGAGGGGAGACTTAAGAAAACACATGTCACAGATAGCTTTCTTTTTTCCATCTACTAAGAGTGGGTGAGTTAAATTACAGGGACATCAACTCTTCTCTTGCTAGCCCTTACTTAGTTCACAAGAAAATAAGGTATAAAATTAACCTATCCAAGGCATGGAACCATCCCTACCCAACTTAATGAGCAACTAGCTAATCTAAAAGGAAAAGAGCCATTTTGAACAGCCGCAATATAGATGCAACATGGCATATAAATCAGTAACTCTTGTATTGCAAAACAGACAAATAGATTAATACATGTTGTAAAGGATGGGTGAAGAGATCGATTAGGTTACTGATTCAGACCATGAACTTTCTTTCAATATACTGCATTTACCTTTTAAATAAGGTTTAAGAGAACCTGTAACATTTTGCTCACTGGCAGAGCTATATTTTACTAAGGGCAGAGATTGGCTAGTCTATAAAAATTAAATTATGCCCCTTTCACTGTATCTAGTCAAGAGGAAAAACTCTAATTACAAGATTGCCTTGTCAAACAAATGCAAATTCCCATTCTTTATATCCTGGTTTAAAAATTCATATGGTGGGTGAAATCTTCTATTTTGAAATGAAAATCAATATTTGAAATTATTTTGCCAAGTGCAACAATAAGAACAAAAGAAATGTCACCATTAAGGGCGCCAGTAAGTAGAGGCTAACTCATTAAGTGGAAAGCTCATAAGAACAAGTCATTCTTTACACAAACATTTAAGTATCAATTAGTAAGGACAATGAAAGGAGCAGAACCAAATCTTCCCTTCCCCTATGTTTTATTACTCCAGAAATGACCGAGGGAATAAAGAGCAGCAGGAAAAATCATCTGAGCATCTAATAGGAATGTCACTCTGGGGAATAGTAAATGTTCACTTTAAATGTACTTCCCAACTGAAAATTAAATGTACCTGCCTCAAAATTCGTTAACAGCTGAGCTTGCAGACTTAATCCAGAAAGGGCCAACTAAAGGCCTGGGCATATTGCATTCTGATATTTTTTGGAAAGAGAGTTTGTAGTTATTGCTTAATGTCAAACTTGCTTGGTTCATTAAAATCACAGATAGTTTAAGACCCTGGTTTGTCTATAACTATGAAAAATGCCAGTGCACACAGTACTTAAACTTTAAAATGCCTACTGACTGGTTCTCATTCCTTTTTTTTTTTTTATTTGTTCATACAGAACTGGGGTACAGGCCAGAGGCTCAGGGGCGGCGAGAGGATTCACCAGAGACAGAGTGGGGAGCAGAACAGGCAGATCGACGAAGTACACTGCTGAGGGGAGCAGCGGGCGGGTCAGGAGAGGTCTGCCGCGCCATGTGGTCACCTCCGGGGCAGGCAGGAATTGAACTCATGCTGAAGTGGCTTTAGCTTCTCAGTGCAGTGCTTTAACCCGCTGCGCCACCAGGGAGGACCCTGGTTCTCATTCTTTCCATGTGGTCTCACCATTCAACCAGCTCACTAAGCCAAGTTAGATGAATTTGGCACTTTGCCTGGATTATCAGGCAAACCAGGGGCAGTACCTTTTATTGTAAAAGGACTGGCACAGAGGCAGGTGCCTCTTAGTAACAGTTGGCTTGCACCAGATAGCTAACTTTTCTGGCCTTTTTTTCCCCTGCTACAACACAAAAGGTTGTTCCAGATCAGCAGTTTTCAACTAAGGACACCCCAGAGTCAGCTGGGGGGCTTAAAAAAGACCTAGGGCTAGGTACCCTACAGAATGACTGAACTGGCTTCTCATTGGGGTGAGGGCTATAGGGAGGCAGCTATGAATTTGACCATAACTCCAGGGAGATTCTAAGTTCTCCTGTGTAGGGTAAGTGACTTGGTCAGGCTGGTACAACTGGCCTCTGGGCTATCACTGTGGCCTTGATTATGTTAACACAGGAGGCTCTTGAAAGCATGAGTGGGGGGCACACGTGCCTGATTGTGGACACCTGGAAGGTGGCTGGGTGGGGATAAGTGGGCACGCCTGGGTCTGCGGGCTGAGGCTGTAAGGATGGCATCACACAGAGGACAGCTGTGGCAGAGAAAGCTAACAGAGGACATGTAACTACAGAGAGGAGGACCACAATATGATGCCAGAGAGGGCCGAAAGAGAAAAGATTTGCAGGGGCCTGGGGGCTTGCCAGCTGGCACTGTATTCTGTAACTGGGAGTCATTGGTCCTTTCAGTTCTAAGGCACTAACATTCTTAGAACAACGCGTTATTGACCAAACAACAAAGCCTGGCTTGACAGGTAGCCTGTCTTCCTCCAGAGTGGAGCTGACCCTACAGTAGAATTAAATGCTGGTGACCTGTGGTATGGAGACACAAGGATCTGAAAAGAGGACCAGCAGATTTTGAGATGCTCCACATAAAATGCAGAGGAAAAACCCTGATGCACAGGATTATAGGAGAAGAGTCGGCTCTTGCTACTATGACTGAACTCCACTGTGATCACTCAATAACCAGTTTTAGATTGGCTCTCTATTTCCACCAACAAGAGGAGGGTTAATAGCCACTTAAATTTAGTGGTTTATAACAATAGCATGGAGATGAAAATGGAAATGCTTGCAAGTATCAACCTCCCTGAACATTACTCTTGTAATCTAGGAATGTGCATTTGGCCAATTTCTGTTGAATTTAGGCTCAGAATATCCTGTCCCACATATGGAAACCTGATTCATTTCCCCTCACTCCTTGTTTTTCCTTTGAGTACATTATTTGTTTTTCAAGCATCATAATTGACATTTCACACATGGCCTCTAACACATGGCCTAGGGAGCCTGGTCTGCAAATATGGGCCCATCCAAACAAAGCAACTTCAGGCCTGGTGCACTATGTGCTAAAGGTACCTATAGATCACGGCCATCCTAATACTCATTCTGGCTTTTTTCAGTGAAAAATGGAGGACAGAAGATGAAAAATCATACTTTAGAAATGGAATTGTGTGGTATTCTTAATTAGACACACTTTTCAGTGAAAGTCATGTTTCTTGGAATAAAGGATGCTTTTCATGATGTAATTTGGTCCCTATCTTTTTCTCTCCTTGTCATAATGACATCCTAGGTTTTAAAACAAACACCCAGGTAAAGAGTGGCCTGAGGATTTGAAAGAAGTTCCTAATGTGTCCACAGTACATTCCCCCACCCCCCTTTTTTTTTTCTTGCTCTAAACTACTAATTAGAAAAAAACTGCACATATTTGAAAGTAACAAGAAAGTGTTCAGAGTGATCAAAGCTAAAATCATAGCAGTCCATCTGGGAGAAGTGCAATAAAATTCTACTTAGGTAAGATACTCAGGATGGAAATACAAGTAGAAAAGAAACTTGTCAGAATCATACATATCAACCTTAATTAAAAAAAAAACACTAGTTTTTGTGTTGTCTTGTTGTTGTATTGTCTTTAAGAGCCCATATGACAAACCAATGGATGCTACTTTTTCTGAGACAAGATATTCTTGAAACTGGAAAGGTCAGACTCTCCAAAAGATGACTTTGGAGGAAAGAATCCACTTCTAAGCTGATAACATCCTACAAGAAACAACCTTTAAATGTGCACATATACATCCTAGCACATGGGGCTAGCTATTTGTTTCCCCAAATATTGTACGGTTAGCCACAAGGCATTTCCAGGCCCCTTTCTGGGAAGAAACTAGTTTCCCAAGATGCTGGCCTGAAAATACGGCCCTGGTATTAATTTGCCATTCCCAAGCTACTGATTAAGGAAGTCACTTCTAAACCCTTCACCTGATTTTATGAACAACAGCTGAGTAGTCAAGGGGAGCAGGGTTTTGGTTCATTTAGTAACATTTAGTAACATCTCTATGTGATGTTCTTGCCATATTTTCACTACCCTTACTTTACTTAAATAGCCAAGTCTCTGTTTAGCAGGTTTCACCTTGGAATTAATGTTCTAGCTATACCCATTTTCCTGAAGTCCTGTTAAAGGGGGCCGGGGGTGGGGTGGGGGGGGGAGGCTTTTGCACCACCCAGGTGACTTTGAGCTTGGTAACACTATTGGTGGGGGAGAGGACACTGGGGTTTTCCATCTAAGTGAGATTCTGGTCAGCTGGAGGGAGCAAGGTTTGCTCTCACAACACCCTGTTCTTCCCTCAAAAAGCCCTGGCCCTAGCTCATTAGCCAGCTGGCAGCTAAGCTTGTGGGGCAGGGAACTAGATTGCTTTGAAGAATCTTGGCAATTTGTGACTGGAACCTGATGCATTAGATTGAAAATTAAATAAAGATCTTGTACTGTTTGTCAAAGAAATACTACATGGCTCTATGACAAAGCACATTTTTCAATCTCTGACCTCTGGGAGCTTCAACTAGCTTCATATTTCAGGCTGACATTGCTCACAGGCCCAGAATTGGTTATGTGTACATTTTCCAGCATCTTCATCAGTTTTTAGCAGAGGGAAGTAAACATAAAGAGCCACTAATTTAAAGACACTCTCCTCCCAAGTCCTTTGGGAACATACCCTGGTAATTAATTCTAATGAAATTAAAGTAGCTCTGAACGCTTCATTTTCCCAGCCCTGTAAAAGTAAATCTGCATAACCAGTGCATGTGTTTTAAATCAAAGCCAGTCCTTGCCCCTATAATTGAGGGGCCGCCTCACTCCCGTGCAAGGGAGAGGAGAGCTGCTGGCTCTTACCTGCACTTTGCTCCATCACTTCTTTCTGACACATGTCTTGAACATTCACCGTGCAGTTGACTATAAACTCCGGGGAGGAGCAGTCGTTGTTCAGCTGGAATTCTTCACACTGGTAACACTGGATCTGCAGCGCAAAACCTGTGAACACATACAGTCGGCGTCAGATTCAGCCCTCACAGAAACTACCCTGGACACCACCACCATCCTGCACTAGCCAGCGGTCACGCTGGGCCTTGGGAAGCAGACACTGCGCTCCCGGGTTTCCACTAAGGCGAATGTGGCTGAAACCGGCAGGGGCGGAGGACCCTGTGGCTAAAGGTGAAATTTCGTTTGCGACCCCTGTTACCAAGGTCCATAAACAAAGCGCCCGCCCATGACCGAAGTTGAAAGGAGAGAGCAGTCTACAGCCCCAGAGCAAAGCAGCTCCAAGAACCGGCATCAGCGCCAGCCTAAACCAAAGGATTTGCTTAATTGCTAATAAGTTACAAATGACTTAATCACTATTTTGGCACCGTTACTAACTGCATTCACGTCTTTTAAGATGTATTTAATTTTTGAAGTCAGCATTCCTACCCTGTGGTTCCGAAGCTCCCTGAGCGACCACCGGGAACCGGAAGCGCGGACGCCAAGTCCCGCGGCGCCCAAAGTCCCGGCCCTTTTCCGAAGGGCGTTTACTGCAGTCGGGTGGCCGCGGAGTGAGGAGAGGGGCTCCTTTGCGCATGCTAATGCGCGGGCGCCCTAACCCGTTTCTCCAGGCTTTCAGGGCGACCCTCTGGCTAGGTTCCCGGTCTGGGTCCCCAGCTCTGCAGAATTGTCGGCAGCGGGTCGGCGGCCAGAGAGGAGCTGGACGTCTTTCCATTTCTCACCGCTCCAACCTGGCTGCGCTGCTCCGCCTCTCCAGTTGCTATTCAACCCTAGCACCCCAGCTCTCGGGTAGGTAGACCCGGTCCCCTTGAGCCCCAGTCCCAGCACAACACCAGTCGCGCGCGCACGGGGCGCAACAACTCAGCCCCGGCGCGCCGCGGTCAGTGGGTGCCCAACATGCCGCTCACCTGTCGGCGGCGCCACTCACTCGGGTTGCCAGAAACGCCCGCAATTTGGAGGGGCTCCGGGGCGGTCTCCGCTTCTCCCTCGCCAAAGCACTACGCCGTTCAGCCCCTATCTTCCTCCCCAGCCTAGCTTCTCGCCCCGACCATGCGCCCGAGCCCCGCAGCCCCGCCGCTCCCAGTTCGCGCTCGGCACGGGGCTCGGAGACTTGACTACCGAGCGCCCGGGGCACCGGCCCCACGGCTGAACTCCCGCCGGGCAATCCCTGAGCCGCGCGGCCCGGAGGCGGGTGCCCAGCACGCGAAGGGGCCGGCGGCGAGCCAGGGTGTGCACGTCTAGCGAGCTGTTGCCGCCTCGGTTTTCTTACCTTGAAGCAAGAACAATCCGCAAAAAGTTGCTGCGATGCCGAGGACCCACATCCTCCCGGAACCGCGGGCCGGGAGCGGGCAGGCGCCTCAGAGGCTGCGACCGCGGCGGAGGTTGCCCGGGCCGCGGCGGCTGTGGCTGCCGAGGTTGTTGGGGCCCGCGCTGCAGCCGCCGAGGCGAACGCCGCCGCCAAGAGGAGCCGCAGGTGCCTCCTGCGGCGTCCGCATCGCCCGCGCCTGGGCTCCGGCTGCTCGTCGCCGCTCCTCTCGCTCGCCCACCGGGACTAAGTGCGGCGTCTCGAAGGAAGTACTGAAGGAACTACTGGCGATTCCAAGCACCCAAAAAACTCTCGCTCTCCCCACCTCCCACTTCTGGCACCACGTGACGGCTGCCGAGTTGGGGTGGGGGTGGCGGGCGGGGAACGCGGGGACCGTCTTTCCAGTCCCCACCCCCTTCCCGACGCCCAGCTATCGCACCTCCGCAAGTCCCTGGGACCCGACGCCGGGGCGTAAGAGAGCGTGTAGTCGTCCGCGGCTGGGCGGGCCGGGAGGAGGGCGCCGCAGGTGCCGCGGGCGGGCTGAGTACAGATCGCCGACACCTGTGAAGTGGCTGAGCCGACTGCGCGCCCCGCAGGTTCTCAGCACACAGGTGCGCGCTCCCGACGTCCACTGCGTCCCGGGCCCTCCGGTACCCTCGCGCAAGGACTGGTCCTCCCTACCTGAGCCGTCTACACGGAATGGCTGAAGGGTGCCGAGCGCTCCTGCGCGCGGGGCAAAGTTGCACAGCACCGACTCCCTGAGGGGACCAGGGCAGCCTCGCCTCTAAGAAGCGCTCGCGTTTTACCGTCCGATTTCAGCTGCGGCTGGGCTAGGGGCCAAGCCCCTACCCTGACTGGCGCGCGCGCTCCAGGCCGCCCTCCTTTTGTCTACCAGCGCGCATCGGTTGAGGAAGCGTGGACGACACCCGGTCCCTACCTTAGGGGAGGGCCTCTGCGGACACCCTCTTGAGCTCCCACGAGAAAGCAAATGGTCGTGAAAGAAGTTGCTGTCCTTTTACCTTTTCTTGCAAAAGGTAGGCAGCTTCTTCCTGCTCTGGACCGAGGCAAGGGTTGTTAGTATACACTTTCGCGTCCTCGCTCACTCACCATCCGACCATGGACTCTGTCACTACCTGTGCCCCCCCTCCCATCCCCGTCATGCCACCTCTTGTGGTCAAACAACCCACCCGGAGTACTCCAGGGCCTTCAGGAGCCTTCACCTTCCCCGCGGGCCTTGCAGCAGGTGGGGAGGAGGGATGAGCAGCATACCCGCCTGGCGTCAAGGCCCCCATCCCTCAAGCACCCACTTCTGTTCCCCAAGTCCCTAGATAGCATCCATTTCTGTGTATATAGCGTCGTATGCGTTGCCCTCCTACTCCTCGGGCCACCTCTTGGAGGAAGTTCTTTAAGATCTGGACGCTGGCCATTTATTTCCCTGTCCTGTCAGCAGAGCAGGTCTGGAAATGGGCTTAAATGACTTTTTTTGTAATTTCTCAGCAGAGATGATTTCAAATCTGCCTCCAGCTCCTTCTCTCCCTTTGCCCCCCTTTTCCTTTCATTTCTAGTTGGCTAAGCCCTCGGGGAGACTGAAATGCTTTGACCATTACTTGCTTCTCTGCAGACTCTGATCTTAAGGTTGACTGAATTACTATCTCTAGAGCAAAAGGGGCCACTTTATTTATTCCTTCGGAAATTCATCTTTGGAGCATGTGTGAGATTCAAGTAACTGAAGGCCAAAGGGTCCTGAACAAGTTCTTTAAGCTTTACCAGGGTGCAACTATGATATGACATTTATTCAGAAATGACACAAAAGAAATTTTAAAAGTCTGAAAGACAGTGATACATTATTTTCACTTGATAACAAAATTCAAATATAACAAATTGCACAAATCAACCAAATAACACTGGTCATACAATTCTCTTTAAAGAAAAAATGTGTACTAAAGTAACCATATAGAGCCTAAAAATATTTCTATTATGCCTAGTTTACAAGATCCTGTACAAAAGCAATTATAAATAGTTCACATCTAGAAAAAATACACATTACCTTTAAAATAGAATTTATCCTTACATATAAACACATTTTATAGGAAAAAAAGGCTATTAAAAAGTAAGAATTTTTCATAGCACCAACCATTTTATTTTTTTTAAAGAACATTGCAAATAGGAATTTGCTTTCATTTCTAGATTGCTCAGATTTTCATAACAAGAGCATCAACAAATACTGTTGAGAATTATAGAGAAGCACTAAGAGAATGTAAGAGCATATTTGGAGGGAACCCGGTTATTGAAAATAGAATTAGGTCACTTCTGATACATATCCCTTCCAGTCAGTAATACACTCCAGTAAAAGCAGAATTACACTTACCGCAAGAAACCAGATGTCTGGAAACCAGATGTCTGGGAACAAATTTGAAATTGCAGTAGAATTAAAATTTACATCAAATTGAGATTTTGAGATGGAGATTAAAATGAGCCCTCTCTTGGAGGCAGGTCCTGTTTAAGTTTCCAGAGTGGACCCACAAACAATTTGAGAACTAGGACTATGAACTAAACAAAAACTTTAGTTGGAATTTAAAAAATATATATTATCAACTTCTAAGACTTAGTACATCATTTCAAGAGCATGGCGCTGATTCAATTTATTGCTTGTCTTTTTTTGCTACAAATATAATTTCCTGTCCAAAAAATTTACAACTTCTGTACAAGTATTCAAAAAAAGTGCAAAATTAAGACTTCTGTAGCATGGGCCTGTTTACTTTTAATTCTCATGAAACACAACAAACGGGAGTCTATCTTTATTGTCCTGTCAGAGAAGCAAGTTCCAGTGCTGCTTACTGCAAATCTGACAGAGTAGACTCTCCTGTGTTGCAATAGATCACAGCTGTCATCTCTACCTCCCCTCCCCCCACCCCGTTGCTTAAGTGCTGCTTTTCAGCTCACTTAGGAAAAAAAAAAGTACTTTATACATCATTTGAACCCTGACTTGCACAGGAAGAGAAGCTATCATATAAAGAGTCACTTAAAGATTCCAAATTGTCCACCCCAGGCCTATCTGAGCTACTCAAAGATGCCTCTTCATTTTTTTCTTTTTCTTCCTTTTGTCCTTCAACCTTGTTCAAAGAGTTCTTCTCTTTTTCTAATAAAATCACAGGACTGCTGTTATATTTATTGCATGACTCCAGGGAAATTTTAGATAATCTATTCTCAGGATCTTCTTTTGTTTCTTCAACTTGTTTCAATTTCTGCAATAAAAAAGAAGAAAATATTAGAAACATATTTCTTTGGAAAATCAAGTTATTCTTCCCAATATTCAATTATTGTCTGTATAAAATGTCAGTTAAAGGGATAGCAAGAACCTACAAGTCTTTAAAAACCATCTAGTATAATTAAATGTAATAATAAAGATAATTTTATTGATAAATCAAGACTTGAATCATTTTACCAAGATAAATAAGTCCCAATTTAAAAACCAGTGAGGTGCCATTTAACTTCATTTTAAATAGATCCATTTGCAATTTGTTCATGTAAAATGCCTTATTTTTCTTGAGAAAACACTCCTTTCCTTACTAAGTATTATTAGTTGCCTTGTTTCTAACCATGGCTAGGGATTTCATTTCTGTCAGAAGTTACAGTTATACACACCCACAGACACACACACACACACACAATTAAAATGACTTACAACTTTTTTTTCAAAAAAGATTTATTTATTCATACAGAACTGTGGTACAGGCCAGAGCTGCAGGGGCAGTGAGAGGATTCACCAGAGACAGAGCGGGGAGCAGAACAGGCAGATGGACGAAGTACACTGCTGAGGGGAGCAGTGAGTGGGTCAGGAGAGGTCTTCCACGCCATGTGGTCACCTCCGGGGCAGGCGGGAATTGAACTCATGCTGAAGTGGCTTTAGCTTCTCAGTGCAGTGCTTTAACCCGCTGCGCCACCAGGGGGGGCCTTTTTTTTTTTTTTTTTTAAGATTTATTTATTCATAGAGAACTGGGGTACAAGCAAGAGTTGCAGGGGCAGTGAGAGGATTCACAGAGACAGAGCAGAGAGCAGAACAGGCAGATCTGACAGTACACTGCTGAGGGGAGCAGCGGGCAGGCCAGGAAAGGTCCTCCATGCCATGTGGATCACCTCCAAAGCCAGGATCGAATTTGTACTGAGGTGGCTGCCACCAGCCAGCAGTTTTATGCCCCAACCCCTTGGGCCTCCGGGAAGGGCCCAGGACTTACACCTTTTTAAGCTGCCATTAACTTAAGTATATGTTTTAATTTTTTAGAGGCATTGACATGTTTGCATTTTGTCCCTTTACTGTTCTTAAGATATTTGAAAGAAAACCACAGTGTAAAGCCATGAAAACAGTTCTGTTTTCCTCTTTTTAGACAAATATTCCAGATAAACACAAGGAAGAAGCAAGGGTGGTGTTTTGTAACCATCCAGGCTGGGTAGGTGCCCTTTGGTTCTAGTGGTCTGAAAGAAAATTTTGGAGTCCTTGGCATCATTGTCACAGACTTTATCGGTAGGCAGGGGAGAGGGGGCGTAAGCAGGGTAACAAGCCAGCAGGGAGAGAGTGACCTGCGCCCCCTGTGAATTTCTATCTCCTTTTTTCTCTGGCGTCCGTGGCCTCCTCTTGGAGCTGTTCCACTGTAGGCATCTTGAGTACTGCTGCCCTTAAAAACTCAGGTGTGCACACTTGTACATGCCCCTCACCCATGTTAACAAAATCAAGGCTTCAGGTGACAGCCACAGAGCCAGTGGTGCCAGAGCCTGACCAACTTCATTTACCCTACAGAGGGATTAGAGATGATAATAGCAACCACTGTTATTAAGCAATTACCAGGTAAAAGACACTGAATACATTTACCTAAAAGCTGTTTCAAAAATCTGCAAGTTACACACCCCCATTTTAAAGAGGAGGAAAACCAGGAACCAGTTGAGAATGACTGTGTCCAAGGTCTCTCAGTAAGTGATGGAGGCCAGGGCTGCCCAGCTGCCTCCTATTCTCTTATGTGATAAGGGACAAGATGTTATGTTTTTGCTTTCACTCTTCCACCCAGGTATTCCACTTAAATAACCACACCATTTAATCAATGGATGCAGAAAGGTCCAGTGGGGAAACTGGGTTTTGATGGGGACTTGGGGGAAAGCAGACCGAATCAAAGCCTGTCAAGTCTTAACACACTAAACAGCTAAAAGAGAAAAATATGAAAGTGAATGACTGAAGTGTCCCAACAGCAGAATGAACAGTTTCTCTCTCTGCTACAGGAAGTAGGGTAATTTTGGGAGAATATTTGAAAATCATCCTCCAAGTGGTGCTTATTTCATTATACTATTAACATACAGGAGCATTACTCACAGAGCTCATTTTTAATTTCAAATGGGAACCATGAAACCAGAGATTGGCTTAGGAACATACTCCCAACTGATTACCAAGAAGTGGCTCCATTATTTGGAACAACTCCATGCAAAAGACTCTTCATGCTGGGCCTATTTTTAGGCATTCTTATGTTATGTTTTTTTATTATATAATCAAATATTAAGATTATATAAAGTAGAAAATACTTTGAAATACCAAATTTGGGTGAATAAAAGGCATTCAATGCAATTTTTTTCTCAGCCAAGTATTTCTTTTTTCCTTCATTCAAGAACTGATGGGGCCCTCGCTGATAGCACAACTGGTTAAAGTGAAGCACCGTGAAGCACCATGAAGCTATCTGCAGCCACTGCAGCACAAATTCCATCCCCAGTCAGAGAGCTGACCCGTATGGTGCAGCAGACCTCTCCTGTGTCCCCTTGCTTCCCTCAGCTGTGTATTTCAGTCAGTTTGCCTGTTCTGCTCCCCCCTCTCTGTCTCTGGTGAATCCTCTCACTTCCTGCACCTCTGGTTTGTACACCGGGCCCCCAATTCTTGTATGCATAAATAAATCTTTTTTAAAGAGCTGAAATACTTTCCTTACCTATTTCTGGTTAATGTGGATTTCAAGTTGATTCAACTGGAAAATGCACAGCTAAAGGCAATTATGTCCTGTCATGGGGATTTGAGGCCCAAGAAGCAGACAGACCTGAGCCTGACCTTTAACTTTGCCTTTTCACTGTGCAGGTGTGAGTGAGCACTGAACTCCCATGTGCAAAGTAGTAGTAAGATGCACTTGCACTTCCAGAGCAGCATATGTTCTAGAGATAAGGCATCTTAAGACCCTGACACAGAATAATAGGTGCTGAGTAAATGGTACAATTACTAAGAGTGAAATAGGATTCTTATTCTAGAGCAGTGATTCTCAACCTGTTCTCTAGATCATCATTGGGACCTGGTTAGGCATGCCAATTCTTGAGCCCACATAGACTATTAGAAACTGAGGCCAAGCCAGTATGTTAAGCCTACCAGGTGATTCAGATATAAGCTAGGAAGAATCACTAGTCTGGAAGAATTTGTAGTCTTTGGGGGAACACAAAGAATGTGAAAAGTATAAGTGGTGTACCTAAGGTAGAGATGTAGAAAGTTATTTACCATTAAAATACCCACTGTTTATGCATGTCAGTTTCATGCTGGAAGGTTTGATTTTTTAAAATTACTTATAAAAAAGGCCTATATAGGCTAGGGCGGTGGTGGAAATAAAGGAATGGTACATTTTAAGAAAAATCACACCATAATCTCAGTTTTTCTGTTTTTTTTTTCTCTATCTTTAGAACAAGTATTGTATTTGGCTAATAGTTTTATTCAACATTTTAAAAGAGAACATATATTTATAAAAATTATACATTCAAACATACTTGTGATTATCGCTTATTTACTCTTTGTTTTCTTTGAAACTATTGACCTACTCAAATGTGGCAATTTAAGTAGTAATTAATTCATTAGCACAATTTGAAAATATACATAATCCACTAGCATCTAGTGACCTTCTGGTACATTGACAGAGAACTAACTACATAGTAATTAATGTCTTGGAAAAATTAATTTGGAATAATAAAAAAATAAGGCATGGTAAAGACTACAATATTAAATTAAAAATGGAATGTTTAGGTTTATTATATTTTGAGCATTACAATGCTAAATGTTATTGAAGATTACAGAACCATGTTTTATAAAATCATCACAAACTGAATAGAATTTAATTTGACAACTAAAATTTCTGGATAACCTTGTTCAAGACATCTGTGCTATGTTAGACTAAGTAAATCTTCCTTTTATTTTTTGACTATAATAACAACATCAGAACAAGAATAATGACCATGATGAACTGGCATTCAGCTCCTGATAGGGAGTAATGGGGAATATAGTGAGTGTAAGAATGTTTTTAATCTGTGCCTTTTACCTAGCTAATTGTTACTATGTAGAAATGTGGGTCCAGAGCATATGAGTTTTAAAGGGGAGGTCATAAATCTTGAGCAATATTAGCTTATATTTAAATCCTCTGATTTTAATTACTTGCAAACATTAGAGTATGTACAATATTAAATATTTAAAAAAATACAACAAAAACTCACACTAAGAGTGTCAAATCAATCTGTGTTGTTTGAATTTCTAAGCCACACATCATGTTCTATATTTCCTTTTATGTTCCCCTCACCGTTTCATCCCCCTCCCCATACCAGCTTTCTTCATAAAGACCTAGCCCAGTGCTGAATCCTAAGTAGATTCTCAGTGAGGAACTAGGGATGGATTCAACCTGCTCTAACAGCAGCAGTCTCAACTGTTGGCTTGGGTTTCTCCAGTGGTCCTGCTAGCTAAGAAACACTAAAGTAACTTATTTTTTTTGCTTCCAATTAGAAGTACACTGAACCGGCCTCAAAAATGTCTTGACAAAATTCAGGCATTTTTAAAATTTTGAAGTCATGTAACATTTAAGTGTAAAATATAAAGAGGATTGAAGTCAAACAGGTAATAATGATGTATCAGTGAAATGATAACAAAATTAGTTTGAAGCAATTGTATGTGAAGGTGGCTTTGCAAACAAATTGTGGCAATAACAGTTAGCATTTAATTGAATGTCTCTTCTATGCAGACATTCTGCTAAGCAAGTTGCATGGATTATCTGTATTGTACTCAGATCAATTCTCTGGGGTAAAGGTTCTTAGTAGTTCCATTTATAGGCAATCAAGATTTGAGGAAGTTTAAGGTCATGTAATAAATAGTACATGGTGGAATCTGGATTTGGATCCAGGCATTTTACTTAAGGAGCCCAAGCTCTTAACTTCTATCCCGGAAAAGAACATTACAAATAACAGCCAATATTGTCTTTAAGGGAGCACTTGAAATAAGAATTCCAGAATTCTAATAACATTAATAATAATAATAAACCAGTAAAGTTTAGTGTTTGGTAAAGATTGTGTAGGTCCCATAAAACATCTTCATTTCCTTCATATATTGTTTCATCAGAATTATTAAACAACATTTGTCACCTATAGATGGCAACAGTTGCACAATTCACTTTCTGGTGGGGCTGGGCTATTTATTGTACTTGGGAAGGAGAGAAGGGCTAAACAGAACAGGCTAGAATAGATTCACAAGTTTACAATAAATAGCTTTGTAAAGTCTTAAAATATTTTTCTTGTTTTACATGTAACAACGATATTATTAATGATAAAGCAAAAGTAAACAGTGACATATTCTCCAGAAGTTCCTTGAAACTAATTCCCTGTCAATCAAACCAGTCTACTCTGTGGTTGGCTTTGTGTGGATATCTGTGTAATCTTGATTCTCAGAGGAAGTGTCATAGAATGATTCTGAATAACTAGAATTATGATGTGCCATAAGAAAGAAGGAGACCACTTCAAGAACTGGCCATGTAATATGACCCTGTTGCATCAGTTGTCTATCCCACTTCAGTTCCAGAAGTTGCACAGGTGTTCTAGCTCTTGCCCTTTAAATTCTTTAACATACAGAGCCACTGTAAAGACAGAAACAGAGGTAGGTGCCTATCTAACGGGTTCTAAGAACCTCAACTAGACTCAGCTCAGTACCTGGTCTATAAATAATAAATAGTTTTTCATTTGCAAAGAGCTTACCCATCTGTGATCTCACATTGCTATTACATCAGCATGGAAGGTGAGAGAGGCTGGTGCCAGTTGTGCTTTACTTGGGGATATTTATGGAATTTGTGGTTCACAGAAATTGAAATTCAGGCGAAATTAAAACTGGAACTTGGTCTTCCTGATTTTCAGCATAGAAATACATACCATCTTTCCCCCCAGTCAACAATAACTATGGACTAGATTCTATCCTGAGCAGTAGGAAAGATAAAATAGAAGATGATATGAGCCCATGCCACATGGAAAACATGGGGAGACTACATAAGGTCACAGAAAAACTCAAGTGATAAACCAGAAAAAAAAATATGCCTCATGATATTGGCTTCAGAGAGATATCAGCTAGAAACTCCTGCCTGTAGACAGGGAGAAACAAGTAGAAGTTATGTTGAAGGATTCACTTTCATTAGTTCAAAGAAGCTTCTATCTATTGATTATCTCTTAAAAATGTTGATTAGTACGTCTACTGTAAGATATCTGGAAGAGATTCAAAGCTCCTTGTGAAATTCAAACATAGCCTCATTCCTTAGCTGGGCATAAAGAATACTGGAGCTCTTAGCTCAAATTAATGTAAACAGTATCTTCATCAACTAATTTCTTATTTCTCTGTTGCTACAGCGATTGCTGCCAATCAATTCAAGAAGACATGTGGTAAGGAAATGATAGCTACATTTATGAAGCATTTTTACTATGTGTCAGGTATTGGATCGAATGCTTTGCATGAATTATCTCATTTAATCCTTGCAGCAAACCTATGAAATAGCATTTTTATCAGCCCCCATTTACAAGAGGAAAATCAGAATAGAGTAGTTTAAATATTAAGCCACACACAAATAACTAGTAAGTAGGGAATCAGAAAGAGCTTGATTACAGAATTTGGGATCTTAACCAGTAGGCACTAGATCAGGTATTTAGAAACCAGTGCACAGTTCCTGGCATGGTACTAATTAGCTATGTAACCCTTTGAACCTTAGTTTATTTACATTAAAGTTTTTTTCTTAAACACCACACTCTGTAAAGCTCTCTAACTCTACAACATCTTAATAGCATGTCCTCTTTTATTAGAATTTGAGGTGGCATAATAATAACTAGCTCTCTTCCCCACCTTAATTTTGAAGGAAATGAAGAATAAAAGAATCTGGTGGGAAATTAAAATATCAGTTTTATTATTAAGAAAGCTTATATTGGAAAATGGGGTTTCCTCAGGTTGGTTCCTGAAAATAGAACGGCTGAGGAACTGGCAGCTCTGGACGGGGGTCAAGTATCTTCTCATAAATCTACTGCCTGAAAGAGCAGCACAGCCTGACGCCACAATGAAGATGGGGAGAGTGTGAGAAGGACTTAAAGTCCTCCCAAGCTTGAGGATGAAACAAGTCAACCCTGTTTCTCTAAGAAGAAATGAATGAGCCACACCAAGGCCCTTATACCAGGGGCTTCTTTCACATGGAAAGAAAAGCCCTAAGTTGTAAAGTGTCACCACTGTGTCCCCTCCCACCACCAACATTGTTCTTTATGTCCAATGATGTGATTTTAACCAAAGTGTCAGTATGCATTTGGACCCAGAAGATGCAGGAAATTTTGGAAACTGCAGTGAGTTGGTTTGGACAGAGAAACCTCCATGGATGAAGAAATGGTAGTGAGGTGTTTAAGCAGTTGTGACATTTACAAGTAGATTAAAGCAAATAGAGACCATAATTTCACGTACTCTGGGCTGTGAGTAAAAACCTAAAGTGTGATTTCCCCCATATTTTTTTCTGATGACCATATCTTGGGCACCGGGAAGAGGGATATGGGACAGATTATGTATTAGGCTCTTGGTGTGGGAATGGGGAAGAAGACCTTTAATTTAGGGCCTCCTAGTGGAAGATCTGCACACATTACAAAGTTTGTGTTAGATGATGGTTGCTACGGGCAGGCCAACCTCAAGGGAAGGGATGGTGCTGAAGCCATTGTTTCAAAGACAATAATTTCTTCCTTAATTCCACCTCTTACTATATTCCTCATGGAGCTACTTTCTGAATAAGACATAAAAATAGATGGAATGACCTTTGCTGAACACAAGAGACCTTCCAGATATGTCATGTTCACCTGGTCAAATTCCAACTTAGACAATTACTTTCTCTCACGCACAGCTTCTTCTCAACTGGACACATTACTCTTCACTTGCCCTTCTGAAATATTAATGTGACATATCGGTAATTGAGAACCACTCTCTCCACCCAACCACATGCTGGGAGATGCGATTTGGCACTTGGGGGCACTCTCTGTTTTCTTATTGCAGCACTGAAGATTCTTCAGTATCTCCAGGGCAAACTGATTTTATAGGTGAAAGAGTAATTTCTAACTGAGTGGTAGTTTTATGACTGTTTTATTAACTATATTGCTATCTTTTACTATGATAAATGACTTTCAATGACCTATGCTGGAGCCCCTAAACCCAAAGGGAAAAGTGAACTTGCTTTTTGGGGAAAAAAGAGCAAGCAGAGGGAAAGTCAGGATGAAGCTTAGAGCTACTAGAAAACAGTACACCTAGTGGTAGGGACAAGCGTTCAGTATGGAGATCAACAATGCCACAAAGTACATTTAAAGGTTAGATCAAAAGGGCAGAAGGAAAGAGAAGTCATTTTACTAAATAGCTGGCAAATGTCCGATATATGGGAAATGTTAAGTTGGTGGGGGAGGGAAATGTGGAGCTAGGAACTTTATTGGTAAGAAAGAGATAAAACAAAGAAAATCACATTTGTTTATAGCAGAGAAAGCCATTTGAAGAGGAAAAGCAACAATTACAATTTTGGGTAAAACTGTTAGATGTACAAACAAAGAATACATTTGTAATTTATACAAACTATAATATTAGTGCATTACTGAAATGCCCATTGGAAAGCTGGATTTTTTTTTTCTAGGTTGTACCCTAGAAATATAGGGTTTAAAATATAGGCTGATCATCTTAATATCCAAAAATATACTTTAAAATATAGGTTGATCATCTTAAGTACTGCATCAGATATGATAAGTTATTATCAATTTCCCCCAAGTAAAATATACACTTTTATAGTGACCTGGGTTTAGGGAAAAAAAAAAA
>NW_004567103.1:75678825-75695617 GCF_000260355.1 Condylura cristata | reverse complement strand
ATATATATATATATATATATATGCTGCTTGCTTAACTTAAAAGATTAGGCTTTTTTCCTTTAACTAAGCTTTCAATCATTTCATATCTTAAATATGATAATTACCTGTCCAGCAAGCTGGGCCAGGTCTAGCTTAGATCTTTGCATAAAGAATTAATGGATTTTGTCCGATGAAAATACAGTATGAAGAGATTATCTGTGTGCATATAGCTAGCATCATATACAATGCTAGACTTTTGGCTACTTTTACAAGAAAAAAGTTGTTGGGGGGATCAGGAAAGTTTATGCTGTTTTTTTTCATGGACATTCTTCTTTATCATCATAATAGTGAACATGACAAAAGTGTAACTGGAAGTGCCGTGTCACTATTATGAAGTATGCTGTGAGTGCGAAAACCAGGGAGAAACATGCACTGACTTATAAATAATTACACAACCTGGAATTACTTCTAATAGAATTTAGTAGACCATTCAGGAGCCCCAATGCACTATGGCATCTAATCTCTTAGACACTTTACCACTGCCATGGGCCAAGTGGGATTACACACTAATGTATACCTAGAGAGACACAATATTTATAGATGTAAGGATGTTCTCTCACTCATATTTAAGCCATTCATCTCCTGATACAATTCATGTTTCCTGTGTGTGCTTTGATGGTAGGTGAGGTATAGTTACATACATTTGAAGAGGAGTGAACCTATCCCTTTAACCATATACAGTGTGGTAAAAAAAAATACAATAAATATAAATTAAAATATATAAACAAAAGTTGGTCAGCCTTTGTTTTGAATAAAGTTATTTATCAAGGATGTTTGATGTACTGAACCCTGACAGTCAAGGCAACTTCAAACTGTCACCAACTCACTGATTTTTGTTCTAAAGAGAAGATCCTTGGTGGGAATGGTTCTCAAGTTTAGCAACATTAAGCATTACATTCTGTGTTATATTATAGTTCTTAGTAGTAACTGTGAGATGGCCTTAGTTCTCATTACCCAGCAGGCAGTGGGGCCCTTGAATAGAAGGATAGGCTAGTTGGAGAATACCAAGTGATGTCTACTGTTATTGTGGATTCCATCCTTTCTTTGTCATGATAACGCAGTGATGATCATTATTTTAAATCAGCTTCTGAATTTTAATGAATATTTTCTAAGGATTATGCTGCCCAGCTATATATTTTTTTAATTCATTTACACTCAACATGTATTTGTGGAAAATCTATCATGTTCTAGGGCATACTGGAGACAATGTTGCATGAGACAAAGTTACTGCTGACATGAAATGTACATGGTAAGGGTTCTTTAATGTGACATCAATATAGAACAAAGCTTCAGATATATCAGAAGATGAATCACTGAGAATTGAGTTAGGACAGACTATTCAGGTTGCCCTTTGGTCTGGTAGTAGACCCCAAGGTATGGATGTGTCCCTTTACCCTTTTTAAATAAGTTCTTCAACTTGCTTAGTTTCATTTGCTCACTAGCATTCCTGCCAGAGTTTTTCATAACTAATGGCCATTTATATTCACTTTCTGGGTCTAATTATCTCCTAAATGCTTGAATTGGATTTTTTTCTCTTTTCTCTAATTCCATGTTGTTGTCAATAGTAACCATTTATAACTTGATCCTATTTTTAGTGATTGAGCATTGCTTGTTTCTGTAAGAGCTCATCCACAGGGACCTTCCTCTCTATGAATTCCTGCCTCACTGTCCAGGTTACCTGGATTTATATCCATTTTATTACATAGAATTTTTATATCAGTGTCCTACTTCTCACTTTGATAACACAGGTTACAGGCTAGATTTTATTTTGCTTTCTTTTTCAGGTTCTAATACTATGTCATCCATCTTTTAGAGTTTATATTCATTGACTTTCAATGAATATAGTCACTACTAGATTTATTTTCTGTAGCTCAGAAGCTTGACCAAGTTTTCTATAATGTCTGCTTTACCATGATGAAGAGACAGATCATTTTAGACATTCATCTGAGTTTCCACAGCTGCTTTCTAGGACCTGGACATATTAACAGTGGCCCAGTCTCAGGATTCTGGGTTAGCATCCCACAACCATCCTCGTAGTGCAGCTCCCCTCTGAGGCATCTGGGGCTTCTTCTGTACTCCAGGTGGGCTTGCCCAGTGGAGGGATAGGTAGCAGCTGCCACTGCTTTCTGGAAGTTCATGAGTGATAACCAGGATAATAGGCTTCTCAGAGCCTGAAATGTTATGGAAAAGTGCAAGCCCCTGGGAGTTGGCCCAGGCATGGCATTACCCATTTCTTATACAGTTCCTTTAGCTAGTCAGTGGCTGAGGCCCAACCTAGGCAATTTGTTCAAAATTCAGATCCCTATTAAAATGGGGAAATCTGGTGAGATGTTTGATGTTTCTCAGTGAGAGTGTAAATATCATCCTGAGGATATTGTTGGTGCAGTGATAAGACTGATAATTTGGGTGATAAACCCCAGTATTATTGGGAATATCAAATCATGAAGTTAAAGTGTACAGCATTTAAATGACAGTTGCTTTAGTACACAATTGTAGCACTGGGCAGAATGCAGATGTTTTTCGTTCTCACTCATCTGAAATATACTTGTGGTAAAATGACTCTTGCCTTATAAAAAGTATTCTCTTCTTGACATTTTACAGGGGTGGAATGGGATAAAAAACAGTGGAGGGAGGGAAGTGCACTGGAGTATGGTGATGGCATATGGGTGATTTGGTGATGGAAAGCCCACAGGGATTACAACTGAGATGGGAAAAGGCACAAAATAATGTAAAAATAAACTATTATTAAAAAAAAAAGAAAAAAAAAGTATTCTCTTCTTGAGCTACCTAAACTGGCTCAGTGCCACTGTAGAAACTTCAAGTCAGCCATCAGCTACAATAATAATAAACTATTTCTGTCTCACATGCACAGAACAATTTAATTTTTAAATTAGTGTAGGCGTGAAAGGCGCCTTGCTCCGTGTGAAGTATGTCTGCCCCGCATGACTGTGTAAACACAACTCGATGGCTATGTGAATTAAATATAGATCAACAAAATCAATACTTAATTGTGTAACTCAGGGTCTTTCATTTCATATCTAATCTCTAAAGAAGTTTCAGGGGGATGTTTACTTTTGATTTTCTTAAATTATTATTTAAAACCTTTCTGTCAGGCAAAAGAGTTCACAAGGTCTTTACGTTATTTCCATAAGTTATTTGGCTTGTGAGTAGTCAAGGTCATATTGATCATTCAGCCCCTCCAGTTTTCATTTTAAAATTCAGTACTTTTATCAGTTGAGCTTGCAAACAAACTTAATTTGCAAAAATGACCCAACATAATAGGTGTCCTGGTATGGGACATGGATGGATTAGTTGCATCATAAACTATCTTCTGGTCTTTCATGATGCTATGATACATAGCTGTTCAGCAGCCACCCCAACACCCCACTTCAGTAAAACACACTGTGCTGTGAAGATGCAAAAGTATGGGGGGATTGGGTTGAACTGTCAATAGATAAATGTGTTATCTGTTGCAAAATTCTGAAAAGAGACAGAGGTTGGGGAGCTGCTAAAATAGAACCTAAAACAATTCCTCCAATTTCATTAACTCAAATGGATGAGCAGGGAGGAAGGGCGGTCAGCCTTCCTTTGCAAAGGGAGCACAATAATATCCAGAAGACCATGGGGGTAACAGATGGACCGCCTTGACCCTAGTTATATTATAGCTTAGTTAAAAATGTAATGTTTGAACTTCTTTCCTTTAAAGTATAACCTTTCATATAGTAAGTTAAGCCTTGTTCTCGCCTACATATTGTAAGAAGCCTTCATCCATTTTGGGGACTAAAGGCAAAATAATTCTTGAAATAATGAATCATTTTTCTTTTGCCAGCTTGTCCAAAATTCCCCTGATTATTTTCCTTTTGCAGACAATGACCTTCTCAAAGGAGGCCTATCAAACACTCATGATAAATAATGAGAGGATCTTTCTCCTGCCTCAAGGAAAAAACTGCACAGAGGGAAAATGTTTGTGAAAGCATTAGTATGTTCACACAGGATAGGCACAGTGCATGTGCTCCTGTGTGACCATGACTCTATTCACCAGGACTCCTGGGGTGATGTCCTTGGAGGGGCCTTGACGGAGACACATAAGCTCTTCCCCCAGGCATGTGAGAAATGAATGTTTTGCTGGTGGCAGGCAGAACTTGTTTTATACCCCTTCACTCATGAACAAACTAACGAAAGCCTCAGGTTAATGCCACCGTCCAACAATCTAGAACACTGTTCTAATTTACTAGGGTCCAGAAGCTAGAAACAAAGATTAATCATAATAAATTCTCTCCTTTTCATCCTTTCTTCCTACTCAGAAACCTAGGGAGGGATTGAAAGGAGCCTTTCTCTAGTTCTCTCCAAGGAAGCAAAGTCTTACAAATGAGGTAGAAAACTGCAGTAGAAATAGAATTTTCCCATGATCTAGCACTTTGGGGATGCCTGAAGTATGGTCTGGCTACTCAGGGCCAAAGTCATCTGTCCATCTTTTCATGACTTGCATTTCTGTGCTTAAGTCTAGATGGATAGTTGAATAGATAGACTTTAACTTCAGAGCAGACAAAAGATCCTTTCCACGTATGGGCCTTCTGAGTCCATCTTATCTTTGTTGAAAGACCTCCCTCCCTCTTCCATGCTGATGGGTGACCTGATTCTAATGCAGAGAAGGAAAATTCATGGCCAGTGGTACCAGCAGAGATCCCAACCAAAGCACAAATACATGGATGGTGTGAGGGTAATGAGGATGTAAACCAGAGTGCATGCGCCTCATTTACAGGTCAGTTACTTAGTCAATCAGCATTTATGCAGCACTCTTTTTAAAGAACTCTATAAAGCAGAAATTCTTGTTAATCCTTGAGGGCAGGGAGGCACAGGGACTAAGTGTCTGCCCAGTGCCCTACAGCTGTGGGGAGCCAGGCACAGGCAGAATTCAAATCCAGCAGCCCAGCTGCGACATTCTGCTTGCTCTCTTGTCACTGCTCCCACTGTCTGGGTGCCAGCTGAGCTCTATCCTGTGAGAATGTTGCCTTGATGTTGCCAGTACTGATTATTTAGGAGAAATAAAGATCTGAAACTCATATATGAAACTACTCACTGTTCATTTAACACAGATTTGTGGGTCAAAAAAAATATATCTGTAATAAGTTTGTGAAAACATGTGAGAATCTAGAGATATTCAAATAGGGATCTGTCTGAAGGTTCTCGCAAAGGACAGTGATTTGATAGGCTACCTAAAATGTAAGTGTGTTTAAATAGACATCATGCATCCTTACAATACTTTTATATTCTTTGCCTCTACCCTACATACACACACACACACACACACACACTCATATTCTTCCACTACCACCACCAAAGCCTTCAAAAGTCACTCTTTAAGTATGATCAGTCACAGAATTTATTGGTGTAAACTCACACTTACCACATGGACTACAGACTTGTCTGTCACCCATAAAATAAGTAAATGGAAGAGATGATTATTCTTTACCTTATGTGGGTGTTCTACCCTCTGGATAGGATGGGTTAGAGAGGCCCTGTCTGTTGCCTCTTGTCCTACCATCTGTGAACCACATACTTCTGGACACTTTTCCAGAAAGTAATCACTATAGTGACTGGGGCCTTTCTTCAATAAGAGCTTCTGAGCTTGTTCACATGCAGGATAAGGAGCCAAAGCACAATTTCATAAGAAGGTACTGTGATTTTCCAAACCCCACACTGCACCTGTCACTGCCTGACTCAACATGTCTTCTAGTGCCATGGCTTTGGGTCAGTCTCTAGGAATATGGCAGCTATAGTAATTAACATTCTTCTTTCTGTGTCAAAATGAAAGGCCAAGGATAAAATGGAAAGACATTTCAAAAATAGAGGGTGCTTTAAGAAAGAGAAGAGAATACGAGGAGAGAACATTCTTTATTCTCAGGGAAGCCTGGGATCCAATAAACAGGCTCAGCCAGGCAGGACCCAATGGCAATGTAGGGGCAAGGCTGAAAAAGCAATCTCAAAGGGTAATCAGATTATAAACCATCCAGGGCTTTAGAGGGAAAATTGAAACTGCTCAGCACTGCCTTGAAAACAAGTCTGCAAGCGCACAGAACAGGCACAAGGAACATTATTTAGCTGGCTGTCTAAGAGTGCTACAGGCTGAACTTTAAGCCCAGAAAGGCAATAGTGTCTCTGTCTCTGGTTAACCTAGCTTTCTCTCTCTAAAAGGTCCTCTTTCAGGTTGGCCTGTACCCACTCATTAATGCAGAAAAGAAGAATCAGGTGGGAAAAAAAAATCTCTTATGAAATTTACTGACCAGGAGGTTTGATCCTCTGCCCCCCTTCCTTTGTGCCAACCTACCATTACCAGGCCAGTGACTATGTTGTCTGGCCGCTGGTTGCCACCCACTGCCTGCCATCCACTACCCTGCCCTGGTAGGTACTATGTATGACCCTATTTATCTTTGTATCTCTTGTGCCCAGAACTAAGCCAAGCAGGTGGGGGGGGGGTCCATATATGGAATAAAGGGAGGATATTAATTATATTCTTATTTGATGGTCATTTTTTCCTCCATTTTTCCCTTGTCTTTCACCTAACACTCTTTATTGACTTTGAAAGTGATCAAGTTCCAAGGACTCAGCACTGCTGCCTGTTGAGGAACATTCAATTTATTTCCTGAAGGGTATTAAGAGTTTAATCACCCAGAAGACATTTAGATTTTCTTTATTTATAAAGTGGAGATAAAAATTTCCCCAGTAAGTAAACAGGAAAATAGATTTTGGTTTTCAAAAAAAATGATTAACATACGACTTTCAAGGAGTATTTCTATTGCCATAAACCAAGCTCCTAGAAATAATCAGCAACTCTAAAGACTGCAAGGTTAGAGATTAAAACACAGGAAATAAGTGGGGATTAGATCATCTAACAATGGGAAGACAGACTATGTCAGTGAGGCATTTTAAACATGTAAGTAGTTTTAGGTGCGGGGAAAATATCCTCAGCATGCACAAAATAAAAATGGGGGAATTTCCTAGTAATGAAGGGCAGTGCCACTGTAGTGAAATTAAAGAATACTGGGTGCCCTAAATGAATACAGATTTCTGAGAGTCCTAAGGTGATTGCAGCTGCTGGATGTAGGATAAAGGCTGTCTAAGAGACACTTGAGGAGATGTTTAGCCTGGACTGTGTCTTTAGGCATATGGAGGAGAAATACAGTGTGGCAGAAGCAGACCAAGGTAACAGGCAGTAAGATTTTCACACATCAGAACTGGCATAAGCTATGCTAATTGGGCTGAGTAGAGGGGGGGATCAATTATCTTTTCTTCAATTCAATGAATACCTAGAGTTTCAGTAAGTTAAATGTGTGTGTGTGTGTGTGTGTGTGTGTGTGTGTTGGTGTTTGTCTTTCCTGGGTTCAGTATTTAAGGCTTCTCTGTCACACATATTTGGTTCTTTTAAGTGATTGGACAAACACTTTTTCTTAAGTCTCTGTTTTAGAAGGTACTAGTTTATTGTCCCTTAAACATTCCTGGTGGGCAACAGCAAAGGTTTATTTAAAATCATGAAATTAATCCAAAGGCTATTTCTCACTGGAAAATGAATAGGAAAAAGATGTTTAAGAAGGTAGCAGGATGGAGAGCCAGAAGGAGACCTCACAAGGAGCAGAGAGATGTGAAGAAACTGCACTTGATTCTTCCTGATCCTGAACAGGTTGAAACAGATGTGGCTGAGAGACCAGTAGGGAGGTTGACTATGGCAGCTTTTAGCATGATTTTGATTTTGCTCTTTTCCTCTCAGACTTATCTGGCCATTTCTGACCCTTATTCTATGCATCCTCACCAGAAGGCGCTTTAGATTTGTGAGAGGTTTTCAGGCTTTGCTTTGGGCCAGTCCCTTTTGGGTGGACTTTTACCCATGAGGGAATGGGTAACATTGGGTGTTTGATTTAGAAACTATATTCTTTGTCTTTTCTGTATTGCACACTGATTGTATTAAAGTTCCTTTCCATTAAAGGTCTTATGTTTTGTCTCTAGCTGTGGATGGCAGAATCTATTTAGAGCAGGCAGGTTTGGGGGTTCAGGGGTGCCCCTCTCTCACTGCTCTGTAACAGATTTAGTCACTTGAGAAGAGCAATCAGAGATTGTCTTCTGCAACTCTGGATGTCCACAGACTACTGGCTCCCATCCCCTACGATGATGGGATAGTAACTGAAAATCTAATTAACCTGTGAATGAGTTATGGTCTAAGAAATATACTGTTTTATAATAAATTTTTAGTGATTCCCTAACAGAAGATAAGATGAATAAAAAGCTGTAAAATTATAAGAGGTAGGTACATTCTTTTCACTGTGACTGATGATTTTAAGGGTGATACTTTTACAATACATCAAATTTTGTCATTTCAAAAATCATGCCCCCCCCAATGTATGCTGTAAATTAATTTTTAAAATTTACATAGTTATTAAGAATCCTAATGAAAACAGCAGGAAGTGAACCCCATTTGAATAATAAAATAACTTGTATTCCACTGGAGATTAACAAAACAAAAAAAATAAAAGATTTTTATTTTGAGGCAATCATCATATAATTTACTATCTGAATTAGTTGAACAAAGAATTTATATTCACCAGAGGCATCATTGGAATATTAAAGGTAATTCCCAATTTTTTATTTTGGGCCTCATAATTCTTAAAGTCTTGAGAAGATAAACAGGGAGGTGAGGATCCTGGCTCATGGCTTGCTGGGGAATGGGAGGTAGGCGACATTTGAAGCATGCCTTAGGGGGAGATGCAGTGTGGACAGGCACTGGACCTCATTAAAATCCCTCTTTCTGAACAGATCATTGACTTTACTTCTCCAAACCTATTTGGCAAAATTTCCCATTCACAATGGAAAGCTGCCCAAGGGACATTACCTCCCAGACGCCTGCATTAGCCTAAGCTGTCTAAGGACTGACTTCAGAGGAAGCCAGGATGGCCCTGGAAGGTTATGGGGATGTGACCACAAGGCAAAGCCACGCTGCATCTGTGGGACCATGAACAGTCACTCCAGATTCACCTCTTAATAGACCATCAGTTCAAAATCTGTCCCAAGATATGAACTTTCAGAGTCCATTCACAGAAAGAGGAAAGGATCAAAGGGAACAAGGCTGGTGTGAGCCACTAGGTGTAGGTGCAGTTATAAGGACTAATCCACCAGCCAACTCACACAGGGGACTTTGTCTTTAGATTCCTGCCAGAGGGAGAAATGAGAAAACATCTCTTCTCCACGGATTTCAATTTAATCAGGGCTCTTTCCATGGCCATTTACCATAGGGACTTACCATTATCTTCAAACAAAAAACAGAGATCCCCTGTGGAGTGCTCCAGGTGAGGGGCTGGGCTCACCTTGCTCCAGTGTTACTGCTAGGTGCAGAAGTGGTACTCATGTGGCAACCGCTCCCTCCCCTGTTCACAGTAGGTAATTAACAAATTCTAATCCACCTCCCTCTGAACTCAGATACCTCAGAATACAGTAAATTAGGCTCATAGATTGTCCTTAGCATTTAAAATGCAAGCTATTTGGATCCTCTCCATTTTTACCCATGTCCTTCCTTCCCTCCTCCCATTTCTTTTTTTCTTGCTTTCCTCTTTCCTCTTCCTATCTTCCTCTCTCCCTCCCTCCCTTTCTTCTGCTCTATATGCTAGAGCAGTAGGTAGATCTCTTATATATGGCTAATATGAGACATGATTATTTACATCTCAGTATTCGGAGACTTGAAGTTATCTTTGCCTCTGGTCTTTCTCTCAAAACCTGCATCCATCATCTTCTGCTAAATTGCCTATTTGCTCTCAGATTCATTCTCCTTCTATTCCTACTTCAGTCGGCACCACAGCCTGCGTGTGCCAGGTTCCCTCTTTCCCTGGCTTGTAGTAAGGTTCAGTCCCTGGACAGCAATAGCATAAGCCTGATGGCAACAGGAGGGGAGAAAACAAGGAGTTTCTTTCTTTCTCTGTGACCTATGGCCTTCCCAGCAGCAGTTGTTTCAGGAACAGAGCTGCCAGGGAGCCCTTCCACCCATAGTTCTGGCTCCAGTGTAA
Organism: Condylura cristata; assembly: GCF_000260355.1. Classification (NCBI taxonomy): domain Eukaryota; kingdom Metazoa; phylum Chordata; class Mammalia; order Eulipotyphla; family Talpidae; genus Condylura; species Condylura cristata. The sequence goes on along the minus strand of NW_004567103.1, from coordinate 75,685,532 downwards.
TGGCTAGGTTTCTCGCCTATAATGGAAACTTCTGCTATTACCCCTCATCCCTATGGATGACAGTGACTACCTGCTTCTGCTAATCTGGGTAAATGATTTCATGTATAAATTCTTTTGACACAAAGACCTAGAATGACTCTCATTCCATGTTATACTTGGACCATGCTTAAAGTTTCCCCAAGAGCAGATGTGACCAATGGCTGGAGCAGAATGATAGAGAGGAAGGAATTGAGGATGGAAAAGCATCCAGGAGTGGATCATACAGGACCCTATAGGTTCTTATAGCAAATTCTAGTTGCTCTGATTTTGAAACATATTCTAATTCTAGTCACTTGCCACCATAGTTTGGTCAAGCTATGATTATCTACTGCCTGGATGATTGCACTAGTTTCCTAGTGTTGCTGGTTCCTCTGCTTTCACTTCTTTGCAGTCTACTCTCAATCCAGCAGCCACAGAATTACTTAAAATCCATAAATAGGGTCACGTTACTTCCCTGTTCAAAATCATCCCATGGTTTCCCTTTATGGAGAATGAAATATGGAATTATTGCCACAGCCTGTGTGAGCCACTCCTGGATTCCTTTCCACCCTCATTTCCTTCCTCTTTATCTATTCTGCTCCAGCCATCGGGCACCTCTGTTCTTGTGGAAACACTAAGCATACTCCTGCTTCAGGGCCTTTGCACTTGCTGCTCTCTCTGCTAATGTGCATCTCTTTCAAATAATCACATTTTGATGTTTCACTTCTTTAAAATTTCTTCAAATGTCTCCTCTTCAGAGAGGCCTTATCCAATCACCCTTTCTGAATTAGTTACCATTGTTATTTCTTATCCAGTCCTTTTGCTTGATTTTATAATGATGTATATCACTAAATCATATTATGTTACATTTTTTTAAATTATGGCTTTGTAATAAAGTAAAACCCATAGATATAGGGGCTTTTATCTTTTTTACTTATTTAACTTGTTTTACCTATAAAGCTTGCTCAATTGTAGACATTCTGTAAATTCTCATGAATCAATGAATAAATGATGATCTTATATCACACTGTGAAAGACAAATTTTGCAGAAATAATGAGTTGTAGTATTAGAATAACAAATATATAAACACTTTCTGATTAAATCAATATACATGGTAGTTATAAAACAAGCTAAGTTAATGAATGGACTGTGTGTGATGCAGAAGAAAGCCCCCATGATATTATCTTTCAAAATCTTCACATCCCTACTATCATTCCTTCTCACGCACTGACGAGTGATACAAAAATATTTTGCAATTTACATTTGTCAAAGGGAACCAGATAGATTACAGATAAAGTCCTTTGGTTTGTTTGCTTTAATTATCTAAAATACATACAGAAAAAATTAATCTGAGATTTACAACCACTTCTGATCAGGAATTACTACGAATGAGCCTAGGATATGATATTGAACAATTCCTAAAAACACAGTAGGACAGCGAAATCAAAAGTCTTATTATGGTCTCTATTCTATTATCCTCTACTTTTTGGATTTAGGTATCCTTATGGGTTGAATTATGTTCCCTAAAAAGATACATTGATGTCCTAAATCCCAATATCGGTGAAGTAGGGTCTTTGTAGGTGCACTAAGATGTAAGTTAAGTGGGTCCTGGTGGAGTGGGGTTGATGCTCAGTCTAATGTGATTAGAGACTTTATACGAAGCAGACAAGAGAAACCCAGACATATGCACAGAGGAAAGATGTGACAGACACCGAGAGGAGAATGCTGTGTGAGAAGCTGATGCGCAGATGGAACAAAGGGCCAGGCGATGACAGAGACAGCTGCCAGTAAAAAGCCTAGGGCAGTCAGCACCATCAGAAGCTGGAAAGCCAGTAGCCTGCCTAAGACTGGATTTCAAACTCTTAGAATGTTGAAAGAATGCATTCTTGTGGTTTTAAGTCTCACCTCCCTGCTTTGTGGTACTTCATTTTATTACAGCAACCCTAAGGGACAATTTTAGGAACTCTCTTGAATATTCACTGTCATTAACAAGTTTCATTTTAAGACATGAAAATGTTAGGTTTTACAATATATTCTTAGGAGATGTAACTGAAGGAAGGGGAGAAGGCACCTTTTTCTCTTACTGACTTTTTTTCTTTACTGGACATAAAAGTAGAATGCTGAAGATAAAAATAATTCCATGTGCAGTTACAGCATTATGATTATGTACATAATAATAAAAAATGTAAAAAATACTTCATTTGAAGAGGAAAAATAATCAGAAAGGAAGTAAAACTACGTTTAGAAAATCAAGGAATGACAGATGCATTTCCTGGGAGGTTTCTCCTTTAACACACATTAGCCCTCTGGCCTGTTAATGTGTTAGTTGGATGCCCCCTTGTTGGTTTACTCCAGGAGTGATGGAAAACTGTAATCCACACTTCCTTGCAAATGTACACTTTGGCTAAACCTCATAAAGTTTTAGTCCCAAGGTTTTCCTTGCTTTAAAAACAAATTCAAATTCAATTCCCTTTTAAAATTGAAGAATGTTGGATTTAGGTCCCGGATTCTACTTCTAGCCAGAATTTCTCCCCACAGTGTGCTAGGGGAATATACTTGATGGGTTGTGGATATAAATGACTTAACTTTCTTCACTTGCTTAGAGATGACAACCACACTAATAAGTGAGTTACAGATTAAGCTAAATTCATACCCACTGGGGGGCCATCTGTCACAATGAACAGAGTAAGAAATGCTCACACGAATTCATTTCCTAAAATGAAGTAAAATGCAAACTTCCTATTTATACGGTCCCTGTTAGATCATGAGTTAAGTTGTTCCAACAGTTTGCATCAAGGATGAACTTGGGTGGCATTCCCTTGTCTCTAGGGTGGTCCTCAATGAAATTGTGGACTCATATAGATCATGTTTCTATGTCGAACAAAGAATTCTCTTCTCAGAATGAATAAAAGACATTTGTTGTTTTCCTTGTAAAGGGCAAAAGGCTTCAGAATGAATTGCAGTATTTCTGCTGTTTGAAGGTCTGTAGAGATTGACACCTGGTTCAGTGATAGGAAAAATAATCTCGAAGGACAGAAATGTCAGCCAACTGTGTCTGTCTGGGACCTTTTGATCCTGGAGCTTCCTTCTATTCTTTGCTTGATTCTTGGCCACAGCTCTCACCAAAAAGGAAGTCATAGAAAATTGGGGATTTATCATATATAATTGTTCTTGCATTTGAAATACAGTGCAAGAATTCTTTTTGCCACTCCTGTTCCCTCCAATGTCACTGATATATACATATTTCCCTTATTTGACTCTTTTATACAACATACAATTTTACAACTATTTTCACTTCTCTTACTCTAAAAACCTTTGACAACATCTCATTTCAGAGATGTATACCCTTTTCCTAATTTTGCAGAATTTTTCTTTCTATAGAAGATGAAATGAGTATCCAAATACTACACTAGCATTTAATTTTCATATGAGTATTCTGGCTTCATTTAAAAAGCTAGTGTGCTTTATTCAACTGTAAGATGGAAATGCAAGTTTTTATTTTATTTATTTATTTTTTAGTACCAGGTAGTTGTTTACGATGAGACACTTCTCCCACAATTTGATTTTTATTTACTGATTATCTTATAGAGTCATTCAACCCTGTTTCCCCGCTTTGTGATGAGGAACTGGTAGCCTATAGTATGTCAGGGAACATTTATAGTTCTTAAACTATTACCAGGCTAGATGCTGGGACCAAGTGAACCAAAAGAACAGATCTCTCTCCTGCTGAGAAACATTTTAGAATTTTCAAAATCTTATATAGTGATCTTAGGTGATCCAATTTTGTGAACAATTAATACTATCATTTCTATTGAAAACTGACCCATGCAGAATTTGTGATTACACCACCAACATTTTGTACTTCCTGTGGTCTAAGGACTATGATAGACAGAGACTGAATATATATATATATAAAATCTCTTCTCATTTCTGCAGGTTTATGTGTTTATGTGTGTATGTATACACGTCTATATATACACACACACATATATACATATATTTTACATCATTCTTCATTTTTATATAAAGTATGTTTTATTATCTTGAGTATGGTCCCCAAGAAATTCCCATGACCAATTCACCTGTGTACCATTACCGTAGCTCCTTTTGCCCTTCGATACAACTTCCTCCTCCCCCTGGAAGAATGTTCTGGTTTACAGTTGCCTGTTGATTTTGATTTTTTACTTTGTTATAATTCCTTCTTTCCCCACCCCACCCAGCCCAACCCCTTTTTTTAGCCCACCCCTACATACCTCCTATAAGTGAAACCATCTGGTATTTTTCTTTTCTTTTGGGTTTATTTTAATGATCATGATCCCTTCCAGCTTCATCAATGTTGTTGCAAATGGCATGAGTTTTATCCTTTTTTGTGAATCTCCATAGCTTTATGTAGGTAGGGCCTTTAATACCCATTAGAGAGATGAGAAAACTGAGGTTCACAAAGTTTAGGAGTTTATGTAGAGACAGAAAGGGCTTTGTGATTCCTGAGCTCACAGACTTTAATTGGGATCATTGGCATAGAGTTTAATAATCTAGCCACAAACGCAGACAGATTTAAATAGCTCTCAGAATTGAAGGACAGAAAATCAAAACTAAGGAGAAATTTTCCTAGGTTCAGAGCTGGCAACTCTTTAAGTGGTCACATTAAACATCTATAGTGAGGGCAATGGAGTAATTAAAGAGGGCAACACAGGTCCCAGGAGCCAATGGGCTCATATATCCAAGCTCTAACAATGGTCTGTGAAGAGTAAGCCCTGGGAGTTGCCTATCAGGATGTGCTCCAAGGATGCATGGAGATTAGTTTATATCAAGCACAGTGAAAAGTACCACTTGAGATTATGTCATATTTTGGATATTTTGTGCATTCAAATTGCAGAGTTATAACTTACAGTAATCCAAGTCATCTTTTTCACTCTTTGTTATTAGGAGTGCTGAGCCCTCTGAGAAGGTGTCATATTAGATAGTATTTCCTGTTCTGAAAGTTGGTTTTTCACAAAAAGAAAGTAACATGAGAACACTAACAGAAATAGAAAGAATAACAGCATAATTGCTTTCTGTTGAACCTTTGTGACCTTTCTAGAGGTTTCCATGGGTCATCTTAATAGTCCTTAAGGTTTTCAAACTAGTTGTCTTTCTTCCCATCAAGTTTTACTTTTTTTTTTCTTTAAAATAGGTTAATTCTGGTTGTGTTGGATTAGTTTTCTGTCCGTTAAAATGTGGAAAATATAAATAATGGCTTCAAACTTCATGTGATTTTGTGCCTTTGCATTAGCCTGTATTTCAAAGCTCACTTTGCGGGAGCTCAAAGTTGAGGTTCCTTACTTCTGAGCTTATCCTGGTAAGAATATGCTAAGGGGTTCCTACAGAGCATGTCTTTATGAATTGACAGCCAATTGCAAAGGACAAACTACTTCAAACTATAATTCAGTAGCTTGGAAATGTTTTGTCGGCTAGCTTGGTGAGTTTTGGGATTTCACACATTTTAGGATTTTTATAATACACAGATACTGCTCATCTCTGCCACTTTAAAAAAAGGTCAAATTTATTCTGCCTTTTAAATTTATCTTAAAAATTCATATTTACTTTAAAAAAATCAAAATACTGTCATTGTAAAATAATACAACCTGCCTTAGTCTTCAATATAACTCTTTTGAGCACAAAGGCAAATATAAGCGGCAGACTTTGGTATGAATAGGGACTATGTGACTTTGGACACATTAAATTTTCTAGGCTCAGCTTTTTATGTTTAGGTTGGGGAATGATATGGAGTATTCGTGAAGCGGTGTTTCTCCCAGACCAGAACATATGTAGCAACTGGAAAGTAGATAGAAATGCAAATTCTCAGGCCCCACTCCTGAAACTAGAGAAACAGAAACTTTGGGGCTGGGGCCCAGTGGTCTGTTTATTAACAAGCCTCCATGAGATTCTGAAGCACGTTCATTTGAGAACCACTGCTCTAAATATTAGTCTGCTGCATTTTTGAAGCTCTGGAAAGCAGCAATCTCATTCTGCTGTTCTCAAGCACAGAGCCAGATGGTGCCAAGTGGAAAGAACATGGAGCCCACTGCTCCACCAGGCAACTCTCCCTTTGTGGGACTTAGTTACATAAACTTTCTTTACAGAGAAGAAAGTGTAAATGGAGGTCTTGGCTCTTTTGGATATGTTGTAGTCATGCTAGCCCAATTTCTGATGTGGAATTTCTGACTACAATGTGTCAATGAACATTAATATGTCTCAAACTATGTACCAGGCTAGATGTTGGACCAGGTGAACAAAAAGAACTGGTGTTTCTCCTCTTGAGAAGTATTTTAGAAATCTCAAAATCACCTATGTGGTCATCTGCTTTGAATTACAGTTTTAAAAGTAGAATTAGTTTTCATAGCTGATCTATTTTAATTTCTAAACTGTGTTTTTTTCTGAGAGAAATGTGGTTTCTTCCCTTGCTATATGTTAGTCTTTTGGGGGATATTTTTTATTTAAAAAAAAATTCTGTGGTAATATCCAACCCAGATGCTCTGATTTGATTAATCTAAAATATAGTTACCTGAGGGGAGATAACTTATGTTGTCAGAAAATTAACAAGGACATTAACCAATGGCACTCTGTTAAAAAAAATCTGTATATTCATACCTCCTTTTTCTTCTTTTTTAAAAAGCATTTTCAAATTATAAAAATTGTGTGTCCTTTT
>NW_004567103.1:75670308-75678585 GCF_000260355.1 Condylura cristata | reverse complement strand
CTAAACACTAAGTTGGCTGCTCCTGTTTCACCAGCTGCTGTGATCACGCCCTTCCTTTTCCTTGGAGCTGCAGTTCAGGGCTAGGAGGTGCTATGGCCCAGTATTTAAGTGCTGGATGGACATGTAGTGAGTCCTTAAAGTCATGCTGCATATCTAGATGCTGAGCACAGGGACTGTGATGAAGATTCAGTCCTGAGGAGCTGATAAGGTTGAGAAACACAAATATTGTTGCTTTTTCGCGGAGAAAAAATGCCACTATTTTCTATCATTTGTTGCCCTCCTGGACTACTCAAAACATCTTTGATTCCTAAAGATAAAAATGTGGCATTTGAGGGCAGCCCTGGATTTTCCAGAGGCAACTGGAGGAAACCTGGAATGTAACCTACATTTCCATTTTGAAAGTGAAAGAAATGAAGAATACAGGATGACAAATGACCTGGGAATGACTGTACTTTGTGCTGTAGTGTGATACACAATCGTTGTGTCTGTCAGATTTTTTAACAAATGACCTGGGATATTCTCCAATTAAGTGAACTGAATAGAATTTAATGGTAGCAAGGGATAAAAGACTGTGTCCTTCCTTTTGAGGGAATAAATTTACTCCCATTCAGACAAGGATGGGTGATCATTAACAGTGTTCTGTGCCATACCAAAAAAAAAAAAAAAAAAAAAAAAAAAAAAAAAAAACCCAAAAACAAATAGGCATTGATGGAGTGGAGATAATGTATTTTCCAAGGTTCTCACAATGAGTGTCAATTCAGCAGGTGTTGTGATAGACAGTGAGGAATCCTGTCCTCCCTGGCATCTCTGTTGGATGCTGATACAGGAATTAAATACAACCCCAGTTTCCACTTCTCAAGCATGGGGGTGATATTTTAGGTGAACAGTTGGCTTTAGGGAAAGAAGTAGAAGAGGAGGAATAGGCACTAAACAGATTAATCTTGAGGGGTAGAAGCACCCCAGAAATAGTTATTTTCCCCTACAGCATTGAACTTCAGAACTAAATTGTCCTGAAAACTTACACAATATGGGGGAATTTGCAGTTTGTTCACATCATTTATAGAACACATTGATTTCTGGGTCTTAGTATTTTCTTTTTTTCTTTATTATCACCAATCTTATTGTCTCTTCCATGCCCTTAAGTTATAGAGGTCACTGTTAGCTGTGATTCACAAGCCTCTCTATTACTTCCCTGCAGGATTACTGCAGGTCTAAGAACCTCAGGGTAGGAATGTCTGAGTTATGGAGTGATTTTGAAGATTTATATCCTGAGTCTGTTATCACTTGAAGATGAAAGGTATTTATTATTACTAGATTTTCCACAAAGCTGTGAAAATTTTTAAATAGTTGGCGTACTCAAACAACAACAACAACAAATATATATCCAAACACTGTTCTTTTCAAGATATGGTCACCTTGAGACACACAGATGTACTCTAGTAATACATGGTAGAAATTCTTCCTTTTTAAGTTGTATTCAGCCTCATTACTTAATAGCCACAGTTTGTTTTTGACCAAAAATAGTATTGCCTGGATTCACCAGATTTGCTTCTGAATGATACTGGGCTGATCCCAAAGTAAGAATCACACCCAGTGGACTAGGAAATGTTTCTCCTAAGGGATGGATTTCCCTGCTTAATCAAAGAATTGGAAAGATATTCTGATTGAATGATTGATTGGGCCACAAATTTGTTAACTCAACAAATATTTTTGTGAGCAGTTATTTTGTGTAAACATTGTGAGAGGTTTTAGGATGCCAAAGTTAATAAATATGAGGAAATAAGCTAAATGATTAAGATCCTTTTCACCTACAAGATTCTATATTCACATATATTTTAGAAGTTCATTACTTTTAAATCTCCAACAGCATTTTAAGCAAATTCAGCATTACTGGCAAAAATGTATAATTTCCTGTCACTCATTTGGATGTTTAAGTTGTGATACTCTTGTTAAAAAAAATACAGTGGTTTTTATAAGAGTCAATCCATATTCATTTGTGCTCATAACTATGAGAAGGGCAGTTAATTGTCATTCAATATTTAATATACCATTCTTCCTTTTAATATTTGAATGCTCTGAAGTTTAACTGGGTTCCTGGCCTGTAAGCTACAGATCAGGCTTTACAGGTGCCCTTATATCTGGCTGTGGTCAAATGACTAAATTCTGATCTGTGGTACCTGAGTCAAGTGCTATGTGTATCTTTTGGATCACAACTAAAAATAGATGTGATCTATTTTTTTTTCTTCTTCTTCCCCTCTTCCTGGGAGCTAGAATATGAATGAGTTGATGATGAACTGGCTTAGTTATGAGTGACCCCATTACCTATAGACTTTTTTTTTAAGATTTATTTAAGCTTTATTTATTTATTTTTAAGATTTATTATTTATTTCTGTATGTAAGATCTGGCATGTAGGCCAGAGGTTCAGGGGTTGAAATGATTCATGAGAGTCACCAAACTGGGGAGAAATACGGGCAGATTGACTGAAATACACTTCTGAGGGGAACAGCAGGCAAGACAGGAGAAGTCTGCTATTGCCATGGGGGTCAAAATTTCCCCTGGCCGGGGACTGAACTTGTACTGCAGTGGCTTCAGGTTGCTTCACAGGGCTGAGACTTAACCCACTGAGGTACCAGGGAACCCCCTACAGCCTTTTATAACAAAAATACTGGAAAGATTTATATATAATTTCTCTCCAGTCCTCTCTTCTGAATTCCTCTTGAGCCCTCCCTAATCAACATCAGCCCTCACATTCTATGGCTATATTTTCTGTTATGATTTCTACAGTTCTGCAAAGATTACTTCTTAGTCCTTTATCACTTGACCTATTAGTAGCATTTGACATGTTTAATGTCTTTTCCATCTTAAACACTAACTATATCATAATCATAAACTATATTTAAAGGAATAATCACTTTTAAAATTTAAGTTGCTATGCAAAACCCTGTAATATCAAATTATGAACTAGGAGATATTTACCTACACTTAAGAAATACTGGGAGAGGCCCTCCCTGGTGGCACAGCGGGTTAAAGCACAGCACTGAGACGCGAAAGCCAGTTCCGCAAAGAGTTCGATTCCCGCCTGCCCGGGAGGTGACCACATGGCGTGGCAGACCTCTACTGACCCGCCCACTGCTTCCCTCAGAGGCTCAGGAGAGGGGAGAAGCTTCACCAGGGAGAGTGGGGAGCAGAACAGGCAGATCTACGAAGTACACTGCTGAGGGAAGCAGTGGGCGGGTCAGTAGAGGTTTGCCACGCCATGTGGTCACCTCCGGGGCAGGCGGGAATCGAACTCATTGCGGAACTGGCTTTCGCGTCTCAGTGCTGTGCTTTAACCCGCTGTGCCACCAGGGAGGGCCTCTCCCAGTATTTCTTAAGTGTAGGTAAATATCTCCTAGTTCATAATTTGATATTACAGGGTTTTGCATAGCAACTTAAATTTTAAAAGTGATTATTCCTTTAAATATAGTTTATGATTATGATATAGTTAGTGTTTAAGATGGAAAAGACATTAAACATGTCAAATGCTACTAATAGGTCAAGTGATAAAGGACTAAGAAGCCTCTGGCCTGTACCCTAGTTCTGTACACAAATAAATAAAAAATCTTTAAAAAGAAGCTAAAGCCACTTCAGCATGTGTTTGTTCAATCCCTGCCCTGGAGGTGATCCACAAGGCCTGGCAGATCTCTCCTGAACCACCCACTGCTCCCCTCAGCAGTGTACTTTTTCAGTTTGCCTGTTCTGCACCCCACTCTGTCTCTGGTGAAGCCTCTCATCCTCCTGCACCTCTGGCCTGTACCCCTGTGTGCATAAATAAATAAATTAAAAAAAAAACCCTGGTGATGTAAACTTATACTATTGATAATCACAGTATAGTACTATGAATGTGTTTTTTCTTCCTCATGGTTTACTGAAAAGATTTACTTTCTTGTAAGAATAGTATATACTATGTACGTATCTATATCTATATCTATCTACCTACCTATATATACATATATGTAAAACATGACATATAAAATATGTGTTAATCAACTTTTATTTTATTGATTAGGTTTCCAGTCAACAGCAGGCTATTAAGTTTTGGGGGGATAATGAGTTGTATGTTGATTTTCAATTGCATAGGGGTTCAGTCTCCACTGGTCTTCACTGGTATAGTTGGGTGTCCTATTGGCTGCCCATCTTTCACTAAGAGAGATCTGATCCTGAAGTAAAAGGATTACAAGAAGCTCTTAACCCAGCAGAGCACTGGCTGAAAATACTCACCGATCTGTACTACTTTCTCTGTTTTGTTGATGGAAAGAGTCTAGATCTAGGAACCAGAGAGACTTAGATTTGCCCCTGGATAACTCACTGGGGTCTCTGGGTGCCCTTCTCAATTAAACAAGAAGAGGCTATATTAGGTAAAGTCTAAATTCTCTCACCCTAATTTGTAGCACTCAGGTGCCACTGGGCTAACCCCATGCTGTCATGATTTCTGCTATTGTCTTCACTCATTCTCCAAGGCCTACTGCTATGTTATCACGGAGCCTCATACTGCCTGGACATGTTGGTTTTCTGATTATCTGTCTTAGACCTTTAGCTGACCTCTCTATGTGGGATTATGGAGCCATCTGATTTGTAGCTTTTGTCAGGCTCCTTGTCATCTAGTGTACTGGTTCAGGGTACACTTAGACAGCTATTTCCCAGGGTGAGATAGGACATGAAAGACTAAATAAGCAAAGGGGGGGGGGGAAGGTCTTGCAAGGGGAGGGAGGTAATACACAAACACATACACTCACATACACACTCTCTCACACCCACCCACCACTGGAAAAGAAAAACCAGGCAGAGGAAAGATGAAAAGAAGAACATTATATCACTAAAACATAATACTTTCTGTTAGTGACTGCCCTAAAGAATGTAAAAAGTCTTTAAGAATGTTTGCTTGTAACTAACAGGAGAATGTCATGTAGTACTAATTAAAAGTTATTTTCACATCTAAGGTAGTAGGATGTAGAAATTGGGAACAAATACTTTTAAAAATACTTTATGCATATGAATGCAACATCCAGACTTCTAGAGTTTTAGAAGTCTGAGATCATGCTATTCTTTAGTGGTCACTTTCCTTGTAGTCATTTTCATGTAGAGATTTTTAAAAACTTTTCTCTCAGATTCTTGAAATTGGATTAGTAAAAATCTAGTATTCATGACAAATTATCATCATTGGACTAAGTCTTGTCCTTTCTTACTAGTGTTTCAATGAATGATTGTGGAATCTCTGCCCAACCCAAGAACTAGAATAGTTTTAAATTGTTTACATCTACTTACCTGCCCTTTCAGTACCCCATTCTTCACCTTCTGTAATGAAGTAACCACTATAACAATACTGTTCATGGTTCTTGCTTTTTTCCCTTAGTTTTATCACTTAAACAGGCATGCTTAAACAGAATGCTGTTTCATTTGCTTGTTATCGAACATTAAAAAAAGGTTACAGTACTAGATCCTTTCATCTGAGACATGTTTTATTCATTTATATATTACTAAGATAATTCCAAGGGTTTGCATGTAGCTATGGTTCTTTTTGTTGTTGTTGTTGTTGCTGCATAATATTGTACTCTGTGAATATGTCACAGTTTATTTTTCTGTTGGGCTATCAATGAACAGTCTGGAAGTTTCCAGATACTTTTACTCTTCTAAAATGTCTGTTGTAGATACTCTAGCTCAAACCTTCCTGCTACCTATGTTGCTTGAGCATCTGAAGGCCATGTTTCTCGGACTGGAGTTAATGGATAAATGAAACTAGAAATGATTACTCTTACAAGGCATAGCCAAATTCTTTACCAATGTAATTCTGACAATTCTACTCATAAAAGAAATGTATGCAATTTATCTCCTCTTCAGTGCAAGCTTTTACCAGACTTTACCTTTTCAAACAAGTTAGTATAAAATAGCATTTAATATAGTCTTCATGAAGTTTTCCTAATCCCAATCTAGCTAAACTTCTCTTCATGTGTTTATTACCCATGTCTTTATTTTCCAGTCTTTAAAATATCTCTTTGCAAATAACCATCAGGCATATGAAAAAAAAAAAAAAGTCCAGCATCACATTATTAGTGAAATGCAAATCAAACCCACAATGAGCTACTACTTCACTCCAGTAAGAATGGTCTGCATCAAAAAAAATCAGAAACAACAATTGCTAGAGAGGGTGTGGAGATAAAGAAACCCTCCTATACTGCTTTTGGGAATGTAAACTGGTTCAGCAAATATGGAAAGGCTGTGTGGAGGATCCTCAGAACACTAAACATGGATCTACTATGTGATATAGTGAGTCCACTCCTAGGACACAAAAATACTAATTCAAATGGAAACCTGCACACCTATGTTTATTGCAGCACTATTTACAGTAGCCAAGATACAGAAACAACCTAAATGCCACCTCCCCAAAAATGAATGGATAAAAATGTTATGGTATATTTACACAGTGTCGTATTACTCAGTGATCATAAAGGACAAACTCATGCCATTTGCAGCAACATGGATGGAACTAAAAAGAGAATATACTAGCTGAACTTAGAAGAAAAAAGATAAATACTGGATGGTCTCAATCATATTTGCAATATAGAAAAACCAAGTGAAAGGTCAAGAAAAAGTCGAAACTAATAAACTGACCAAAGAACTGAGGAAAAAAGCAGAGGAAAGGGTGGAAGGAGGGGCAAAACAAGGGAAGAAGAACACAAGGGAATATGGTGATAGTTCATGGATAATAAGGTAGTGGGAGGACTATGGGAACTACAATGATGTAAGAAAAAAAATAATAAAATACTTTCTCATGTTTCAGATCCTTACTCTAATAAATAGAAGCATTAACAACATTGTTAACAAATGTTATGGCTATGGACATACTTAGCTCAATATAAAATATTTTCTTTTTAATTTGCTGGAGATTAATATTATGGTGCCAATTTTTTTGACTATATGTGTTATCAGTCTCTTTTCTCCATTTATATTCTGGCATTTATTTTTGATTAAAGATTCATTGAAGGGTGTAATTTTCATCTGTACTTTCAATGCTTTTTGTATCTTGTTACAAACCATTCTCTTACTTTACATAAAAAGTATTTTTTAAAAGCTACATTTTAGTTTATTATTTTTACATAAAAATAACAAACTTTTTAATATTGACCTTATATCCAGTCACCTTACAAAACTTTCTTAATTTATCTATAAATTATTCTGGTTTTTCAATGGACATATCCATATAGTTTAAACTAGTAGGGAGGAAACAAGTGGAATAAAAGAGGAAAGAAAATACACCATAATTCCAAAAAGCAAAAATATTTATTCATAAATAAGGAAAGAGAGGAGACAAAAGAAACACAGAAAGAAAAGGTAAACAAACCAGGTGTCCTTGTGAATAGTTAGAAGAAAAAGAGAACTAAACAAAGGTGAAAGAAGATGATAAATAAGAGCAGAAATCAATAAAATATAAGTGAGAAAATTAGTCCTTAGGAAAAGACTTAAAGTTAAGAAAATATTGCAAGCCACTTAAACAAAGAGAAAGGCTAAGTAACTATTATTTTTAATGAAAAGGTATGTAATTTATATGTAGAGACTAAAGTATAATAAGCAAGCTGAAAACTTGGACAAAAGGGACATATTCTCATGGAAATTTATTAAGTTATAAGAACTTACAGAAGATGAAATAAAAACCCTGAGAAGTTTTGTAACTATCAATATTAATGAAACTGAAGTCATTAATAATCTTCCTATAATGAAAACATCAGGCTTGACATATTTACAAATAAACTTTCTCAGACATTTAAGGATTAGATCTTCCTAACTTTACAACTTCTGAAAAAGAACAGAAAATAAAGAACTACTCCCCACTAAATTTATGATTCCAGTATTACTTTATAGCAATACACAAGAAAGATAAAGAACAAGAAAGAAACTCTCTTGCCTGCTTGTGACTATGCAGGGGGCTCTCCTTTTCTCTTTTCTCCATTTTTCTAATAAATGTGTCCTTTTAAAATGTGAAAAAAAAGAAAAGAAAGCACACACACAAAAAACAACACTACTAACCATTTTAACCCATTTAATACAATAGGTGAATAATAAATAAAATGGGCTAATAAAAATATATGCAGGAATTTAAGCAAAATATCAGCTAAGTTTATCAACATATACAAAAGATACTATATCAAAACTAAATTAGTTTTATCCCAAGGATGTTTTTTATTTCATTAAAAGATTAAAGATAAAAATCTTTAACATTATCATCTCAATATATGCATATA
>NW_004567103.1:75665528-75668969 GCF_000260355.1 Condylura cristata | reverse complement strand
CCTGTCTCGCCTGCTGCTCCCTTCAGCAGTGTATTTCAGTACATCTGCCTGTTCTGTTCCCCACTCTGGTGAATGTTCTCACTCCCCACACCTCTGGCCTGTACCCCAGGTCTTGTATGAATTAATAAATAAACAAAGTCAAATAAACATCGATATAGACTTATCAAAAAAAGCCTTTAACCTGGTAAAAATAATCTATTTGGTAATATTAATCTACCAAATCAAACCATGTTAAAATAAACCTGATCATCTTAAATGAAGAAAATTCAAAATAACCCTTTAAAAATTAGCAACAAGAATGCCAGTCATCCCAACATGCATTCAGCATCAATTGGACACTCTTTTAGAAGCTTATATCCTTTTCATAGAATCATGACTAACCTTTCCATTAAATGAAACTTCAAAAAAAAAAAATCTTAGATGCAAGCTAGAGTTCTAAAAACCATAAACCACTCCTCATCCCCAAACTATTATTAACTCCCTTCAGAAATAACATTTAAGCAGCAAAGCACATTTCAGCAATCCATTTAAAGGAAAAATATAATTTGATGATAGTTGTAAATCCTGGGCTAAATCTGGGCTAAAGATCATCTCACTGTGGGGCTAAGGAATTAAACTTACTTTGCTTTTTCTTCTTCAACAAACACAGAATTTACAGAGCTGCTTAAGCCCATAATTTCACTCATCTTTTGATCCGACTGGTATTATATTGAATAACGTTAGTAATTTAATTGTACTATGTGTGTGAACTCTGCACTCCACAGAGAACTAAAGACCTTTTATGCACTGTACTGAAATGATATTTTCTTTCTGAAAATTGAATAAAAAATTCCAGTTCATTTATATTTTGTTCTGAAATATAGCTGAGTTTTTATTTATTTCAGAACCACTGCCTTTCATTCATTTGACAAACATTTATTAGGTGGGTCCTGTGTGCCTGGCACTGCTACAGGCACTGATACATAACAGATTAAAAACCCACCAAAAACAGTTTGCCCTTGTGCTGCTCAGCTGCTTGGAACAAATATGAATGTTATTCAGTAATAAACTCACAAGGGTGAGTTCAGGAAGTGCTAGAACAGGGAGCTCCTGTATGCTCAGATGCATTCCTCTTCTCTGAAAATCATGCATTAGTATTTTAGGTAAAGGAAAGTGTCTGGGTTGATTACCTTCCAGGCTTCTGTCACTGGTCCACACCAGAGATACACCTCACTGAGTCTTTCTTGGTAAATTAGTTTATTATAATAAGTGTAGCCAGCATTGAAAGGGCACCTTTCAAAAAGGCATGTTGCATACACTGGCTCATTAAAATCTTGCAGTTAGGTATTACTATCATTTGATGGGTGAAAAACAGAATCAGAGAAGGTCAGTGATAGCACACATGGGGATTAATTGAAATATTTCTGGTTCCAAAGCTTTCATGAACATTTTCCAGTGTATGTGGTTGTTCAACTCATTCATTTTTTTCACATGTATTATTCTTTAATTACTATCTCAATGAACAGTGAATTATATATCAGAGAATTTTAGATTTCATGTTGCTGAGTATAGAATGCACAATGCATGTAGCTAATATCCACATTTCATCCATATCATATTTTTTCTCAATTACATAACACTTCACTATCCAATGATAGACTCACTCTTCTACTCTACCCTTACCCGAGTGTGGCATAGAAAAACTCAGCTAAAATTTTTTAAAATAATTAGAAAGTTACATCGAATGGGATAAGCTAGATTATTTAAGGTGAATCTCTTGATTATCTACCAATTAAAGAGTTCAAGCAGAGTTCAAGTATGGATAGAATAAGGGGGATTCATTAATTTATCAATCAAGTATCCACCAAGTGCCAGCAATTATGAGGCTATGGTACGAAACAAACAAAAAATGCCTGTCTTTGTGAAGCTTATATGCCAGAGAAAGGTGGTTTCTAAGTTCTCTTCTAAAACAAAAGCTCTAGGTTATTAGAAATGGGGCAAAGTGTTTTTTGCTTGTTTGTTTGTTTGGCAATGGTAGTAGGACCAACCCAAGTTTAAAGCAGTCTGGGAATAATGACTGCAAATCCAAATCTATTAACATCTGTGTTCTGTGCTGGTTCTTTGCTCACTTCTCAAACTTACTGGCACTCACAGATTATAGCTACTGCCAATTGGCACCACCTTTTTGTTGTAAATTATTCTCAATTATTCTCATAAAACCAAATGACCTTCTGTTCTGTTAAGCGCCTTTGGGGGGGGGAGTGGAGGAGACTAGCACTTACAGCCAGACCCTTTTTTGACCCGCTCTTTGTTCCCCAACTCACTCACTTGCCCCTAGGAGAAATTCTCCTCTTTAGGCCCATCCAAATTTGATTCTTAAAGGTTCACTTCAGAAGCCCTTCTAGAAGACATCCTATTTCATTCCTTTTGCTTGGAACCCTTTTGGCACTCAATGTTGGCTCATAGACCATAAATTCATCCAACCCTTCAATAAACATTCAGCAAGCTCTTGCTTTGCACTAAGGATTCACTGTAAAAGGTCTCAAAAGTCTGTCATTTAGGGACCAGCAGAACAGGCTGAGAATAACAGTAAAGTGATGGTCAAGGTAGGGCTAGAGTTTGAGGGAATAACAGAGGAGGGCTATCAGTCTAGGTCTAGAGTTCTGACTTTGAGCTCACCTACTCCAAGCCCTTATTTAACATAGGGAAATAATAACATGATGTAAGGCCATAGAGGAGTTAGAGAAAGGGAGAAGCAAGCATAGATATGGATGATGAGCTCTTTACTATACTTTATATATTATATCTATGCAGGAATTTATATCTATGCTGCTAGTAGTATCAGTAGTTACCTAAAATATCTACCTTACTGGTATAACTAAACTTTAAGCTTTGTGGGCAGGGCCACACCTCATGATTCCTTACTATTCCCCATAGCAACTAACTCAGTGGTCTCTGTCAAGTACTTGCTTAGCCTGTTCACAATAATGGTCAAATGCCTAAGTGTCCACAGTGCTCCTCTTGCACATTTAACTTCCTTTCATGCATATCTTCAGGTTGAAAATAATCCCAGTCCTCCAAGTCAGTGAGTAATGGACAGACAGCACACTCCATGAATCACCCAGAATGCCCTTGGAGATAAAGGACATAACTTCACATGGACATTGGCCTGAGACCAATGGTGAAATGACTGTCACAGAAAACTCCAAATTGCCCTCATCACAGCAGGTTCTAAAAGAAATGGATTGGTCTCCCTTTTGCTGAGTTATCACTTTAAAGTAAAACTGACTTATACTACTGGATAGTTAAAAAAATTGGATTTTCACAGAGATAATAGAAGAGAACTTCCCTAATTTGAAGAAGGAGATGAAAGTAGACATCCAAGAAGCCAGATGTACACCAAACTACCATGATGAGAGGAGGCAAACAGGTAGGCATATCATATTCAAAATTCCAAGACTG
>NW_004567103.1:75615499-75661060 GCF_000260355.1 Condylura cristata | reverse complement strand
ACAAAAATGCAAATTATATGGGGACCAGAAAAAGGAGGTATATATATGTATGTGTGTTATGTATATATCTAATTGTGTGTATGTGCATAAGTAAAATTTTAAAGTGGGAAAAGTATCATAAAACAAAGGACTGATGAGTTTGATTATATCCAGGTAAAGTCTTCTATAATGCAGAGGACATCATAAATGACATCACAACCGATGATAAACTGGTTACATGTACACAAAGAAATAATTACCCTAAATTTTAAATAGCTCTTTGACAACCCAATCAAAAATAGCAACCCAATCGAAAACTGGTCACTGTTGATTCACAGGGATAGAAATACAAATGACATTTAAATATATTTAAACAATGTTCTCAAACTCACTTTTAATAAGAGAAACCCAACAAAATCAAACCATATTGTCAAATCACACTAAAGTCAATCCTCACCACAAATCATTCTCCCATGTCTGATTAGCAGAACAGTTTCACTTTAATTTGCTGGTGGCTTTGGAGACTATGCCTGTTAATTGCTACAGGTGGATTTGAAAATGGTACAACTTCCCTGAGGACACATTTGCTTTTACACTTCAGTCTAACCCATAGCGGACTAGTAAAAATAATTATGGCAAAGCCACACACTATGGTTGTGAGTAACAACAGGGAAGACGGCTAACTGCTGATATGGACTTATTTCTGGGGTATATATTTGTTACATGGAAGAAAAAAAAATGATATGGGGACTCATGCATATCATTTGCTTTCTTTTGTATACAAAATATTTGCATTTGTTTGGTTTGCACAAAGTTAAGTCTGGAAGGATGGATAAGAAGTTAATAAAACTAGTTATTTTGAGGCTAAGGGCCTAGGGGAGAGACTTCCATGGTCAAAGTACTAAGATCAAATTATGATGCTTGTGGCAGCTCAGAACAGATGAACAAGCTAATGGGAGAAGCTGGGAACCAACCACTCCTTTTGCGACTGCAAAAGATGAAGAGCCAATTTGGTCAAAACCATGGAAGTATGCTGTCTCCTCTAATTAAATTCCTTAAAGAGTGAGCTGATGCATCAATTTATCATAAAATTCCTAGTCTAATTATAAATGGAACTTCCCTCCACCTGATCCAGCCTGAATGTATTTCTGAGTCCCATGTAATTGAATCTGAAAACAATGATGTTGAGTGATAGGTAGGGACATTGTTACTTATTGTGAAAATAAATAAGACGTTGTTACTTATTGTGAAAATAAATAAGAGTCGGAGAAAGCTGCTGGGCTGGTTTTGGGGAAGTTAAATCAGTTTTTTTTCCCCCCTCACTTTAGGCTGAATTCTAAATATGATACTTCCTTTAACAAACTGTATACCCTGGCTAATTTATGAGGGAGGCCTTCCAGAGACTTTAGCTTCATATTGGCCCACATCTTGCAAGGTCACTATGCTACTATCCTCCCTAACTCACATATCTTCAAACTTAAATTCCAGGAATTGCTCTTTTTCATTACCCATTTAACACAATGATGCATATATTTATTTATTTGGCTCTCTGTAGGCAGGAAAGCTTGTCTCATCTATGGTTGCATCTATGCCATGATAGAGAGCAAGGTGGCCAGTGGGTGGCTGATGGGACCAAGGCTCAGAGGACCAGCATTCTTGGTTGAGGGTCACAAAGTCTATCCCCAGAATCAGGTCTGGAAGCCATGCACCCTACACCTCCCATGACTGTTGTTTTGTGGGTTTCAAGAGGCTCATAAAGAGCAATCAGTGGAGTTACTCCCTGAGTAATGCTTTCTATTTTTCCTGGCGAAACTCGTTGCTGGCAGTTAGGAAGGAAAGAACCCTCTCTTTTCCCAGGTTCATCTGCTCAGTTGAATGGTCTAGGTTTTTAGGTTTTTGGTTGGGATGGAAGAATGTGAGAATTGGTGTCTTTATCATCATTAAGTCTGAGAACAAAGCACCTTAAATAATTAGGATCCCCTACACCTTAAATGTTTGTGTGTGATAAGCCTAGTTTGGCAAAGACAGTAATGAAGCTTACTTTTAGAAAGATCTTTTTCCCTGAATATTGTGCTCTTTCTTTTCCCATCTACCTCATTTCTTCAACAGAGGTCCTTTTCTTTACCCCAGTCTTTATTTCTGAGATTTATTTTAATCTTCCTAGTCTTAACTATTCAGCGGGAAGAGTTTTGGCAAGAGCCCTTTCCAAATGTCATTTGTGTTTTTTAGCCAAATATGAAACTAAAGGTTCCCAAGGTAACCTAAACACCTGTTAACTATGTTTTTTTTCTTCATTTAAAAAAAATCTAACTGCAATTTACCCACTTTACTTGTGCAGTGTGAGGATTAAGTGTCCTCCAATAACTTTCAAGTCTAGAAAGGATTTCTGCCTCCTCAAGGCACATGTTTTCTAAGAGAGACAGAAATGAAATACTAATAAGTCTTAATGGGCAGCAGCTTGAAATCATCTGAGCTCCATGTTACCATTTCAGAAAGCTGAAAACTTCACACATACACAAAATGACCAGAACAGGGGCAACAGATGGGAGCATGAACTTCCTCTTCAGAGGCCCTTGGAGGAAGCACACAACCCCTGAAATTTGGAATTGTGTCAGGCCTAGTGTGCCTGCTAGGCAGGCAGGGGGACTGGCTGCTGACCTCTTTTGGCACAAATATTTGACAGCTTGTCCCTCTCAAAGAACAATTCTGAGACCCAGAGGTTAATCTTTTCTTGGCTTCTCCATGTTACTGACACTTTGAGCAGGATAACATTCCATTATTAGAGCCCACCTCGGTACTATTGGGTATTGAGTGGCATTGCTGGGCTCTGCACACCAGAGAGCAGTTTCCTCCCCTCGCCCCAAACCAAAATGTGTCTAGACACTGCCACATGTTCCACAGGAGTGGGCGGTCACCCTGACTGAGAGCCCCTGGGCTAGATGATCCAGTGGGAACAGTTGGGGTGTTACTCAGGTTATAGGAAACCTCCAGGCCAAAATTATTCCCAAAGATACTGGTGGAGCTTCAGAGTGGCAGGGTCCTGAAGGCAACTCTTTACCAGCCCCCCACCAACTTACACTTCTTCCTACTCCCCTGCATGGAGCTGAGGGGACACTCATTTTTCACAAAGGAAACAGTATCCATTCCCTGCCTGTTTATTTAGTGTCAGAGCTGCTGTGTCAGAGCTGCTGTTTAGTTTTTTTTTTTTTTTTCCAGCCCTGGCAGTCAAAGATTGCTCTTTTGCACAATATTAAGTATCATTTGCTTTCCTACCTTTCATATCAGCTGAAAATTTGTTTTCCACTGGAAATTCTACCTTTGCAAGCTCCTGTTTAAATATTTCAGGCTGTAACATGTCTGAATTAGAAGGGGACAGTACTAGAGGTGCAGTGGTATTGGTGGTGGGGGAGAATGTCCATCAAAGAGTGACTTACTCCAGCAGGACATCTCTTTCCTTCAAAATGTCTCATTAGGGTCCCTAGACTGGGCCTCTCTCTCTGCATCCTGCAGTCCAATTTAATTAAGTGTAGGTCTTACCACAGCACGCTGCTCTTTCGACAGGAGGGTAAACTCATTCTGTCCATCATGACATTTGCTTTCTTAAGGGCCTCACCCTATGCAGCTTAAATAATTAAATGCTGGTCACAGAACAGTCTCCCTTTTCAAGCCTGTTGGAGGGCACAGTGGGTCTTTCTCATAGTTCGTTTTTGACACGTGATTTTTCAGAAGCTAATGGGTTTTGGTTTGTTATGTTGTGTAACAGTGCGTGATACTTCTGCCCATTAAGAATTCCAATCCTTGGCATGGTGCAAATCTAATCTGAACAGCTAGAAGGGACTTCTAACAGTGGATATACATGGTGATAGAGAAACCTGACTTCTGGTTCTAGTACTGGTCTGAGAACTTCCATATCACTGTCAGTACAGTCTACTGTCATCCAGGGAAGTCTAACCCTGAGGGTCAAATCCCTTGTGTTTCATTGGACATGTCTATTTATTTCAAGTTGGAGTGGGTTTGTCAAAAATAAAGCAAATCTTTAAAATGACCTCATAAGAGAAATTCCCAGAAGAACTAAAGATAACTGTACCTGCAGTGTCCATTTTGAACAATAGATTTCTCTGGGGGAATTGGGAATGATTATAATGAGCGTGGATCTCATTTACCCTAATGCTGATTTTGCACATTACAGGGATTTGTCATCTTTAAGTAATGTGCCAGATGAATACTTTAAAATAGATGCAACTTGGTGTGAATTAGCTATAATATAGCAAAATCTGATTGCTCTATTAATAGATAAAGTCCTTGGCCTTCAGAAAGCAGGGTGGCAGCATTTTTTAAAATTCATCATCTCTGCATAATTAGTTTTGAATCTCTAAATATTCAAGTTGAGGAATTAACCAGGAGCTGGAGCTGTTATCCTTCAGTGTCCCTTTCAATATTGTTCCACAATCATCATTTCCTTGTATTTTTCTAATTACTGCAAAACCAATTGTTTTAACTCAACTGCCCCGGCGCTTTGTAATTTGTTGAATGTAATCACCTTCAAATGAAGAAAATGTACTGCTTGTTTAGCAAATTGGGGCTTGATTAGATGAGCATCATCAGGTGGCTGTGGGATCCTGGGTCTCAGCTTGGTTTATTTGACCTGATCATAGTGTGTTGAGGATAGTGCCAAAGCCGTACTCAAATGTGAGCTCAATGATAAGGTGATTTGTAGTGGGGTTTTATTTGGAGAATAAAATTCATAAAATCCAAAAGAAACAACAATTCTGGTCCCAACTCCGAGGAACCTGTAGTGTGGTCCTAAGTGACACAAGCTATGCAACCTCTGTTGTCAGACACAGTCTGGATGGAGGGGAATTGTTCTGAAAAATCAGACTTTCCACGCTGACTTATGTTATGACCTCCCTTTTTTGTATAATCGTAATATCAAAATATTCTGAGCAACTTTCAGCTTACAATTGGACAGCCTCAGTCGCACAAGGCCTGCCTGCCCTGACAAGAAAGCACTGCACCAGGTGAAAAAATTCCCCTGAAGTCAAGTGACTTGACTACTGACTGATAAAAGCAAAAGGGCTGTTTTTGCAAAGTCTCTCTCACTGCCAGATGGATGGAGGAAACCCCAAATCTTATCATTCTATCATCTCACCTAGCCTTCTATTCAGTCTTTTAAAGAATTACTCAAACTTCCTATTGTTTGGCCTTTAGATGTGGAAATTCATCCAGCTTGTCTGTTCTTAAACTAGTTTTCTACCTGCTACACCTTAAAGGAATCCACAAAAGTCTTCTGGCTAGTTTTTCAGGATTCTACTATGTAGTCTTTAGATAAGGAAATTCACCTATGTCTCCTATTCAGAGATTTGATTAGCAAGGAACTTCCTCTTCTGTCTCCCAGGATGACTCAGGCAGAAAAACAAAAACCTATTAAATAGTAGATAAGGTTTAAGGGACTTCTATCTTAGTTGATCTCCACTATAGTAATATTAGTCATAAACTTTGTGCACCTATGTACCTGTTTTTAACGTTAATTGATTTTGGAATGTTATATCTCAGCTAAAGGGCAATATGAACCTAAACTGTTCTTAGGAGAAAAAAAGATGATTGTAATCTCTCAGCCCAGTTCGTGTGCTGATGTCATCCCACTGCTTGCTCCTAATGTATAAAATAAACCTCTGCTGAAGGCAGAGCAGGAAGACTTGCACCCAACTCTGACTCCCGTGTCTTCCTCACCCCCCTTTCCCCTTTTTCTCTTTCTCCCCTTTTTAGGAATCTCCACTTGCTGACGCCTTCCCACCTTAGGGTCCTGCCTGTCTTGCCTCCAGACACCTCAATAGTTGGAGCTGGTCTCTGATACCTAAGCAGAAGGCAGAATATATTTGGTTCTCTCTTCTCTCAGGCAATCTGTTTCATGTCTAGATATCTGATGAAAAGGATATCAGGGAGCATCACTGTTCTACCCCCAGCACTGAGGGACAAGCACCAGCATGGACACAGTTAAGAGAAGAATAACCAAAATGAACTATTGACAGTTCATTTTGCTTTTATTCTCTATGCCAGTGTCCTCTTTGCTTTTATCCTCTATGCCAATATTATTAATCACCCTCACCAAATGACTGGGAAGAAGTCCCATCCCCTTACTCCCCCTAACCAGTTCAAAAAGGAGATTTTCAAAGAATGAATCCTGGAATAAAGGTGCTCAACCTTGATTTCTCTCTTACAAATCTCAAAGTCATGATGTAATTTCATCAATAAGAGTGACTCTCTCTGTCGACAATTCACAAACTGGGGTGGCGATCATGAAAGTCAAACCAGGGGACATGGGACCATTAAAATAAACACCCTTCACCCACAGGATTCCAAAAAGATTTCCAACATCAGCCAGGAGGACTCATTTTCAAAGAGTAGTCACTTAAAATTCTGTGGCCTTGAGAAATAATGGAAAAAACGACTACGCTAATTTTTCTAGCATAAGCCTCTCAGGAGGAGAAATGTCCATATTTGGGTTCTTTCTGCAGGTTGCTGCTTGGGTGGTTCTTTCAAAAAAAAAAAAGGCCCAGATAGACAACAGATGTGCCCATGAGGAACTAGCAAGGCCTGATAGTTAAGTTTTTATTCTAACCACATTTATTAAATATCTGTAATGTGCTGGGACCTGTGGTAAGTGCAGGAAATGAATGAAAAGCAATCTTAGGAACAATCACTGCTTTTAATGAGAGCAGTGAACATGCAAAGAAATAAATGGCAAGCGAAGAGATAAACAGAGTAGTACAGGAGGACAGACAGGGGCGGGTAAATTATTAGAGGAGCATGAGGAAGACTTCTGGAGGAAGTTTATTCTGAACTAAATTCTAACGACAAAGAAGGAGGCATGTGAAGCAAGAGAAGGGTTGGGTCTGAAATCCAACCTGGATTTCAGGTTGGATCTAAGCTGGAGATCAACAGAGCAAGAGCAAAAGCACAGAGGCTGCTAACGATGCTATGTGTTCGGGACAGAGTGAACATTTTCATGAGGTGTAATGTTTAAGATAAACATGGAAAAAGGTGAAGTCAGAGAGGCAAGGCCAGGATGGAGACTGTGAACATTTCAAGAGGAGGATGTTGGATTTTTGTCTATGGAGAATGGACAGTGCTTAAAGAGTTGGCAAGGAGACACCATGAAGGGCCTCTGCACTGTGCTGGCAGACTGGGTGGTGTATTTGAGCAGGAGGGCACCTGCAGTGGATAGATGGGGATGAGTGCCACAGAGAGGCAGTGGGATGCTATAGGACACATGAGGGCCTGAAGTCCAACTAGCAAAGGGACAGACTTGAGAATATAAAAAGAGAAGTGGGTAGTGCCATAGTCCCACCGGAAGGGAAGGGGTGAGAAGGACATGTCAAGGAAAAATCCTAGTTTCCTCACTTATATTCCTGAAAGAATGGCAAGGCCATCCATTAAGACAAATAACCTGATAGGCATAAGTTTCTAGAGAGAATCAAAGGCTTCAGTTTGGACTTTTGCCCTTGAGGTGTCTGGAAGGGATGATAATGGCAGTGGACAGCCAGATGGAAGAATCAGATGCTGGGGAAAAGCCTCTACTAGAACTTGTTATTTTACTTTTTGCTAACCAGGCTCAGTGGTTTCAGCCAGGAATAAGAATCACCTCTCTCTCTTCATCAGCAGATTGGAGACAATTCCACTGGGTCTTCCCCTCATCTTATATTCTACCACAGGTTTGCTCTTTCTCTCTCCTTCACATCCCCATCTCTATTCCTTGCTCACGCTGCATGAAAGGGGAGGTATATTTGTTATGCCCAGATTGGCAAATTAGAGTGGCTAGATCTGCAGAAACAAAGCTACAAAATAATTTCTGACCACTACCTCACCTGCTGTTCCACACACCCAACTCCTAAATCCTGTTCCCACCACTGATTCTGTGCTAACAATCTGAACTTTTAAAACATATTTCAAAGTCAAGCCAGAGAAACCAACCTTGAAAGGAAAGATGTGTATTTACTTTAGTGTTTTATGAGTCCATAGTCAGGGTTTTGAGGAAAGTAGGTGCCTTTTGCCATATACTATGTGATTCACAAAGCAGCCATGAGAGAGCATGGGGTCTCGGGGCACTCTGATTAAAGCCAGGGTCTCCAGGCACACTGTGCTGGGGGAGTGGACAGTGTCTAAGCACTGGCCTATGGGGACAGTGGGTGAGAGGGAGACTCCTGAGCATTGCATGTTCTAGAAGTGATGGAGGACAAATGGCTACTGTCAGATGCCTCTCCTACTTGAGGGAAATGTCAGGGAACCAGGGAGAGAGGGTGAGTTGAAGAAAGGGCAACCTTGGAGAACTTCCACTAAGTCTTAAAGATCTACTGGCAGGGGCCTCCCTGGTGGCACAAGGGGTTAAGGTGCAGCACCATGAAGCTATCTGCACCACTGCAGCCTGAGTTTGATACCCCACAGGAAACTGACCCACATGGCACAGCAGACCTCTCCTGCCTTGCCCACTGCTTCCCTCAGCAGTATATTTCAGTAGATCCTCCTATTCTGTTCCCTACTGTGTTCCTGGTGAATCCTCTTGCTACCCCATTACCCCCCCCCCCGCCCTGCATCTCTGGCCTGCACTCCAGCTCTTGTATTGATAAATCAATCAATCAATCAAAAAAAAAAAAAAAGATCTACTGGAAAATTTCACTCAGCAGCCCAGGGACCTTTACTATAAAACTTTACTACTGAAAGTGGGGATGAGGTGGGTGGGAGGGCAATCTCACACTGACAGACACATGTGATGAAAGCAAAGAGAAATCATGACTCGAAGGGAGGAAAATCTGCACACTCAACACGTGCACTGTTGTAGGGTTTCCCTGTGTTTCTATTTTTTCCATATCAACTCACCAATAATTCAAAAGTGAATGGTGCTGTGCCCACCTTTAAGCCTGCTCAGGGTTTGTTAGAAGCCAGCATCCACTCAGTGCCATGTCATCTCTCAGTGTACATTTTCCCTCCAGGCAGCACCTCCATCACTAGGAGATGAGAGGTAGGCAGTGTGGTGGGGTCTGCTGGGGACCGGATGTCTGGCAACAAGTCTACTTTGAAGGCAGAGGGCAGGTGTGTCTTGCTAGGGAAAGGGATTTTCTTGCAGGTTGTGCTACATTCAGAGTAACTCTCTCTGGACCTCAGAGCTTCGTGCCAAGGAGCATCATATGCCCAGAGTCTAAAGCAATAAACCCCTTTCAAAAGAGGGGTTTGTTCTGGTTGGAGGAAATAGATGAGCAAATTGTAAGAGAAAAACAAACAAACAAACAGCCAAACAAAAAACCAGGCTAAGATTTGTTTCATTTTGTAGAGCACATAAAGAAAATTAAGGGAGCAAGTTCATTGTTCAGCAGGTTCACTACCCATTCCCTAATATTTACTCCTTATTCAAATAAGGAATCATTCATTTGAATAAAACAATGTTAAAACTTAAATCCTAAAGTAAGTTTCCTCCCTTATACTCAGATCCTCATTCATTGGACTCAAACAATTGCCTTAATTCTTCAAGAAGTTTAAACATTGCCTTCAAATCAAGCCTCTTCCTGGAGCCACATTCCCTGCCCCCACCCCCCCACTAGACTCCCACTACCAGAGGGAGGGACAGGGATGAATTTGATTGCATTTCTCTTTGTAGTTACAAGCTGTCTATGGAATCACGGGGGCCCCCTTCTAAAACCTCCCCCCTCTACCAGGTGCTCCTCCTCCCACCCTGCTGGCTCCTGCTCCTCCATCCTGTCTGGTTTTTCCTCCCCTGAACTTGAAAGGACACAGTGCTCCAAGTACCCCACAGACTCCCTCCTTCCTGATCTCAATTGGACCCCGGGCGGGCCTTAAGTGTCTCCCACATGTTAACACTAACATCCACATCTCAGACCAGCCCTGGTCTGCGCACCTCCAGACCCACACACCCACTACCCACTCCAAGGGCTTCCTCTTGCCAAATGGGCACTGAGCAGTTAGCACATGCAAATGGAGCTTCAGACTGAGTCCTCAAGCCTCAGTCTGGGCTCTCTCCATTCTGCTGGCAGAAGGCTATGCCTTTAGGACTCAAAGCTTGGAGGCTGCCTGAGGCTGCTGTTTTTTTTTTTTTTTCCTTCACTTTTCTCTCCAATCTATCAGTGAATAGGGTAGAATTTTAATTAGATCTAGAATCAAACTTTTCTCACTCTCTACATTGCACAATGAGCCACAGGTGTCTATTAATATTTAGATTATAGTTGCTTAAAATTAAAATAAAGAGAAAAGAAAGGATTCAAGTGAGAACTCTTAGAGAAAAACTAACAAAAAACAAAATGTAAAAATTCAGTTCTTTACTCTCACCAGCAGTAGCATTTCAAATACTTTCAAGGTCTGTGTGACTGGTGACTTTGGTATCAGACAATGCAGCACAGTACATTTCTAACTCATCAGTGCAGACAGTTCTAGCCAATGACATTCAGTCCTCTCACTGTGACCACCCTGGTCCCAGACCCTGCCATGTGCCCGATGGCTGCAACAGCTTCTGACTTGATGTCACCACTTTAGTCTTTACAACATAGTAGCCAGAATAATGGATTTAAAATGGACCATGCCCCTCTCTGCTCAGGGTTGTCCAGAGGTTCCTGCCTGTCTGTCAGAGGAAACGCAGTCTTCAGAATGGCAAGTAAGACCTGTGCCCTGGCCCCTTTAATGTCTTTGATCTCACTGTGTCTTCCAGCTGCTCTGACATACCCAGATGGCCTCCTGTGATTCAGCCTCATGGCACCTGGGCTGGATTTTCCCTTCAGATTTCCTTCTGGCTCACCCCCTCTTTTTCTTCAAATCAACTCAAAAGTTGCCTTTTCACCTAGGGAGGCTTGTTTTGCATGCTATTTTAATTTTAACATCCTCTCCTCCCACTACCACTCAGACCAGTTCGGTTCAGCTCTCCCTACCCCAGCCTTCTTATTTGTCTTTTCCAAAGCACTTACCTACTGTCAACAAACTGTACATTTATAGCTGACCCTTGAACAACAGAAGTGTGAACAATGGAGGCACATTTACAGTGGATTTCTTCTGAAAAATACACTGTAGTGCAGTGAATGTAGTTTTTCTTAGCACTTTCTTAATATTTTCTTTACTCTAGCTTTCTTTATGTAAGAAGACATATGCAAAATATGTGTTAGTTGACTCTGTTACTTTTGGGGAGAATAAACAGCTATGCACCTATTTTTGATTGGGCAGGTGGTTGGTGCCCCAGACTACCACCACTGATCAAGGTCAACAATGTTTATTATACCTATTGTTTACTGTCTGGCAGGGATCTTTGTCAACATGCCTGTGGCTGGAAAGGTGGCTGAAGAGGCTTTATATTAATATTTGTTTAATAAATGAATGTAGTTTTTGAGCTGGAATGGGCCCTAAAAATCATTCTTGAATAAAGCAGCTTGGGGTCGGTGAGGTTATTCACCACGGGTGCCCTGTTAGTTCAAGGGAAGAAAGAGCTTGGACTTGAGCTGGGCCTGACCCGACCCTAGGCATCTTCAGAGATTCAGCCCATGATGATAAGCTCATGTCCCCCTGTATCTATCAAAACCAGAGGACAATGACAAACCACAGAGGGCTAATGGGGACAGCAACCCAACTATAAGGCCAGGGGTGTTTGTCACTTTCTTCTTGGTGGTCTTTGCAGGACTCAATCATTCATCCTGCTTCTCTAAAGGCTCATAGGAAGCAAGGAACAAAATGGAGGCTAGGTTTTTGGCTAATTTTACACACCAATATTATCTCCACAAGTCACAGATGCTAAAACGTTTGAAAAACTGGAAGCATATATGGCTGACAGACTACATTGCCCTTAAGGTAATCAGACTTACTTTGAAAGAGAAAGTCAAGGTTTCATCATATAATTGCTAAATTGCTATTTGAGAAAAAGTTGATTTGTATGAAAAGAATGATTCTCCATTGCATCATAAATTTTTCTGATAATCCAAAAAGGATTAGAAAAAAGGCAGATCCCAGATCACATTTTGTGTTAGGGGTTAATCCTTCCCCTTGCTGTAAGGAAATGCCATTTCAAAAGATGTTATTTTTAAATGCTATGGGATGACACTTTTCTATCAGTCAATTCTGATTTAAAAACTATATTGAGGGAATTTCAACTTCATAAACAGACCTGTTCATAATGACATGGCTAACAGGTCCAGAGCTACACAGCACAATGTGAACAAAGAGCCCAGAAAATTCCATCCATGGCTCACTGGATGATTTAACTTGCCAAAGTAGGTAATTAAGAACAATGTTATCTTTATAGTCAGTCCTCATCACTGAGATAACTCAATTGGAAACTTTTTGGGAGATGTCTGAATTGAAAATAAAGTCCTTACAGACTGCACTCAATGTCACAGAGATTATATCAGAAAACAAATTGATGCACATAGACAATCTTCTGTACATACCAGAAAATTAGATCTCAGGAGAGATGTGGAACTAATATCAAAATTAAGGGGGATGGAGACAGAGCACAATAAAAGGCATAATCAGCGGCTCCCAGAGAGGGGAGCCTTGAATGCCCAAGGTGCTCCCAGCTTTACCTTGGGTGGTGCTCTTCATTGCTTTCACTAATTTGCCCCTTCCAGCTCCAAAACCATTATTTCCATAGGCCAGGTCACTGTCACTATCACTGCCACCGTTGGCAGAGAATGCACACATTCTAGGTACCTTGTCCTAAGTGAGTAATATGAGACTGTTAAGATTATTCATGCAAATGAAATGGGTCATAGCATCCAGAGAGGACAGGAAGCTGACTACTGTGGAGTGCACAGAATTCCATCACCACTGGCCAACCCCCAAGAACAACTCTGCTCTGCATGTCTATCTGCTCAAGCAGGGCTGGTACAGGCTACTTAATTACCAGAGCTGCAGAATCAGGCCTGTTAATGAAGCCATTGACCACCCTCTGCCACAGTCCCAGGCACAGGAAAGTCCCCAGTTTCTCACTCTACATTTTGTATACTTCTTTATTGGGCCTTATTTGTCTCAAGTGCCTATTATAAGCTTGTGAGCTGCTGATACGAGCCTAATGGCTTATTTATTTAACTGATCTCATCATTAGCTTTCAAGTATCAAAGGGTATGAAAAAAATTCAACCTTAAAACAAAGGAGTGAATGTTTGCCTAATTTAGAATTTTCTTCCAATTCTTGAAACAACAGGAGCCTTTAGAAAAGTATGCATTTAATGACCTTATAAATTCCTTGAATCCACTGATAGTCATTGCTGGAGGAATTAGTCTCCCCTCTTGTTCACATGCACATGCAGACTGACCCTGAGAATGTTGCTGGTGTGGTATTAATGCTGAAATTGTTGTGTCAGTTACTGTATGAACATTTTTTCCCTCTGCACACAAGCAAAATATTGGATATAGGACTGTAAATCCCATGTACAGCAGCAAGGGTGCCTAGGACTATCGTTTTTGCTTACTGGCCTGTTAGAATCAAATATTCCTTATTTGTCTGAGACAGGCCAGTACAGAAGCATGGGATGGTGCCCTGAAGTCTGTGTGATTGGAAATTACAAAAACACATTTTTATAATGTGTTTTTAGGATGTAAGTTCCTCTGGCTAGAGTTATAAATTCGGGCAGTTCCTAATTTTCCTTCTTTCTTCATTTACTCATTCACCTGCCCATTCAACATAAACTTATTGAGTGTCCACTCTGCAAAGTAATGTGCAAGGTTCTGAGGAGACAGAGCTCAATACAGGAGATTCCAGTAGCTCCACAATGCTGATGTCCATAAAGGTGGGAAGTCTACCAGCTATGGATCCAGGGGACACCCACATCTAGAGTTCCAGCAGGCAGGTCTCCATCACACACTTGGGGAGAATGAGATTAATCTATTTTCATCTCTCTGTCTAGGAAACACAAAAGGAACCAGGCACTGTGTTGATACTGAAAATAATAAAACTAACTGATGCTTCCGACTTTCCTGCCCTGGCAATCAAGGAAGCAGATTCTAAGTCACAGTGTGCCTCTTACAAGTCAGGGCAGGTTTCTAGTGGGGTGAGCTGGTGCAGGATGATGAAAAAGATCAGGAGAGGATTCCCTGAACATGGAAGTTGGGGTTGGGTGAGGAGTGCACTCAGAGGGGCTAGCCCCTTCCTGGCCAGCACTGAGTCACTCTGTGTGTGTGTGTGTGTGTGTGTGTGTGTGTGTATTTCGCTTTCTTCGAATTGCCCAGTCTTCCAATCCCTTTGCCACTGTCACTAGCCACTGTTTCCCAATTTTGCAGACCCCAAAACAAGCACAAAATCTCATCAATACCAAATTGGACACTTGGCACATATGAGGAGAGCCAAGGTAAGAGCCCTCCTCCTGCTCAAGTTTGGAAACCATTGCTCTGGAGAACTCCTCACAGATCTGTGTGTAAGTGCAGACCTGCTAGAATCTACTGTTTATTCTTTTGCCTCCCTGCTTGTACAGCAGCCATGCTGAGTGCCAGACTCAGAATGCAGGGGGGCTAAATCGCAGCTCACCCCATAGTGACTTTCCCCTGGGCCCTGAACACAATTAAGAATCTCTGTGGAGCTGCTCTTCTCTGCTTTAAGTTGAGACCCTGAGCCCAGAGACACAGGGCAGTTCTCCTCTGCATCACCTTTCCCTACATGCCCATGTTTCCTTTCTATATAGACTAAAGTAACTGACAGATAATGAAAAAACATCACTCACTCATTCTAAATAGCACTCTTCTGACTTGGGAGAGTGAGTCCCATTCCGCCACAACTAATTAGAGGAGAGCATCCAGACCCAAGAACATGGATGCAAATTGATGGAAGTGCTTTCAATTCCCTCCAAGAACCCATAATGTTGCTTAGTGCCTCAGGAGAAAAGGCAAGTCTTGCACCTTAGATTATTTTTATTCACTGAAGCAACAACAAATTTGATTGAAAATTAAATCTATCACAAAAGTGTTTAAGGAGGGCACTTCTCACAAGCAGCACCAACACGCCGGAAAAAATGCTCCTGCAGGCCCCACTCTCACCTGCGTCTCAGCAGTGGTGTCTTCATCCTCCCAGCCTGGAAGGGGCTGACTGGCCATTGTGTCATCAGCATATTGAAATGGTGAGCAGGTCTGAGGCCTTGGTTCTGCTCCATTCTGCTTTGGGGAAGTGATTTTTCCTAAATAAGGAAAGCATATGAAATCATAATCAGCTTCCAGCAACTCTTTACAAGTTTAGGGAAGTATGTGGGAAGAATATTCAGAAGTAGTTTTTTTAAAAAAGGTCCAAATTTGGTGAAAGCTGTGCTTCCTAACATTCCGTCCCCTGCACATCTGTGCTAACCACAGCTTTAGCATCACTGTGTGTGCAGTCTAGAAGGCAAATTGTCCTTAGACCACTTGCCACAAAATATTAATGGCCTTTTCAGTTTAGAAAGAGTTCAGTGGGCAGACCACTTGGGAGACACTGATTATTCTGCAAATAACAAACAGGTGTCCTTTTCAGAGAACATCTCAGAGCCTTGATTGTGCTAAGGTAGATTGCCATCATTTTCAGAGACAAGATTTGGATTTGCATTTTTTCTCATACATACTGGAGCAGTGAAACTTTATTTTCCTAGAATACTTGTTAAGATCATTCTCAATAATATGTTTTGGGAAACTATGCTAAGAGGTCCTTAATGACAGTGCAGGGAAGTTCTCCTCTGTATCACCTGAGCTTTTTGTTAAATTGCACTTATTCAGCACATCTGCAGTAGGGCCTGCGTTTCTTATTTCTGACAAGCTCCCTGGTGATTCTGATGGTGATGGTCTATAAATCACACTTTGAGTAGCAAGGGTGTAATTAGCAAGGATGATTTAAAAAGTTCCTCTATTATCCATAAGTGTAGATTAACTTGCAGAGTGTATGCCTTCCTCACACCAGATAGGAGGACTGCTGTTATTATCTTCCAGCCTCAATGATTATCAACAGAACATGCTGTGATAGCCTCTCAACAGCATTTTGCTCATGAGCAGAGATGAAATAATTGTATTTTCATCAGCTCTGTGAATTTGTGTGGTTACTCAGATACAGGAATAATAGAAAAACCGATTCAAATGTGTACACTGAACAGGAAGTGATTGTGCTACACGGGCACTGTCCCATTTTCCTTTTGTCTCATCTAGTTCTCTACTCCCTGGTCCTTCAAGTATGTACCTGATGGCCACAGAGAGAAATAAGCCTTGGAAAACTGGCCTGCCTCTGGACCATGCAATGGTATCATGCGGTGGACAGGAAGCTCCAGGATGGGCAACGCAAACGCCCTGCAGGGTGCTGACCTCGCTTGCCCACCTCACACTGCATTTCTACAATTCTTCATGACAATTTAATTAAAACACAAACCTCAGAAAACTGGTGCAGTGAGTCTTAGCAGCAAGATCAGAACAATCTCCTTTCTATTCCCTTCTTATGAAGCAATTCGAGGCTTGTGGTTTCTGTTCAATTTGTTATAATGACAGTGTTTAATCATGGCGTCTACTCGGCAGCCCGCCACTGAATTGAGGTCACACATGTGACTATTCAGGCATGGAGCACATAATCTATAACTAAGATTTTGCCCCTGAATCTCTGGAGGCTGAGTCATTAATTAACAATGCATTTATTGCAAAAAAAAAAAAATACATTATAGCTTTTGCAAATGTAGCCTTGGTTTGAAATGAGCCGAAGTTTGCAATGAAACATCTCATGGCATGAAACATTCCTGTCTGAAGGGAGAATTCTGCCATGGGAATAGTCCAATCACATTTACTTAAAGATGTTTAACTAAAAGTTTTCTCTAATTTCTCAGAAGCCTATGGTATAATCTCTACTTGCGGCACCTTTCTAATCACCAAATCATAACTGAAAGTTTTTAGATCTCTATTTCATATGCTTATGCATGTCATAAATGCAATATAAGCCAGGCAAGTTAAAAGCTATGTAGTATCTTCTGGGGTTGTGATAAATATATTTAATCTTGAGGGAACAATGGAAAAACTTTGACCTTTAGTCTGGTCCTATCTTTAATCACAAAAGCTTGTTTCCATTGACAGCAACAAAGGATGTTTCTTCCCAATGGGAGGCTCAGTCCATTCTATTGCTGTGATGCACAATCTATTGCTAATATATCAAACTAAGTCTTTTATAGTTCAACATATATTTGAGGAGGATCGGAATGTTTTAGAAGATGTATGTTTATGGTTAGAGGGCAAACAACAGTTTCAGTTAAATTGATGTCTCAGAGAAAATTTGATCTATATTCAGAGTTACACTTTAAAAGATAAAATCCCAAGAACATTTGCAGTGTGGGTTTTTTCCTTAATCAACTTATGGCTCCATATACCAGTGCTTAGATGCTTGTTTCCTTTACATGTATGTATACTCCTCAATGTAATACTAACAGAAGATATGATTAGTACTTGTCACTTTACTTTTGGGTTTAGAACATGGAGGTGTTAACAGCAGCCACATTTTCCCTGGGCAGAGGTCACTGACTTGCTCACCTCCTGGTGGGTACCTTTTCTGCTGCCTGTTTTCCATTTTGTCAGTAAGTGCATTACTATTGTGGGAAAACTATCTTGGGAAAGAATAGGCATTTTACCTGAGGAGGCTGGTTTGGGAAGATGACTTTGAAGAGGCCGCATCCCATGAGTCATCATGATTGGGTCAGATGTGGAATAAACAATGGTGTTATCTGCAGAGCCTGGGCTATCTGCAGAGGAAGGCACTTCTCGTTGAAGGGTCACTGCTCCGGTGGAGGAAGCTGTACAAAGGGCTGGCTGTAGAGATAAGATAGGTTCAGGGTCCTCCGGGGAGTCTGGCTGGCACAGGTATCGTCCTGCTGAGCGGTTTCCAGAGTCTGGGAGTGGGAAGGTTCCGATCCCACTGTCCAGTGTACGCATCTGACAGTTTGATTCTAGGCAGAGTGACAGAGTATGGATTAGAAAAACGGCTCACCTGCAAGGGTAAAAGGAGCTTAGGCATTTGGATCTGATCTGAAGGAAAGAGGCAGTTAGAAGGAAGAGACACTAATTAATGGTGTAGTAATTTCTAGTGAGTGGCTTGAAACAGATTTAATTGAGCATGAAGATATTCTCTTCTCATAACAAGAGGTAAGAAGGCCAGCCATTACTGGAGGCAAGTGTCACATGTTTATATATTCTAGATGGTTCTCTGGAGTTATAACAGAAAAAGAACTGTCAATAGAGGTCAAAAATTAATTTTGACAACCCTTATTTAAATTAGGAATCATATGACTTCAACCAATTTGGTAAAATTTATTAACTGAGATACGATGAGTAATATAACATAAAAAATTGAAGTGATGTCCTAACAAAGGTAATTGTGCATCTCTTAAATAAATTATAATTATTTTGTAATTAACAAAGTCTATGACCTCTCAATTTAAATGTGAGGGCAACTAATTCACATGCTATGAGGGTCTGTCCCAAAGGTACTGTGGCTGTGGTAACACCACTTATCATGTGGGCTTCATTTGTATGGTGTGTGGCTTATCTAAGCCAATAGGCAGCTTCCAAAAAGTCTCTGGTATCTAAGGAAAATAACACCCTTGGCTCTCCCTGGTGATGCAGTGGGTTAAAGTGTAGCACTAAGAAGCTAAAGCCACTTCAGCATGAGTTCAATCCCCACCCCAGAGGTGACCCACATGGTGCGGCAGGCCTCTCTGGCCTGCCCGCTGTTCCCTTCAGCAGTGTACTTCGTCAGTCCACCTGTTCTGCTCCCCATTTTGTCTCTGGTGAATCCTCTCACCACCCCTGCACCTCTGGCCTGTACCCCAGCTCTGTATATTAAATAAATACACCTTTAAAAAAATAAACAAAAAAGAAAACAATACCCGTAATAAATTTATATCAGCCTCCTGTAAGTTAGGATAAAGCAAAAAGCACAACTTAGCACTATGTTAGGCACAGTGGGGAATGTAACAGAATATGACATTCTTTTATTAAGATGCTCAACAGTTAATATTTTAATGATACTTTATAGATCAGTGACTTGGAGTACAGCTTTTGACAACAACTAATTGCATGAACCCCTGTACAAGATCCTTAACCTCTACAGGCCTCAGCTTCCTTATATGTTCACCAAGGAATCTTTAGAATTTAGAAGATATCCAGCATACTGTTAGAGAGCTGAATGAATGAAATAATGAATGGTGACACATATGAAATGCATAGCATATTTATTCATAGCTATCTGGTAGGCAAATCATTTATCCTTAAATGTTTATTTATGCATATAAGAACTGGAGTACAGACCAGAGGTGTGGTGGGTGAGAGGGTTCACCAGAGAAAGAGTGGGGAGCAGAACAGGCACATTGACTGAAATACACTGCTGAGGGGAACAGCAAGCAAGACAAGAGAGGTCTGTCATGCCATATGGGTCACCTCTCTGGCTGGGGGTCAGACTTGTGCTACAGGGACTGCAAAGATTTATAGTGCTGTGCTTTAACCTTTTGCACCACCAGGGAAGGCCCAAAAGCCTTTCTTATACAATCTAATTTGATGCTGAACAATTAAAACTGAATCTCTGAATCTATTGACAAAGGTTTAGTGGGCTCACAATTGACTTTTATAAATTCTAGTAGGTTTAGTGCTTTGCTTAGGAAGTACTGGGAAGATTGAAGACTCAACCTAAAAGAGGAAAATACAGATATTCTTTCTTCTTTCTGGTGTCATTTAACCATCTCATCTGCCATTGGGTTTCAGAGACTGGCCATGAATAGTTTGGGTCTTGAAATCCTTGACTGCTTCCTTTTCTAGAATCCCAAGGGCTAAGTTTTAGCCTCATTCATTCCAGGGACTCTACTTGGTCAGCTTTACTCTCAACCAGTTTTGTTGATTATTCATCATCTTCTTCTTATTTCATTTTCTTTTCAATTACATAATATAATTAATTGTTTCAGAATGACCTTTTGGATAAATGGTCAGTTCGCTGTAGAGGAAGGCATTTCAGAGTGTTTGAAAAGAAATGCTATTCAGAATTCAGCATCCTTCCTTCATTTTAGTCTAGGTAAACAACAGTTCTCAGATTTAATAGGACCCTCTGTACTTGGATGTAGTTCTAGATGTCTGAAATATTTGGTTCTCACACAGGAGAAGGGGGATTCCCATCAGAACTGACCCAGGCTTTGTAGATGGGAATCCAAGCCACAGGGATCTAACAGCTGAGAAGTGCTGGTCCCAACCTGTCCCAGGCTTCACACCATGATCCTACTTACTAAGGGGTGTTCAGTGTGGTGGGACACTAGGGGCCCTTTTCCTGTCATGAATTTGGATGATTATGCTTGGCAGTTTTATTTCTATTGCCATTTATAAGTGAGAAATCATGATTCAGAAAAGTAACTTGCCCAAGGCCATATGCTATAAATAAAGAGCTTGGATTTGAAGCCAACTTTCCTGAATTATTGAGACCAAGTTCTTAACTACAACTATCAAGCTATTCCAATTCTCCCCAAAAGTACAGGTAAATCCAGAAGTGGGACTGCTCAGTTGACAGTACTTGGGGCAGCCTGGGGAACAGAAGGCACACAGAATGTCCTCCTGCTCCTAGCGCCCAGCTTCTCCTCTGGAATATGTGTGGGCCCTGAATTCTGTCTGGGTCCTGTATACCCCATCCTGTGACCAAGGTCTGCTGTTGATATGCCTTTATCTACCAGGTTGCTGGCCCTATACAGGATGCCTATGTATTCTGATTTGCACAGGTCAGAACTGCCTAGTAACTCCCCCTACTTTTTTAGATTAAATCTGTAGATCCCCACTCTGGGTTTTCCTGATATTTATCTTGCTTCTGTGGGCTTAGCAATAGGCACTGTCTTCAAGCAGAATGCTTTCCTGACTTTGTCTAAGAGTTCTCTCCCAAGTATTTTAAGACTCTTAAAACTCTGAATCCAGTCCCCTCCAAAGGGAGAAAATGCCTTTTCAGTGATTTCCTAGTGCAGCACCCTGTGCCCCAAAGCCTGTGTATGTTGTAACACAAAGCAGGAAAGAGGGAAGAGGAGGGACCTAGGATCATAACAATGATGAAGGAAGTTTTGTGTCCCTTTGAGGACAACATTTTCTGTTATCTGTCCCTTTAAATTAATTCCCCCGCCCCATAATATTGTCACATCAGAATCCATAAAATAGGACTTTTGGCATTCCTGAGTTTTCTTATTCTCTGAGAATTGTGTGCACTGACATTAAATGCAGGACCTACCTGCTATTAAGGCCATTTTTTAACTTTGAAAAATTACAGATGCCAAATGTAGTGAATTTGAAAGACTCATTTGTAAGTCCCTATGAAATGAGGTGCGGACAGTCAGGGACTTGGGCACCATATGCCAGGTTTTACCCTCAAGCAAATTTCTCCGGAATGCATAAACTTTTGAAAATGGAGTTTATATTGAAAATGCTGACACCTTTCTTATGTAGTTTCCTTAAAAGTAATGTAACTTTCTTGCAGTTCATAAAAGTAGTGCAATCTGGAAAATGTTAGATATTGTGCTTCTGAAGGCACCTTTTTCTCTAAATTGCAAGCACTCACAAAATAAGTGGCTGTGATAGGAACAAAGTTCAAAGAGGCAAGCTAGCCTTGTATGTCCAATAAGATGATCAGACTTGATCTTGATAAGAATAAGTTCACATTGGTGGCTGTAAGTGTATTTGTCCACAGGGCCTTACTAATGAGTTCAAGGGCTGGGTCGCTGGATGGACCAGTAGGCTTCATTCTTTCATGGTCATGTATTATGACTCTGACTTTGGTCAGCTCTCCCACCTACTGTATCTCTCAAGGTGAGTACTCTCACTATCATTGATAAGCCCAGAGGTTTCACAGGACTTACAACAGTACTTCCTAGTCCTTTTAATGTTGGGGGACACAGAGACAATACACTGCTCCTGGGAAAAGCAGGTGCTGCAGATCCAGTGGCTGCCTGTGAGCGGAGGGCTGCTTATCCCAGCACTCCTGGCACTGTCCAGGGCACATCAATAGCAGAATGGTAATGACTAACCTACAGAATGGAATCTTCTTTTACCCACACCTTGAATTCATTCCCTGGCTTATAACCTACCATGCAAGGAGATGGTTACCTTTTTAGTTTCAAGCAGCTGATAGGGAATTTCTAGACCCTCCTTTATTGGAGAACAATGTTTAGAATACTGGTTTAGGAATCTTGTCTACATCAAGCTTTAGCTAAGAAGGCTATTTATGCCTTAAAGGGAGATGAGCTGTGTGGGGATGACCAGTCACCAAGGATGACCTTTCTGTGGGATTGTGGCAGAAAAAAATTCTGGCAAAACATTTTCATGAGGGAGTTTTCAGTTGTTAGCTGAGGTTGTATGATATAAAATCCTCACTCATCTTACCAATTAGCATTAAACCTTCTGCTCCTTGTAGCAGGTACCTTGACAGTTGACTTTAATTTCATCACCTGAATATAAGATTCCATCATCACTATAAGGTTGTTTGAGGATTAGAAACAAAGCATATCATAAACATAGCTTGATGTCTGGGATAAGCACATAGTTACTGTCCAGAGAGCAGCAGCAATTCTTAAAATAAGGGTTATTAGACTGTAAGAATGCTGGGGGAAGACTGAATTTTATTAATCTCTTCACTGTTCCCATATGAGCCCATTCCTGATGCCATCTTGCCCTTATTTTACAACACAGTGAATAACATGGAAAGCTGATAATTACAGGTTGATAGAACATCTCACTTAGTCCCCATTATCAGCAGGCAGCACAGCACTTAACACATAGTCTGCTTTCACTGAGGTAGAATGAAAGAATAGGTAAATGAAAAATACTACTAAATTTTAGAAAATTCTCCCTTAAATTAAATGCAATATGGATCTTTGCTTGTGAAATCCCAATCTGCTTTTTTGTTTTGATTCCAAGAACTAAAGAAAACAGCTGATGAAAATAGAAGGGGAGACAGAGGAGCGACAAAATGGCAACAGAGTGAAGCTGCCGAAATCATTGCCTCCAAACACTCATAGGATTTTAAGATTAAAAAGGGACAGTAGACTCATATACTACAAGTCTCAACCCAAATGAGAACACCCTGCGCTCACTAGAAGGAAGATAACTGGGGGAAACTCAGTGACTGGGGAACCCCAACTGGGGAGCTCTGACCACAGAGTGCCGTGGGTGCCCAGATGCCAGGAAGAGGTAGACTTATGGCTGCAGCTTTTTGCCCCAGCCCTGTTATAGCCCTGGAGATAAACTGAGACAACTCAGTTATGGAGAAGAAATGAAATTGCGGGGAAAGACTCAGCTTGGATCCAGATCTGGGTATGCCCAGATGCCCAGACTCTAGGATACACTGCAGATCTGTTGCCATTCTTTGCCTCAGCAGCCCTGATAAAGCCCTGGATATAAACTGAGACAACACAGCCAGGTGAGTGACTCCAAAGCTGGGGTGGGGGTGGGGAACTGCTATACTTAGAGCCCAGGAGGTGGAGAAGAGGAACTGGCAAGTGGGGCACCTCTAGCCCTACCCACATATCCTGCCCCCCACAATGGAGAACTGAGACTAGGCAACTTTAGGGCGTGGTCAGGTCTTGGCACCATTTTTAAGACATGGTCAGCAAGACTCACAATGCACCAGAAGTAAAAGAGGAAACAAAACAAAACAAAACAAAAAACTGGTTAGACAGGACTCAACCAAGGGCCCAACCCTGATAAAATGCAACAATTTTAACAATCTTCCATGGGCACATTCGACATAGAGAGGCCGGCACATTCGACAGGGAGAAGCCCTATGAAGTGCCTCAAACGGGGAGACTTTCTAAGACATATACCTGCTTACCGCATCTATCCACAAAAATTGTGGTAAAACCCTGGAGTTAAAGAGATATGGTTGGGCTCTATGAGAGTACCTCAGGCAGTGGGGAGGCACTGCTCAGGGAAAGACTGTTTGGAGTAGACACAAAGAGCCCTGGAAGCTCAGAGGGAGGACTGGCAGCCTGTTCAGCTGGGAGGACTACAGCCCTCTGGTACACCCCTGCACTCCTGTGGGGGGAGGGAGATCCCACCCCCATAGCAGAGGCCTGAAGACTTGTGAGCCAGAAAGGCTCACAGTACTTAGAAAGTAAACAAAGCCAGCCACCAACTCAACCACAGGCCCAGCTCCAGGGAGACCTACAACACTTCTAACACATCATACTCTCCATGGGCACACCCAAACCTAAAGGGAACCTGGGACATCCAAAGGCTAAAAGATCAACAGACACCTTCCAGAAACAAGGATTCAACGTGTTTCTGGAAGAAGCTGAACACCACAGGAGACCCCTGACTGTTACTGGCTGAGATGACAGACATAATTACACACAGTGGGGGCTGGAAAAATAGCACAACTCAGAATACCCTCCACAACTAAAGTGTCTGGAAGTCCCTCAGCCATCCCAGAAAGAACATCCAAAAAATGGGCAGAAGAGCTAAAAAGACACTTCTCCAAAGAGGAAATGCAGATGGCCAACAAACATGAGAAAATGTTCAGCATCACTTATAATGAGGGAGATGCAAATTAAACCCACAATTAGATACCACCTTACCCCAGTGAGAATAGCACACCTCAAAACAACTAGCAACAACAAATGTTGGCAAGGATCTGGAGAAAAAGGAATTCTCCTGCACTGCTGGTAGGAATGCAAACTAGTACAGACACTATGGAAAACTGGAGGTTCCTCAAACTGCTTAACATGGAGCTTCCCTACAACCCAGCAATCCCACTCCTAGGTATCTACCCAAAAGACACAAAAACACTGATTGAAAAAGATACCTGCAACCCCCATGTTTATTGCTGATTTATTTACAGTTGGAAAAACATGGAAGCAGCCCAAATACCCAAAAGTAGAAGCCTGGATTAAAAAGATGTGTCAAATATATACAATGGAATATTACTCAGCAACTAAAAAAAAAGAAACACATGCCTTTGTAGCAACATGGGTGCAGCTGGAAAAAAACCATGCTTAGTGAGATAAGCCAGAAAAAAAAAAAGAAAAATACTGGATGGTTTCACTCATAACAGGAGTAAAATAGACAAGGAGAGAAAATAATAATAGTAATGAACAGCCATATACCAGAGACATTTTATGGGGGTGGAGTGGAGAATGTGATCAAAACAGTTGGGGGAGGAAAGTACGCTGGACTATGGTGATGGCACATGGGTGACTTGGTGATGGGAAACTCACAGGATTACAATTGAGATGAAACAAAAAAAAGGTACAAAATGATGTAAAAATAAACTATTATATATAAAAAAGAAAACAGCTGACTTCCTACTTCTCTCTATTTTTTCACACATAGCCAGACTTCACTAATTCAGATAGCCCAAGGGATAAAATCATTTAGAATTACTGATTATTTAAGACACATTTCTTAATACTTCCAAGCCCTTAGAACAAGGGTGAGTGAGCAGAGGCAGCCTGTGGAATGCAACTTTAGCATTCTCCTTAATCCCTGTCCCCTCCTCAAGTATCACTAGTTGAGAAAGTCATGTTAACAAATGTTCTAGCAAAACCCAGCATGCCATCATTACTCTGGCCGTCA
Source organism: Condylura cristata (assembly GCF_000260355.1). Taxonomy (NCBI): domain Eukaryota; kingdom Metazoa; phylum Chordata; class Mammalia; order Eulipotyphla; family Talpidae; genus Condylura; species Condylura cristata. Next base: position 75,635,540 of record NW_004567103.1, on the reverse strand, counting down.
TTATTAGGGATTCTAGATGTCATCCCAAGCACTGGCGTCCCATCTGCTATCAGGACACACAGCAAACACACACCGTCACATTCCTATGAATGATTTGTGGTGAGCAGTTGAAATTATACAGCAAATTCCTGAATGTATTTACACAAATCAGTGAGTTCCCCATTTTTCATATATTTTGTTTTCTTAACTGGATTGTATTGCTTCTCATAAACTTATTTTATATGACTTCTTTTTTTGCACATAACATTTTCTTTAAAAATACTTGCACTACCGCTCTGGTGGTACATGGGGTTAAGTCTCAGCACTATGAAGCTACCAGCAGCCACTGCAGTTTAAGTCTGATCCAGGCCAGGGAGCTGACCCACATGGCACAGCAGACCTCTTCGTCTTGCCTGCTGCTCCCCTCAGCGGTGTATTTCAGTCAATCCATCTGTTGTGCTCCCTACCATGCCTGGTGAATTCTTTCACCCCTATCCTTGTACCTCTGGCCTACACCCCAGTTCTTGTATGCATAAATAAAAATCTTTGGAAAAAATAAAAATATTGAAAAATGGAAAGTTTATTTCCAGTACTGTTTCAGTTAATGTGAAGTTAAATTCACTGAATATAAAATCAAGCAAGTGGGAGTCTGAATAAGTGATTTTGGGTGTTTGGGAAATGCCACTAACCGATTTGCTCTTTAATTTTCTTCAGGCTAAAGTGTCTTCACTTTTGTTCTCAGATCTATCTCACAAATCTTTCAGCATTAAATTTACAAATCACAACTCTTGGTGTTATTGATATATGTGTCCAAAAAGATTTTAAATCAGATAGGCTTAAGAAAATCTGACTTTAGTTCTAAGTTATTTTGAATATTCTAAAGAATGAGTGCAAAGAGAATAGTTTTTTAGAGTTGGAAAGAGAAAGTATGCTTGACTACCTACTAGCTCGGTAAACAAAGGATTTTTAAATTATTCTGATTTCATTAATCACAGATCATTTATGATAAGCCTGGCACAGAGCTTGCAAAGTAGGTGCTCAGTAAGTTTCTGAAAGCGCTTGTCAGGGAGAGGCGAGAGCCCCGGAAGGTAACTAGTATATAGACTGTGATGCAATCCAAAGCAAACATCTTTATCTGTGTAGTTGACACTCCATTGCAAAGTCTGGGTGCATTTATTAAACAACTACCTTTGGCAACTATTTTTTGGGGGATTAAAGTGATCATAATCACTACTGGACAATTATAAACAGTTTTTATAGTTGGTTGTAGCTATAACTGATGTAAAGTGAAAAGCTTTTTGAATGAAAAATAGCTCTAAATTTAGAAAACTCTTCCTATCATGTCTATGAAGGATGGAGTCAATTTTCTCAAAAAATCCACTTCGGAGTTTGCACCCTGTGTGTGTGTGTTTTTTTTTTTTTAAACCTGAACAAATGGTGTTTAGATGCTCCCTTGTTCACAGACCTATTACATTCTCATGGAACATTCCCAAATCAGTAAGCCATTATTTTTACCCAGTAAAGATACAGCTACCTACATCTCATACTTGCTTCAGTGCAATTGAACTACCCTCTCTCATACAGTCAAACCAACTACATTAATAATTACTGCTTTCTTTTTAATAATGTTCATAAATCCTAGGAAAACAGAAAACTTTAAAATCCATTTTTTTAGAACTTCCATCATAGCTACAAAAGTCAGCCAAATATGAGGGCCCAAGACAACTCACTAGCCAGAGAAACATGGATGTGTCTGATGCTCACACCTAAACTGGCATGTGTTCTTTCCTATAATACAAATGGTGATGCCATCACATCTTTGTATGAGTTCTCTTCAGGTGCCTAGACATCTTTAAGCTCATGTGATATTGGCAACAAAAAGCTAAACTACAGATGGGAGAACAGATCTCTTTATTTACACATTCTCCTCTTATCTTTATAGCTAAAACAAGCTGAAAAACAAAACAAAACAAAACAAATAAAAAATAAACCACTAAGCCTCTTGCCAAAGCCATATCAATAAAATACAGGTTATTCATTCTAAGCTTACTCTGTGGCTTTATCAAGTGTTAAAATATTACTATGTTGGCTATTTCCTCATAACCATTGTGTAATTTTTGGTTGTGGCATCAAGATGAATTACTAGGTGTTTTTGCTTCTTCTCCAGACACTGTAAAATTACTCTATCCTCAACATTTATTTTTTCTTATTCATTTATAATTTAATATTCATATACTTTTTAAATTCATGTTTGGGCTGGTGCTTATGAAAGGCATGTGAAGGGCTAACTAAACACATCAGTTTCCTAAGATTGTCCTTTGTTTATAGGTTCACTATGTTCTCAGAGCACATTCCCAAATTAACAAGTCATAATTTCCCCTTAGAGAAAGTACAGCCTATCTATCCTAAAAGGTGATCCTTATATCTGTTCCATGAACTACCCTCTCTTGTGGATTCGCTCCATCTCTGTCTGTCTTGCTAAAATGAAATGAAAAGTTGAACAATTGCCTGGTAAATCTGATAGACACAGATGGCTATTATGGGTAATTCTGTATCTCCAAGTCTGTGCTACTCTCTATCAGTTTTGCTGAATTATACGTGCAATGACCTCCACTCTCCAATTCACCTGCCCAGATAATACCTGCTTTGATAAGGGAAGTGAGGAAAAGGAGGAAAGAAACTAAATTGGAGGTAAGGTGCTGCAGCAGAAATTCCAAACAGCCATTATGGCCAAAAGTCCATAAAAGTAGAGAAATGGAGAAGAGTCACACCTCCCAATTTAGCAACAGATAAACATTTATGAAAACTGTTTATAAGAGTTAATACATGTTATGCATTATTAATCTAATGTTTTTAAATTAAAAATTTACCTACTCAAATTACAAACTATTTTAGTTCGCTTACATTACTGTTATTATAGATATTTAATGAAAGCCCATTGAAAGATGAGAATTTAAAGTTCATGAGTGTTTTCATCTTTTCTTTCTATTTAATCAACATTAGTGAATTTTTTTTTGAGTTGCACAAAATAAGAAAGTTCAAATCTTCATACCCATATATATATTTTTTCTTTTAGTATCCACTTTAACATAATTCACTTGCTTGGTTCAAGATTTTAATTATAAGGTGATCTATTTAAGTGAATATACAAGGAATATTTATTTTTCAGGATATAGACATGGGTTATGTGTATGTGTGCGTGTATATATATATATGTGCATATACATGTATACATATATATGTACACACACATATATATTCATTAAGAATTAATGTAACAGAAATGCACATACACTGTAAATACTATTTTTAAACATTGAACAATAGACAGCATAGGAGTTGATCTCTGAACCAAGGAGAACAAATGAGGTGAGTCCTACAATCTCTCTGGCTAATTGCCTAGTGATGGTTTCCAGACTAAAATGTATAGAGGAGGAACACAAACAGAGTCCAGATAAACTGAAAGATAAATGAGTTTGTATTGGGAGGTGAGTGACCAGGCAGCTAGAATTTTCAAGACAGTGTATTGGTAAGAAAGAATATTTCTAACAGTTTTCAGATGTGTCAAGACCTACACAGGAATGAGGTCAAATTAACCATGTCAAGAAGGTTGTAGTTTAAAAATTTCTTGGGATAAACATAGTTTAAAAATTATATAGATATTACAAATGTGTACAAAGATTACACTAGGAGTTATTAAAATAATAAAAATACCTAAATGAAAATTTTAGACTAGAAAATTTTATTTTAATGAATATACACAAATTCAATGGTAGATTAGCAAAGATACTGGGGATGCCAGGAAAAAAGATTTTGAAGATATTACAGAGTAAATTATTAAAAATAAATCACAGAAGGCCCTCCCTGGTGGCACAGTGGGTTAGAGCACAGCACTAAGAAGCTAAAGCCACTTCAGCATGAGTTGGATCCCCGCCCTGGAGGTGACCACATGGTGAGGCAGACCTCTCCTGATCCACCTGCTGCTCCCTCAACAGTGTACTTTGTCAGTCTGCCTGTTCTGCTCGCCACTCTGTCTCTGGTGAATCCTTTCACTGCCCCTACACCTCTGGCCTGTACCCCAGGTTTGTATGCATAAATAAAAAATAAATCTTTGAAAAAAAAAAAGAAATCACAGAGAGAAAACAAGTCTTACATAAACTGAGCATCAGTGATCTAGGAGCAATATGAAGTAGATCCAGGGTAAATATAACTCTTGTAATAAAATAATAGAACACATAACTCAAAAGTGAGCAAAAATCTAAATTCATATGTCAACAAAGAAGAAATTAAAAGATATATGGATGGAAAACAAACACAGGAAATAACATTCAACATTATCAATCATAATGAAAGCCATAGTGAGATGTCATTATACTCCTATAAAATTTAAATAATAAATGGTGGTGAAGACATAGATGGTGGTGAAGACATAGAGCAAGTGTAAGTTTGTTGTTAGGCATGCAGAATGGAAAAAAACTATTCTGGAAAGCAATTTGGTAATTTTATGTAAAGTTAAACAGATGCTCATGTGACCCAGCAATAACATTCTTACATAAGAAAAAAAGAACTGTATGTCAACTCGAAGGGAATATACAAATGTTTAGAGCAGTTTATGCATAGTAGTCCAAACTAGAAATTACCAAAATATCCATCAGCTACTGTGTGAATACATAAAGTATAGTGTATCCATTGGATGAAATACTAGCCAACAATGAAACCCAAAACAAAAAATTGTGGATATACATAGTATGGATAGTTTTCCAAAGCATACTCCTAATTAAAGGTAAATAAAGTCAATCCCCCAAATACAATATTTTATATGATCAATTTCACTTACATAAATTTCTACGGGCAAACATAAATTTCTACTGGGAAAATCTCTAAGTGATGAAAAACCAATCAGTGATTATCTGAGAATGGTGATATTGACAAAGGATTCAATGTAAAGAAGATGAGGAAATACTTTGAGATAATGAAAATGTTTATATCTTGATTGTGGTAGTGGTTCCATAGCTGTATATTTAATCAAAACTCACTAAATCTCAACAAGCATATGATAAAATGTTCAACATCACTTGTAATAAGGGAGATGCAAATTAAAACCACATTGAGATACTACCTCACCCAGTAAGAATGGCACATCTTAAAACAACTAGCAACAACAAATATTGGTGAGGATGTGGAGAAAAAGGAACTTTTCTGCACTGCTGGTGGGAATGCAAACTAGTACAACCAAAACTGGAGGTTTTTCAATCTGCTAAGAAATGAAGCTTCCATATGACCCAGCAATCCCACTCCTAGGTATCTGCCCAAAAGATACAAAAACACTGATTAAAAAAGATACCTGAACCCCATGTTTATTGTTGCTGTATTTACAACAGGCAAAACATGGAATTAACTCAAATGCCCAAAAGTAGATGACTGGGTAAAAAAGATGTGGTACATATACACAATGGAATATTACTCAGCAATCAAAAAGAGAAACTCATGCGTTTTGCAGCAACATGGATGGAGCCAGAAAAGATCATGCTTAGTGCAATAAGCCAGAAAGAAAAATAAAAATACCAGATGGTTTCACTCATAGCAGGAGAATAAAGGACCAGGGATAAAAATAATAATAATGAACAAATATATTCCAGATGGGGGTGAAATAGGGAATAGGATCAAAAATCGGGGGTTGGAGGTAAGTTCACTGGACTATGGTGATGGCACACAGATGATATGGTGATGGGAAGCCCACGGGGATTACAAGTGAGATGGAAAAAGGCACAAAATGATATAATTATAAACTATTATATTATTTAAAAAAACTCACTAAATCTCATGTTGGGAATGGGTAAATTTGCAAATTATATGTTAATATACCTGATTCACACTACTATAGGCCCAGTTTCCCAAAAAGATTTAATGAATTCAAAAGTACAATCCCAGCTGAACAAAGCTGAATAGAAATTCTGAATTTCCCCTAGTTGTAGCCTAGAATAGTCCTAAGAAGCATCTGAAAATGAAGTGTGCAAAAGGTCTTTGGGAGTCACATGGAAGCAAAACTAGAGTTTTCCCTTAATCCTAGATCCTGGCATCCCAAAAAGGATTTAGTGTTCTTCACTCTTTCAACAGTCTTGGGAATAGCCATTATTTCCCAGTTTAACAGAAGAAAGCAGTCTGAGAAGTGATGGTGGTCAGTTGACAAAGTACAAATCTCACTCCAAAACTTAGGCTCTCTCTATTCAACAACCTGCCTACCACTAGGGTTGAGTATCCCTCGTGATCCCAGAGATCCTGGCAAAAGCTCTGTAGCCTAAATCCTCTGTAGACTGGAAGGTACACTGACTCTTGGACTCTCTGATTGTGTGCTCAGATTCTCCTTTGCAGTGATAGTCCTCAAGAAGAATAGCTACTAGCTCACTACTAGCCTGGAATTGTTCTGTGCAAATGCAATTGACTACCATACTTCATATTTCTGCAACTTGATTTGTTGATTGCTTTCTGTTGGGCAAGCACTTAATCTGCATCAGGTCGTTATGCAACATGCAATGGACACACTTATGAGGAAATTGATTTAGGAGGTTAATAAAGTTGCCTAGCACCAAATAGTTACAAGCAGAAGAGAAGGGATGTGCACTAAGGGGTAAACAATGGAGCTGGTGGTGGTGTTACATGATTCAAGTATTATTTTCTGTATTGAGATTGCAAAATACTCTGAATCAGTATGGGTATTTTTGGTAGAAAATGACATGTTCAGTATAGCAACTATATTAGCCCACAACTGAAGATTAGAGTGAGGTTCAGAGTTGCCTTCATCTCGGCTTCTGCCTCCACTTCCCTGCAGTTCTATAGCTCTGTCCCACAGAGCTTCAGTAGCTCTGTGTCAGCAAATTCTACACTCCCAAGTCCAGCAGGTAGAGAAGCCAACTCTTGAAATGATTCTCCCTATACATCCCACTACCCTGTCCCATGAAAATGAGCCAAACGAGGTCACAAACTCATGGTTGGGCAAATCCATGTCACTGGATGATACAGCCTGGATTCCTGAGCCAATCTTTGTCAGAGAGGATGGCCATGTCTGTTCTAACTACATTGTGCCACTGGAATGCAATAAAATACTGAAAAGTCAACCAAACACCTGCTATTATTTCTTATTCATTATATCAGTTGAATTTTAAAGCAACACTATAGCTCAATGATACTCTCCATCTTACAGATGAAAAAAACAAAACAAATACACAGGGAACATATCTCTTGTCAAGGACATAAGCACACATGCAACAGCCAAATTCAAATTCAATCTTCTAACTCTAAGTCCAATGCTCTTTCCACTAGTGCTACCTTATCTCGTTCTCATTCTTTAGACTAAATTGCAAGATGCTGAAAATATATTTAACTTCCAGGTTTTCCCCTCTAGTATTTGTCATTATTTTTCCTAATTCAATAATTACTTCATTATAGTCTCTTGTGAGCTATTAGTAACCAAGCCAGGAGCCCTTTTTCAGTACTTCCTTTCTAATGAGGTTTTATATCTATCATTTAAAATATAGTCTGATGTACCTTAAAACCTATTAAATATTTAGTATGATGTAGACTTTCTTCTCCTTTTTTCACTTCAGTCTTATTAAAAAAAATAATATCCTGTTAAAAGACTATCCTTTTCAAATTATTTTTTCCATATCAACCATCAATACACTATGAAACCATACCCACAGGCGTTAGTCTCTCACTATCTGTATTCATTCTCCATAATGTACTTAATGAGTAAATACTGGCCTTTGGGCTTTTAAAGCAATGTCGTAAATGTAGCACATTTTTCTTTAAAAACCATAATAAAAATGACATGGGAAAAGAAAACCCTAAAATATCTGCTTAGTTGTTTCAACTCGAGTTACAGCAGGAGTGGAAATAAAAAATTGGTTGGCAGATTACTGAGGCTTCGGTATGACAGAACCCCAGATGCTGATATGAAGGAGTCCCTTGAACTTTGGGCTCATTTTACATTTAAAATGTGCTGCCATTAACTTCATGTCTTTTTATTTTCCCAACAATCATGTGCTGAGATGGAGAAAGCAGAATCCAGACATATCCAGTTTACAGACAAAGATTTGTTCCATTAATAAAGAACAAAATTATAACTGAAACATAGGTATATTTGTTTCAGACTCAGTGCTGCTTGTGCTGTGTTATTTTGATTCCTGAAATATTAGGTAGTTATATGAAAGGCAGAAAGATTCCAGAATTAGTTTAGCAACTCTGAGGCTGAATTTCAAGTTTGAATTTGACATATATTGTGTCCTTCTTTGGTGTCCAGGAAAAGTAAACAAGACAGGAAATCTGATGAGAAGTTGCAATCATTTTGACCTTAGGCCAAAATATAAAATTTCAAAATGTTATCAAGAATATATGTTGGTACCATCTAGAGGAACTGTCATAACTTGGCTTTACAACAGAATGATATTTTCACCGTGTGTTGTATAATACTGACTGTGCTATTGATTCGTTACTAAAGGTTTAACTCCTAGAGATAAGAAGAAAGATGAAAGAGACATTAAAGCTGAATCTCATTTTCCAAATGTGAAAAATTGAGTAGATAGCAATGCAGGGGCCAGAGGGGGCTTTTAAAATAAGGATCCAAGTTAGAACAGGGAAAACAATCAGTAACATGCCAGGATGAAGAGGCGGGGTGGGTGGCTGGATGGATTCATAATTCTGGAGTCCACAGTGGAGACATTTAGAACTAAGCTTGGAAACAGAGTTATTGGGGAAGCAGAAAGGTAAGCAACTACAGAGCATTTTGAAGGTGGGATTAAGGAGGAAGTGAGAAGCAGCCTAGAAAACTTCTGGATAGAAAAACTGTTTGGGCAAGCTCAAATAAATCACGTGAAACAGAGATACTCAGGCTGCTCTTCTCCCCAAAAGTATGGAAAAGGTCAGGGCAAGAGCAGTGTAAGGAGAATGAGACAGAGGAGTATCAGTTCTCTTTGTCATGTATTAAGGATTGTAGCTGAAGGGAACATGCCAAGGATTCAAAGGTTTTGACAACTAAATCTGCTTAAATGTGGAAGGAAGGAAAACATTGTTTTGAAGAATAGAGCTCAGCCCATTTGTTTCTGAAGAATTCTTCCTAACTTCTATTCCAGACACTTTTAGAAGGCCACCCTATAATTGAGTTTATTATCCTTGTGAATACCAGCTCACCAGTGGGTATGGTTTATAATGACGCAATACACATACACCATAGCCTATCTGCTCCTATTCTAAGATCTCCATCATCCTGAGACACTTCATTCAACCTGGCAGTGTTCATATGCTTGGTGCAAATTCCATCTGGATTCAAGGATCACTACACAACTGAAGAAGTGAAAACAAGTATGTATATTTAACTCATATTGGTAAACCATGGAGATTTCTTAGTCCATGAAGTTGGATCTCCCCACTGTTCTTTGCACTGTGATATCCTATATAAATTATATCTACCAATTAAGACCTGGCACAGATCCAGCACAGTGGCTGCCCATTGTGAAATTCCAGGAATGCTCATTTGAGGGGAAGAAGACTGTATAAGCCAGGTTTCCTGGCAGCCCAGTCTTCTAGCAGGACAGAGCAAAATATGATTTGTACAGTGCACAAAGTGTGAGCCACTGTTCTGGATAGACAGCACAATTATCTATGTGCCAAGTAATTTCCACTGATTTCAGCAGGAACACCTCATAAATACCTGAGTCAACGTTTTTGCCATTAGAGGACTTTTCTCTAAAGCACAAATCTTCTCTAGCAGGACTCCATTACAGTATAATGAATAAATATGCCATATGGGCATGCAGACTTATAGTGCCTTGGGCCCTTTCCTATGTGCACAGGTTCAAATATTTGTTCCCATTGGGGTGAGGGGAGCACAAAGCAGAGGGCACTCATTTCCCTGTGGAAGTTCACATCTTATATCTGAATAAATCTGGATTTCAGATGCAGTTGAAATAAAAGTTTCCATCTTTATTTATTCACATAAAACTGAACTGCTGAACAGAAAGACTTTTAATAACAGGGTCCTCACTAGGGCTGCCTGCTCTACATTTTTTCATAAATGGGAATGCAGACTAATATTTTAAACCTGGCATCTGCAGTCTCCTCAGGATAAGTTTTTTAGTTCATTTTCCTCTGGTTGGATGAACTACTGAAATCTAAAGTCAACTAGTAGTTGACTTTCTCTACTGATAGTAATTCATATGACAGGCGCTCAACAACTTCTATGAGCTGATAGTGTACTCGTCCTGTTAAAATCCAGTCACATGCAATTTTACTAGTTTAGGGTATGTGCATGTGTGTATATGTGGGTGGGTGTGTACATATGTTTGTGTAATAAAGAATTGGCTAATGCAATTATGAAAGCTGGCATGTTCCAATATTAGCACATTGGAGACCCAGGAGAACTGATGGGGGTAGTTTTGGTCTGTGTCCTTAGACCTGAGAACCAGGAGAACTGATTGTGTAATTCTAGTCTGGCAGGTCTGAAATCCAGGAAGTGTCAACAATTCAGTTCTAGTCTGAAGTAAGGAAAACACCCACCTTTCAGCTGAGAGGCAGTCAGGCAAGAAGAATTCTCTTTTACTTGGTGGCTAGCCAGCCCTTTTGTTCTATTTGGACTTTAACTGGCTGGATGAAACCTACTACATTTAGGAAGATAATCTGCTTCTCTCAGTCTGCCTATTTAGATGTTAATATCATCCAAAATACCCTCACAGAAACATCCAGAATAATGTTTGATTAAATATCTGGCATCCTGTGTTCCAGTCAAGTTGACATATAAAATTACTATTATGGTAATTAAGGAGATGTTGCTGTGCCACACAACAGTTATGAAAGAAACAAAATGAAGTGTGTGTGTATTTTTTAGTTAATACACAATCTTTATACCCCCTTCAAACAAACACAGGCAAGATGGTCTATTTAAGATGAACTCACTAGAAACCTCTCCTGCTAATATCTCCCTCTAGTACCTGAAAGCTTTGAGAAACATTGCTATTACTTAGGAATAAAATTGTTTTAAAACTGCTTTCCCAATAGTTTCCTGATGTAAAATCCTCAAATCTGTGTGGAAATTGACTGAGGATAATTCTAAGTCCTCTTCCTAGATGCGTCAAATGAGGCACACGGGGAAAGAAATAGCTTATCTAGTATGATAATATTTGGAAAGCAAATATACCTGTACTTGAGGAACTCAGGAATGCAAGTTCTTCCCACCCCCCCCCTTTAAAAAAAAAAAAAAAGGTCTGGTGGAACTTGCAATATAGAAAATGATGATTATCTTAGTTTAATGGCTAAAAAAGAAGGGATATTATTTTTAAAGGGGACGGCACATTGGTAGGTTCTCCTTAACATGATAGCTAACTTTTGGGGAGACACGGAACTGCCTTGGGATACCGACTATTTCCTGGTATTTGGGTATTTTACAGTATTTTCCACCTTCCCAGGGTTCCAGCACCTACTTCAGTGTGGCTGAACCTCTAATCATCAATAATTGCCTCTTTTTGCCTAAAGCAACAGCCCCAAAATCAGTTCTATAGGAGTTGACAGATACATATCCAGTTTCTACCCTCCTCAGGTGGGAAAATTCAGAGCCCTGAATTTTATGCCTTAGAGTTCTCCTGAAATTAAACTCTACCCCCAACATAATAGACAAGACTGGCAGCATGTGTGTGACCTGTATAGTCTTTCCAGGCCTCATGTTTTGCTGTTACTATCTTCAAAGTATTGTAATCTTTGAACAAGGGGCCCTGTATTAAATTTTGCCCTGGGCTATGCAGTTATATAGCTGGTCTTGGTGGTAGCTGGCATGATAACACTCTTTTCATTGATTGGCTTCCCTTTTCCTATTGTTCTTTCCTTTATTTTTTAATAATTTACTTGTCCTTGAATCACTTTTATGGGGTCAACTTTTGGCAGACCCAAGTTAGACCACGGCAACTGTCATAATCCTGAGAAACAATTCAAAGAATTAATAAAAGTCATTTTAATTTTTTAAAACAGAACAAGAATGCATATGGGTTTAATAATCACTAAAACTAAAGTTACAGTTACATCATTTGTGATTACTATACCATATTGTAATATCTAAGCAGCTTTATTAGGATGTAATGCCCAACTAAGCTTTCCAATTTCTCTGCATTGCAGACCAAGGGCCCAGGTAATTCCAACATGCAAATATCTCCCTCAAGAAATAGGGCAACAAACGGAAGTAGAGTTGACATTTAAACAACAACTCTGCATGTCATCTGTTTTAAAGAAATTATTAATCTTTGCCAACATGTCAAGAAGAATAAGTTCACATAATTTAGGAGTTAACTAAGGCCAGGGAAGTTGACCACTGTTTGTTGGAGTCTTGTAATGAGGACAGATATTAGAGTAATTCAGCCTTAACTAAAATTGAAGAACAAGATCAATGTAAATAAGGATTCTGTTTCAGAATCTGAAAAGACCAGCTCATCAAATCTGTAGCCCATATATTCACAATTTTTATAGCCCTAGGATTCAGCATAATACCAAGAATGGAATCAATGCCTGGGGAATATTTAGTCAATGCCCAAACTTCACTTATGGTTGTGCTTTGGGGTTTAATAAGTAGGAGAAAATGACTTACTACTATGGAAAATCCCAAAAAGCATGATAGAAGCTAACATTATAGTTTGGTCTCATCCTGCTATATACAGTCCTACTGACAATAATTTTATTGTAAAATTGCCTTGGACAAAGGCCAAGGGGAGGGATTGCATTGCAGACCTGAGAAGGCATAGCTTCAGAAAGGCTGACTCCTAGCATCTGGAAACTTGGATCTTAAGAGTTTCTTAACTAGTTAAGAGTGGCTCACTGTTCCTAAAATGCTCATGCAAACAATGTTGTTTATGCTGAACCCCTGCTTTCTTTCCACAAGTTTGGGTTTTTACATGTGCTAGATAAGATGGTGCCTGTGTAACCAATTTCCCCCTAAATCCCTGGGCTCTGAGTCTTTAGTGATCATCCTAGGTGGATAACATTTCACATATGTTTTCTTCTCCAGGGAGAAGTGTGTTGTGCTCGACTTCCCTGAGAGATGGTCCCGGAAGCTTGCATCCTACTAACTCCAATTTCCTGTTCCCTTTGCTGGTTCTGCTTTCTATCCTTTCACTGTATCAAATCATTGCTGTGAATACAATTTAAAAAGATAACATCTATAACTAAATACACTTTATCCTTCTGAATAATACCTGCAACAGTAAGGAAGATCAATTGAGTTCTTCCAAACACCTGGTATAATGTCAAAAACTCAGATGCAAAAATTGCAACACTCAAAAAACTTCAAAGTAGATACTGCATTCTCACCACTGGCAGATGAAGGAATGGAGACTTAAAGTCTCCTTGCTAATGATGGTAGCCATTGACTCAGTGCCAAAGAGGGTGGTGTGCAGGCCTGTGAAATACATACCAGGCTGGGAAAGATTCATGGAAGTGCTCTCAAAAAATGCAACTCTCACTGGCTAACAGTGTAGAAGATGAGTACCATGCATGAGGCCCATGCTGCTGGATCAGCTATTCAGCATTTTTAGTTTTCCCAGATCTATTATTGCAAACACTGTCATCCCAAAGATTCAAAGAAAGAGGGAAATTGACATGGTAGGTATTTTGAAGTTCCAGCATATTCCACTCTCTCAAAGAGTTTTGATAGTTTGGGACAAAGGAAACATTATGGAGGATTTAGAATAAATCCTTTATCTGATGTTTGAAGAAACAGAAATAAAGTGTTTTGCACTAAATCATTGAATCCCAAATAGGATTTTGTGTACAGTCCCCACTCCTATTTGTTCCTGTAGCACAATGCTACCTTCTTAACACTTAAAAAAAAATCATATTCAATTTTGAGCCAGCATATGAAAAGTATTTCCATTTTTTAAAATTACAAGATATATAGGAAAGAGAACCATTTTAAAGCAGAATTTTGCAAAAATACTTTTGACATCAGGGTAACATTTTGATGACTGGGTCAATGTGAGAGGAAATAACAACTTTGGAAATGCTAGCTACTCATTCAGAAACAAGGCAGTCATGCCCACTCCAAATGTATTCTTATTCACACAGGACTCCTTCCAAATGGACTCTGAAGTAGGAACAAATGGCTGAGTTTCAAAAGGATAGAAAGTCACCTTAAAGCGTATTTCCTTGGTTTGGGAGTTGACATAATTGAATTATAGGCAGAGACTGTTTATCACAATGACATCCAAGTCTTAAATTCCTCCTACTTTTATGATCAAACAATAACATTTCCTGAGTATAGGTTTTAGGTACATGGCAAACATATTGGAAATTGATCCAATGATCCTAGCATGGCTGTGACAATGTTTCATAACCTGGTAACTTCTCAGCTTTTGCCTTGTCCCCCCTGAAAAGCTTCCAGAGGCATTAGGGTGGGTAAAGCAAAGATAAAACAAACCATCATCCCCTTATCTGATCATGTGCAAAATGACTGGAACAGACACTGTACCACTGATAAGAAAATTGCTAAATGACTCTTCTCAAATTAGTCTATCAACAGACTGAATGAAAGAAATTAAGATTGACATTGATAAGTTATTTTCTCAAGCATTACCATTTTCAAAAATGAAGGTTTCTCTAGAAACAAGTTAAGCCCTCCCTGGCTGCACATCTAAGATTCATTAGAAAGGGCCCAGTTGAACTCCATGTTATAACAGGTTTACTGAAATACCTTCCTTTCTCTACATCCCACTCTGGTTTTCTTTGGAATGCCTCTTGAATATAGGGTCCTTTAGTCAAGAATGAACACCCTGTTCCCAGGATCACTTCTTTTTTCCTCAGTTGCATATTTCATTACATAACTTAAATTCCATTGCCACAATTTTCTAAAGCTATTGTGTAATCTATCAGGCTGATACTTTACAAACCTCTTTCTTACTAAGGTATTTATTTACTCAAACATGCCAGGCTTAATGAACACACTATTGGGAAGGCAGTGCACTGGCTGTGCAGGCCACCTTAATTGAAGCAGTTTTTCATTAAGGTGTATGATTGAGTTCTTACAGTAGGAGCAGCACTTCTAATTGATTTTGGAACTTTTGAAAAGCTTCTTTTCAGCAATCCTCCCCCCACCTCACCTTTTTTAACCACTGCTGCTTCTCATGTATAAATAAAACGTTAGTGACTTTACCAGCATCTAAGACACATATAGTTCAGTCCAGCTATAACTCAGACTTAAATCTGTGATAACATGGAGAACCAAATACCAAAATTTCAAGAGTTACCTGCAAGCTCTGATTCTAACATACTGTTCTGACACCTGGTGTGCTTTAAAATTGACAATTAACTTTATGTTGGTAGTCAAGGCCTTGTCCTTGTCTCTCCCTAGTTTTCTTCATTTGAATGACCTCGTTTGCAGAAGTGTTAATGAGCTAGTCAAAAAGTAGGCCAGAAGAAGAAGGGAGGGTAGGGGTGTAAGGCAGAGATTAGAAGGGCAAAATTCCCACAGATGTGTTTTCTTGTGGGGTGGAGTGGTACTTTAGTTAGAAATTGTGAAACATATTACAACTATAGGCATATAGAACAAATAGTTCCACTGAAATCATCACATAAAAGAAGACCCTCATACACTACAACTACACTAACAGTGTTTTTCAGCTACTCTTCTACCTTCCTGATCACATTCTTTACCCCCTCCATAAGTTAATTACATTGCTTCAGTTCAATTTACTTATTAACTTTGTTTTCTTGTTTGTTTGGTTTTATGGTGCAACTAGTATAAATCCTTCATATGATGAATGATGGAACTGAGAAATAAACTGTTGCGCTAAATCATAAAACCTCAAACTGAAGTTGGCTAAACCCACCATTCTCATTCATTTCCTCAGCACAAGGCCTCCTACTTGCCACTGTTGTTTAATTTTGATGTCTATACAAATAGAATCAGATTTTAAGTATTTCAGTGCAATTGCCTTTTTTCAATCAATACTGCCTTTGTTATGTATCTATTGATAGATGCATATAGGGTTCATTAATTTTCACTGCTTCATTATATTCCACAGTACATTAATTTATTTTTTCTGCTGTTGAAGAATATTTGGTTTCCTTTTTTTCGCTAGCTGCTATTATGACAATGTTGTCATGTCACTGTGGTATATTCCTGATATACCTTCTAGGCTTCTCTAGGGCCAAACCTTTCATCAGATATTTTTATTATTATCTACACTAGTAACATATATCATAAACCAGTATATCCTTGTGTTTGTACCAATACAGAAGTGTAATAAAACGTTAACTTTATATTACATTTTCACTTATTTTGAGGTTATATATTTTTAATTTATTTTAGTAACTTTCCTTATCTTTAGAGTTCTATATTTTCACCAAGATGTGCCTAAGTGTAGAGTTCTCTTCCTTCCTGTAGTTTTACTAAAGTGTGATGACAAAAACTGTAAATACTTAAGGTATACAATGTGATGTTTTTATAGACATTGTAATTAGCACAATCAAGTGAGTTAATATATCCATTACCCCCACAGTCACCTTTTATCTAATGCGTGTGGTGAGAACACTAAGATCTACTTTCTTAGAAAATTTCAAGACTATAATATTATTAAATATAGTCATCTTGCTTTGTATTAGATCTTCAGAATGTATTCATCTTATAACTGAAGTTTGTGCTCTTTGAACATCTTCCTGTTACACCTACCCCAGAGAGTATAATAAGTACTATTCTGTTCTGTTTCTATGAGTTTTCAAAAAGATTCCACATGTAACTGAGATTTATCATGATTTATCTATCTGTATTATTTCACTTGTCTAATGTCTTCCAGTTTCATTCATGTTCCTGCAAGTGGAAGATTTCCTTTTTCTTAAGGCTAAATAATATTCCTGCACATACACATATAACACTAGAATTTGCTTATTCATTCACTGTCAATAGGCTGTTTCCATAACTTGGTTATTTTGACTAGTGCTACACTGAATATGTTGGTACAAATTTCTCTTTGAGATAGCTCCTTTATAGACTATCGAATGATCTATTATATATATTATTTACAAATAGAGCTATCAAATGACTTATTAATTCCATGTTTAGGGATATATACAAAAGAAATAAAATCACTAACCTTATGAGGAAAATTTCTTTTAAATTATTGTACTTGACTCCTTAAATCTGAAGCTTGATAGCCTTCTTCAATTATCTATAAGTCTTAATTATAGACTTTTAAAGTACTAATCTTACTCCATCCATTCTATTCTCTCAGGAGCTACAAATAGATATACATGTATTTCACCACATTTTACCTAATGCATGTTAGTGTCTCTTCTCCCTTAGTTCTCTGACACATTTTTTTTTTCAATTTTTGAATTCTACCTTTCAGTTAGGTTCTTCAGTGGTGATAAAGATAATCTAACAACTTTTAATTATTTTAAAGTTTGTCATACTTTAAATATATGACTACTTATCTATTCTTTTGTTAACATTTATTTCCATTTATATTAAGTTACACTAAATATTTGTATTTATATTCTTTATTGGATGTTTCCCAATTATGCAGTCTTTGAAAAACTCATTCTATAATTTGATGTTTTCTTAATCTCACTAACATAGCATTTCCCACTCTGTTTTTAGTAATTTTACTATTGGAACTTTATTTGTTTGTAAAAGTTTAGAGTGACTGACTTGGGTACTGTCAGGATACTTGAAATATTACCAACCTGAGTTGTAATTTTAACTTTCAAATATTCTCAATTATTATAATATATTTGCATATACTCATCATCCAGCTTTATATAAATTAATATTCTGAGATTCTTGTTTCATCTATTCCCTCTCTCAAATTTTTGTCTGGAGTATTTAAAAGCACAACTGGGAACACTGAAAATCTCAAGCTAAAGGACTTAAGGGACATAAAAAGACAGTGAATTAGATGTCTGAACCACATGAGTATGAGCTAATGATCCAAAATCTTCAGAGATTTTTCTTTTTCTTTTTCTTTTTCTTTTTTCCTTTTTCCCTCTCTGGCTAGAGTTAAGACTGAGTTGAGAAGTTTATCTCTACTGTTTCCCTCTCCAGGGTGGATCTGTAGTCACTGATCTTAGGAATGTAGCTTTATGCTGGGTGGAGCAGGGCTAGCTCCTGCTCCTTCACTTCATTCTGCTTAGGCTCTGGTTTTTCTTTCTGATACAAATTTAGCTCCTCAAGTCCAGGTTCCAAGTAGAGTGACCAGCTGTTCCAGTTCATGCAGAACTGGGCCATGCTCTTTCTATTTGACTCTCATTATTCATAAAATAAATGCATGGGTACTTTAAGTTCAGACTGCCTTACTCTCTGACCTAAGGATTTATTTGGGTTTGCAATCAAGCAGTTGACTCAAGGGATCCTTGGTCTCTATTGGGTGACAAAAAGCCAACAAACAAACAAACAAAAATCCAAAAAATGCAAACAATAAAAACAAACAAACCCAAGTCATTATTTAAAGTTTTTGGGAGCATAACTTTACTTTACAGCTACACCTATGGTAAGCTTGGATGCTGGCTACATTCACACTAATCATGCTACTGAACAAAGTGTATAAACTTTCAGAACATCCATTACCCCATCTGCAAAGGGTGACCATCATAGCTAACTTGTAAGGTTGATATGAGGATAAAATAAGCCAACATTCACAGCTCTTTCATTTGTAGAATACCACTCTTGCCTTTCCTAAATGTCAAAGCTTTCCTTCTTGTGCTCTCAGTGCTCTGGTAGTAAAATGTTCCAACCTCATGGCTGTCTGCATGGGTCTTACCAGGGCCAATGAGGAATGCACTGCTGCTATCAGTCTCTGTATACCCTTCCCTGAGGCCATCAGCATTATACAAGTCACTTGAGAATCTTTATCCATAGGACTTACCAATGGGCAGGAAGGTCAGATAACATTCTGAAAGGCTGCAGACAGAGATCTTTCAGAGCAGAAAGTGCTCTGGCAACTTTTAAATATTCCTGGTTGCCCATCCAATACCTATATCTAATCTCAGCACATAACTGAAGAGGAAATAGTATGGAGACCAACACAATTGCTCGGTCCAGGCTAGCTAGGATAGAGAAAATGAAAATGTTTCTATTTAAAAGGCTAAAATTGAGTATCATAGTGGTAGATGGCCACTTCTTATCATGTTGATCTTTTAAAAACCTGCATAGTCAGGCCTCCCTGGTGGCATAGGGGTTAAGTTTCAGCAGTATCACACTATCACTGCAATGGCCTGAGTTCAATCCCCAGCCAGGGAACTAACTCACATGACACAGCTGACATCTTTCTTATCTTGCCCACTGCTCCCCTTCATAGTGCATTTCAGTAGCTTTTTCTTTTCTGCTTCCCACTCTGTCTCTGGTGAATCCTCTCACCCCAGCACCTCTGGCACCCAGTCCTTTACGCATAAATAAGTAAATCTAAACAAAACAAAACAAAACAAAACAAAATCCCTGCACAGTCTGTGTATTACTTGTAGGATGGAGTTGAAACATGAATTTGGTTTTCAAGGCCTACACAGTCTCATCCTACAAACCCACTTCTATTTGTATGTCATCATTCAAAACCTATTCTCTTCTCTTGCCTAGTTGATCTCTTGCCAATTCCCTTTCTCTACCTTGTGCCATGTTCTTATGTCCAGGCCTTTGCTTACTTTCCCCCGTTAGCTGAAGTATAACCCCATGCCCTTTGCTGATGAAATCCTATCTTTAGGCATACTGGTATTACCTCATCTTTTTAAAGATATGAGTTTTTGGCTCCTTTACCTAAAGACTGTGATTTAATGTTTTGGGGGCATTTCCTTGGCATTAGCATTTTAGGTTATTCTGATGAGCAGTAAAATTTGGGAGGCATTAGAATTAGTATAAATGGCAAGTGTTCTTTAACCTCATATCTAGTTCTTACTCTCGAAAACCAACATTCCCTCTTGTTTGGATAGTTGCCTTTCTATCTTATCTATTATCGGGTATATCAGAATTATCTTTTTTTCCTGTCTTTTCTCTAGACTGGAGTTCATGGAGTGCAGATACTGTGCCTTATTTATCTTTGTATCCCCAGTA
>NW_004567103.1:75514133-75614559 GCF_000260355.1 Condylura cristata | reverse complement strand
AAATAAATAAATCTTAAAAAAAAAAAAAGTCGTTGCTGAGAATATTTCTGCTGCCCACTCATATTTAGTTTTGATCATCAATTGGGCACATGGTCTATAATTAAGGCTAAATATGCTAGCATACTACTTGAAATGTGACTTTTAACTCCGGGGGCTTTCTACTCAAAAAGCTGTGAAAGCTGGATCAATGTTCTGGAATATATTTTATTTTTAATATGAATAGCATTCATTGTATATTAAAGTTCTAAGCTATTTCCCAAATTTTCTGAGTGGTAAAATTTACTTACATTCTTTAAATAAGAGATAAGTTTCAAGGACTTCAATTGGCAGCTACCTTACTGAAAGCCCTGCTGCTCTATTTGTTTTAATTTTAGAAAAGGGAAAGCTCAGGATGCATTGCACATCACAGAAGAAGTTATATATTCATTCATAAGTTCGATGGTAGTAAGGTAATCCAAATTCAATACAGTTTTTCAAAAAAGTTACTCAAGGTTAACTCTATAAATAGAGAGTAATAGTAGTTGAGATTAGGTAAAAACAGAAATAAGCATAAATCATTGATATTAATTATATCTTTTCCTGCAACTTTGCAAATTATTTTCCTAAGGATTTTCTTAAATGACAGTAGAAATTTGTTTGTGTCCTAATGAGATAACCTTGGGAGGGGATGGGCAGCAGGCTAAAATAGCTGTCCTCTAGTATCCATTCTGCCTTTCTTCACTAAAAGGAGAATCTCCTTTCTTTCTTTTTTTTTTTTTTTCCCCTGTGTACATGGTCTGCTGTCTGGAAAAATGTTTCCCAACACAAGATAAAAGGGTTAACCAATGGGCAGTAGCAGAAGAGATAGGTCAGTTGTTAGGCTGCATTCTTAAAGAGTATTACATGTCCTCCTGACCCCCTCTTCCTTCTTGCCAGTTGGAAAGTGGAGATAGGAAAGTGGACCATGAAATGACCTCAGAAATGTCAATCCAATGAGTGGACAGACAGAATGAGAGGAGTCTGATGCTGTCCTGTCATCCTGGACCAACTGCTTTTGAACTGTCATGTGGTACAGCAAGAAATTTCTAGTCTTAATTAAGTTACTATGCTTTGGGTTTTCTTTCACTCCCATATGAACTAACCCTACTGGTACTATAAGAAAACCCAGTCTTGGATTTTAAAATAATTGTGGTTTGGTTAATTCAAAGTGTACATACACACATGGATAACAACAGTTGTCCATATTGTTTTAAGGGTTTTAATGCAATAAAGTAAGTTCTGGAGTTCCTTTCATTCAGTTAAGATAAACACCTACCTCCTGGTCCTTGCTCGTGTAATTGAGGTACCTGATTCAGGAGTCTATGATTTTCCCTTTTTTTTCCGACTGAAGAAACAACCATTACCACAGATATATAGACATCAGGACTACGTGAAGAAACTGCTGTATTTGCTGAGCATCACTGGAATCTGGTATATAGAATCCTTTACAATAAGAACTATGCATATGAATCATTTATCCCTTCTGACTCCACTGAAAACTGAGCTCATTACTGCTGTGATTAGGCCTTTATGGTTGGATGATAAAACATTACAAGACAATGGTATATGTTACAGAAGTAAAATGACCATTGCACCTTGTGATTAAAAAAATTTCTATTTGGTTCAACAGTTTTTTTCCCTCATTTTTTCACCTTCAAATTGGTTCTTAAAAGGAGGACTGTATGACAAAATAGTTCATCTCTCCTAATATTCTTCTGGTACTGTTCATTTTGTGAACTAGGATTGATTCCTGTCTTTCCTTCCTTACTCTATAATTTGCTCAAACTGGTGATGTGAGGTACTGAAATTTTGGCGTCAAGAGGATCTGATGCCGTCCTGTCATCCTGGAGCAATTACTTTTGAATTGCCATGTGGGATAGCAAGGTTTCCTCAATTTTAAAGGTAAAATTGTTCTTGAGTCCTTGCAAACATATGATCTAAAAAGATGTTCATTTAATTCATTACTCCACTGAAATGAATTAGTTTGCCAGATTAACCCACTGAAATCTTGGAGTAGACAGGGAGTAAGGAAATGAAACACCTTGGGAAGATGGAAACTAAGTAGTGTATGGTCTGGCAAGTAAGTCATAGGTACTTATCGAGCACCTGTTATCATCTTAATGCATTAACTGCTGACTAACGCATCTATGTTTCTTCATTTGTGGAGGAGGAAAAGAAAGTAGACCACAGAAAAATCCTATACAGTCTGAGATGTGGAGAAGAGCACCAGGCTCTTCTCCTGGCAGCTAAAGAGAGCTACATTTTCATGGCCTGAACATGTCCTTTGTTATGTTCTTCTTGGGTATAGGAGCCAAAAAAAAAAAAAAAAAAATTACACTGTGGGAGGATTACATTCTGGGAGGATACCAGAAATAACCCAGTCAATGAGGGAGGGAGAATAAACAGATTTAATTTGACCACAGGACACTGGGATATTTTCCCATTGGACTATTGAACAGACTGTTCTCTATAAAGCTTTGCAATGGTGAAAATATATCTATCATTCAATTCCGGGCAGTCTTGTCTTCTTGTATATCATTTAGTTCTGCCTGGCTTCTTCCTCAAACTCTTCAAAAGACATTTTCTACTCTTCATAAGGACTTCCAAATCTTAATCCCTTGTCCTCATTTAAGAATTATTTTTGACACTATCACTGACTGAATTTTTAATCTAAAACAATGTTACTTGAGTCCATAGAGCTCACCTATCTTTATTATATCATTGATAGAATATTATAGGACTTGTCTATTATAATTAAATAGCAGGAAAGAATGATCAGAAACATAGGTTGTGATCATCGTGTTAATACTTCCCTTAGGTTAAGCTGGTCATTTGCTTGTTATTTATTGACATGAAAGTCTGACAGTTGTTAGGGAAATTTTAAAGAACAAAATTGAATTGTATTATTTTAATTAATTCATGAATGTTGAATTTCAGCATAGAATGTACACTTAAAAACTTATTTTGATTAAAACAACATGATTATTCTTAACTACTGAAATGCAAGCATTGACATTCACAAATTCCCTGACTGTTCTTTGTCAAAGACATTAGCTGACATTAGGTTAGAAGAACAAATGTAAATATGCTCAGTTGCTGTGACTGAAAATAGTCTGTGAAGATAAACTATTGGAGGATACGTGACAATACTTAGTTTAAATAAAATGAAGGATTATCAAGGTGCTAAACTACATATTCTTAGTCAGTCTATGTGAAAAAAATGTGATCACCACTTGAATTGTGGATTCTTTATTCATTCTTGAAATGGATGACTTTATTTTTTAAATGGGTGTCTCTGTAAAAGGTCGGTGGTACAAGACTGGCTAGCCCAAGAAACATTCTCAACTGTGTTCTTTCTGCTGCCTCATGTTAGAGAGGCTGGCAAACATACTTTTCTGGAATCTTCTGTAGTTAGGACTGTTTTATGCACTTATTCTTGCTAACGACATGTAAGAGAGAGTCAACAGTGGACATTCTAGAGAAACTTTTACTCTTACTTTGTACCTTAAAAGCAGATGGAATGCCTGAAGTGATGGGAATCAATTTGCAGGACACCAGCATGAGTCAAAAAGCTAGGGTTTTAGACACATTATTGAATTGCTACCCCTTTTTCTAGTTTACTTTCCTCTAGACTTTTAATTTTAAAAGAGGATGACTTTATCAATTCACTAATTGAGAGTTAGCTTTGGTTATTGTTGTTATTTGTAATCAATAGCACATTATAAATTAGTTCTCCACTATTTTGAGAAGCTGAGTCTAATATATGAAGATCTAGTCAGCTCTCTGTCAAAAACATGCTTTACATTTATTTCCATGAGAATAATCAAAAGCAGCACTTTCCAAAAGAAACATGTATGATAAATTCACATGGCCACTGAACACTTGGGAGATATTAGTGTAATTGAGGAACTGAAGGTTTAATTTCAAATCATTATAGTTAATTTAAATTGAACCTGAAATAGTCATATGTTGCTACTGGCTAGGATGTCAAACAGTGCAGGTGTAAGAAATTGCTAGTTATTTAAAAAAGTACTTAAATTACTGTAGTTCACATGATAAAAAAAATTACCCTATCACTTTTATATATGTTTATGGGCCCAAAAACACCTCATTATGGAAAAGTGATGACTCAGCAGGGCTTTAATAGTGTTATGTTTGAAGGTTGTTAAACAATATTTAACTTGCATATTAGCTAACTACACAGACTTGATACCAATTTAAGCATTTTACATTGACAACTACAATAAAGGATGTCTTTTTGTATAATAGTCTTATTCAGGGTATGCTCATTCAGTTGTTTGCTAAGACTTTTGTATTCCCAATTACAAATGAAATGAATAATAATGATGTGCCAGGCTCTCTGAGCTAACCTGTAAATTATAGTTTGTGGAATACTGCCACACATACTAGCAAATCAGCACATAGTGCACCAATATGGTGCTAAGAGTGGCAAGAGGCTGCGAGCTGACAGTTCCAGTAGCACCAGACGCAGTGAGAACTGACAGCACCAGAAATCAGAAATGTGTGGGACTGAATTTTCTGGAATGTGGTATTCAAAACTGCCTACTACTCCCAACTATGGCATGAAGAAATGATTCCATCATACCTTGGTGTTCTATGCAAAATCAATACTCAAAAACTTACCCTCATTGTTATTTTTTTAAAGCCTGAACAACAGCTAATTCTCTAAGTGTCTAAGGTGGCCCAACCCTGTTAAAAATGATCACTTCTTTTATCTCCTGACCAGGATCACTTCCTTAAATAGCTACTCCATCATTAGTTACCTCCTGGTTGCTGAACTTAGGGCAACAAAGTGCCTTTGTATTGGGAACTTGAGATCCTTCAGTCAGGGTTATATACAACCTTAAGAAGTAGCTATGAAGGGCCCTCCCTGGTTGCACAATGGGTTAAAGTAAAGCACTACAAAGCTAGCTGTAGCCACTGCAGCTTGAGTTACGTCCCTGGCCAGGGACGTGACCCATATGGTGCAGGAGCGTTCTCTCGTCTTGCCCACTGCACTTCTCAGCAGTGTAGTTCATCAATCTGCCTGTTCTGTTCTCTGCTCTGTCTCTGGTGAACCCTCTCACTGCCCCTGCACCTCTGACTTGTACCCCAAATAAATAAATCTTAAAAAAAAATAGTAAAAGAAGTAGCTAACAAGCCTAAATTACTTCAGAGACAGGACTGTCTATAAATAGGGTTCTAAAAGAAATGCTGAAGAAAATGAGTTGATGATTTTGGCTAGCTATATATATATATAAATTGATTAAGTATATATACTTAATCAATTTGGTTTCATGTGCAATGCATTCCATTTAAAAAATAATCAGTTTAAGAAGGACACCTACCTTATTTTTAACCAATACTAGTTGCAAATGTTGCTTCTTGACACATTTATAGAAACTGAATTGATTCAGTGCTGATTTTATCCATGGGAAGAAAATATTTACATTCAGCATTGCACTTTCATTTCATTCTGACAAGTACTCACTCCTCATCAGTTTGTATTACTTTGCAAACACCTATGCTTTCTTCATAGGTGCTGCTATGACCCATTTCTTTTATGATCACTTCCAATGTCTACAATGATAAAGGTAACCATGTGTGAACAAGTATGAGCTAGTCCTTATAGAGGGAAACATAAGACTTGGCCTTTCAAGCATTAAGCCTGAAAGAAGGTTGAATATAGAAGATAACTCAGTTAAAGAGGTATCAAGAATGAACTTTTACCTATCATGTGGCTTTGAAATGAGGAATCTGCAATTGTGTCTTCATCCTCTTGCAGGTTTTCATGTGTCTCTTTTATCTGTAGCAACAAAAAAGTACTGTCAGCTCTTATTTATTATACTAAGTAGATTGCTCACAATCCTCAGAATGCTAACATTCCATAAACACATGGGTGTGTGGATTTTTTTTTCCATTCCATTTTTCCCTACTCTATAACTTGGCTTTATTACAAGTTTCAACTACAAGAGCACATTAAATTAATCCTAGTCCTGAAAGGAAGTATTTACAGGGTACTTAATTCAACATAAAATTTTGGAAATAACACATTTGCTTTTAATAATAAAGTCTGTAACACAGATCTGTTAGGAAAAATTCAAGTCTAAGGAAATATCATTCCTCCAAAATCAGTGATTTCCACCACAAGCCATTTTAATACAGATAAAGAAATAAATTTGATTGTGATCCTTTCCTAGAATATAGCTCTCTAAGAAAATGTCTTTTTTTTTTTACTCTTTCCATAATGAAATATGAGGTGACTTTCATGTGATCAGTGAACTAGTGAATTAACACATTTATCTACCTTTTTCAGGTCAAAAATAGTCCCCTTGTATTTCAGCAGGAATACCCAGATTCTGAATATCACCAAATGGAACACTTGAGAAAACCCAATAAAGTCACAGTATTTTACAAGTGAGAATTCTGAGAACCAATAAATTTGCATCAACGTGAGTGGCAACACTGAAACTAAAACCCACATCTGCTACCTCTAAATTTATAGCAGCAGCAGCAGCAATAATAACACACACTTGACACTATGGAGCAGATTCTGTTTAAACTCTTCACCCCTGTGATGCTGTCTTCCTCACAGCAAAGCTAGGAGATAGGTGATAGGAGATAGGTGCTAGTGTTAGCAACTTTTCTTACATATATTTTTTTACACTTATTTTGTTCATTTGTTTATTTAAGGCTTACTGAAAAAATATTTTTTGTTCAAATATATAAATCATACAGTGAAGAGCAATATTCATAGAAAAATATTTCTAGCCCACAGGAAGCTGCCTTTTGCCCATTTCCTTATAATACTACCATGGTTAATTGCTGTGCTCACTGCTGTCATCATAAATATACCTAGCTTGTTTTAAAATTTCATGTAAATGGAGTCATATAATATATACTTCTTTGGATTTCTTTCAGTCAATCTCAAGTGTAAGAGATTCATTTATGTTGTGGAGTATGGTAGTAATTTGGTCTTTTTATTGCTATGTAATATGTAATATTCCATAAAATGAATATTCCATAATATAGCTATTTCCTTGTTGATGGATTGATGCTAAGTGAAGTAAATCAGAAGGAAAAAGAAAAATATTGGAGGTTTCACTTATGTGGAAATATGGAAAAACCAAACGAAGGGCCAGACAAAGACAACCCCTGAAAACTGAACATATTTCTGAGGCATTCATGAGGGAAGGAGGAGAGGGGAGAAAGATGAAAATGGAGATGGGAAGGTATGGGGGGGAGAGCATATGGGAATCTGCTGATGAGCAATGGGTACTTTGGTGGTGGGAAAACTGCAGTGAACACACCAGAAGGAAGAGTTATGTATTGTCTAAAACTTAAAAAAAAAAAATCTTAGTAGAGACACTTGATCTAATTACCTCAAACCATCAAGGTTAACATCAGCAGTGGTAATTCATATTGATAGTATGTAGTGTGTATGATGTGATAATAACATGTGATAACTTGATATGAAGTGATGAAAACAGCTTTTATACCTTGTGATCTTTTTTGCCCAAACCTATGACTCCATTCTAATCATGAAAAAAACAAAGGTCCAGACAAAGGCAAAAAACAGATAGACAAATCCAAACAAAAAGATATTCTGCAAAAGAGCCAACCAATATGTCTTAAAACTGCAAAGAACTATGGTTACGGCACATGGGTGAATTAGTGGGAACTCCACAGGGATTAAACTGAGATGAAAAAATGCATAAACTTAACAATGATGTAAAATAAATAAATAAAATTAATAAAAAACTGGAAAGGACATCAAAGACAAAAGAAATTTAAGAGCCTCTCATAGTCAAGTGATAAAAAAAGATGATAACTAAATGAAATGTTGATGTTCTGGGTGGGATCCTAGAAACAGAAAACTGAATAAACTATGGATGCCAGTTAATAATAATAGGCTTAATAGGCTAATAGAATAGACAGGGTGTGGACTATATGGGAACTCTGCACTATGTTAGTAACTTTTCCATAAATACTAAACTTCTAAAAAATTTAAACTTATTGAAAATATACATAAAAGGACCCTCCCTGGAGGCATAAGGGATTAAAGTGCAGCACTATGAAGCTATCTGCAGCCACTGCAGCACAAGTTAAGAGCTCAACCCCTGGCCAGGGGGGTTACCCACATGGTGTGGCAGACCTCACTTATCTCGCTTGCGGTTCCCTTCAACAGTGTGTTTCAGTACATATGCCTGTTGTGCTCCCCAATCTGTCTCTGGTGAATCCTCTCACCACCACCCCCATACCTTTGGCCTATAGCTTAGTTCTTGCACGTGTAAATAAATAAAACTAAAAAAAATATATATGTATATGGCAAAAATGACAAACAGGAATTTTAAAGATTAGACTCTGGAGAAATACACAACATAAGTACAAGTACAAGTGGTAAAAGTAGTAAGTCTGGCTTGAGATCTGTGTTTATTTGGAGGAAATTTGCTATTCTCAAATTTCCATTTGACTATAGCAGTGTAGACTTGTCCTCTCTATCAACAGCTGAAATCTTTGTCAGAATGACCTTCAACAACTCTTTTATTTTTTGTATTTTATAGCAATTACTTTTTATTTTTTAATTTCATTTCCCCCACTAAAATAGTTCTTTAAAACACATTCTAGCAGTCACCTGGGCAGCCAATGATAATAACCATGCGAGAAGTCAGTGGGTGCTCTGAATAGATATAAATGTCAGAAGTTGTCAACAGATTGGCTCAGGGGCTTGAGGTTAAGTTCAAGAAGCCTGTATTTTATACTCATGATACAGAAAGGCATATGGTTGCACAATGACACTGAACTAGATTTAGCTCTTACTTTTTAACCTCCTATTTTTCATATTTAATGGAATAAACCAATTATTTATGTTTTATGATTGCAGTTCCAACATAAATGTAAGAGCTGCTTAATTTGTATATACAGGTTGCCAGAAAGTGGCAAATTCAGGAGGGTATGAGATGGTGACATGAATCCTATGGGAGAGAGGACTAAAGGTTCATACTTTAAGGGCCATACTTTCCCCCCCACATAATCTGTCTCCTCTTTGGGGCATGGAGTTAACAACTCCAGAGGAAGAAAATTAAGAAAGGGGAAGGAAAATTCTTTATTAACAAATTTTGTTTCTAGTATTGCACATTTATAGATGGAAGGGAAAATGCTGAGCTCATCAGTAAGGTTAATGTGTTACTTATTACCTTCCAAAGTTTACCTAGTACAATGAACTATTTGTGATAAACTACAAAAATACCCACTACGGAAGGGGTCACTTAAGCACCTTAACTTCTGTTAACAATCCATGAGAAATTTTCTACCTTTATTTATGGAAACACCAAGAAAATGTTCATATTTTTTGCTCTTATCATCCTTTTTGGAAATATGTTCCCTGTTTTCTTCACCTGTTCATAAAATATATTGTCCTTAGGTTTTTCTAAATTGACCCAGTTTAAACTTAGGAGTGCACTGTTAAAATGTTGGAACATGGATGAATCATCACTACCATTAACCTATGAAATTCTAAACTAAACCCAATCATCAGAATGAGATTTTTATCTTACAGATAAAAAAAGCTCAGAGAGGGCTAATGATCTACTCAAGATCACACAGGATTTTTTTTTTTAAATACATATCATCAACATTTTTTGTTGTTGAAGTAGCATTGCCTTATAACATATTAAGTTTACAGGATTTAGTTAAAATGGGTCCAACTGACTTCTAGTCACTGACGGAATGCAGATTTTCAGACTGTGTCAAGCGGTTTTATAGAAAGACCTTCCCAAGAACCTCTATATCTTTTCTTAGTGTCTGGCCATTAGATATGTACCCAGTATTCTAAGTTTATGTAAACTACACTTGTATTTAAGAATAGCAACATTTTCAATGTGTGTGCATGTATGTAACTGCCCTCTTTTCCTTCCTAACCACCACTTTTCTCCAAGTATTGAAGGTAATAAATGACACAAAAAACATATTGAAATGTTTCCTCTCAGCTTCCTGTCAGAACCATTGTAGGGCTACATGTACTTTATCATAAATGCCAAATGGCCGGTTACTGGAGGAACTGGGTTTGTAGACAAGACACTTAGTTCTTTCAGGTTTCCTGGGCAAGATGGGGATAGTTGCAAAACCAGGAAATTTGGCAAGTGTTTGACTCAGGAGTGACTTATAAATCTAGAAATTTCTCAACCATTACTCTACTAAGGAAGGGCACAAATCAACATCAGGAATGACCCATTTGCTAAGAAGTAGGAGTAACTTACAGACAACATCAATGTACTGCTTTTGGTGGAAGTCTATGGTCAGTATATTGAACAAAATGATGGTGTAGCTCTCTTTTTTCAATTGAGGTGAGTTACAACACAGTATACATCTAACTCTTGCCCATCTTTTGGGTCTACAGTTACAGTTAAGAAATCTACCAGTACCAAATAGAGTCTTTATCAGGTCTAACAGGTAACCTTTACATCAATTTTAGAATTAAACAATATTTGAGGACACTTCATTTGGAGTTATGTACCAAATAATTCTCTGAATCATCCTCACAACTTTTTTTTTTGACAAATTCACTAAAAAGGGAAAGGGCATAATGAACATAAGTGAGAAAAAGAAATTATCCTTGGAGGGAGAAGATCCCTCCCAGAAGGCTAGTCATTTAGAAAACTCTGCAAGAGGAAGGCAACATACACATAATTCTTATATTATGTCAAAATAGCATTTAAAACAGAATTGTTCAATTAAAGATATTGAAATTACAATATTTTGCAGAATTTAATAAGATGGTACCAATGTATATAATTACAGCACTATTTTATCACCATAGTAACATTTTAATGGGATGGAATTTGATGCTCTTTTATTAGCATATGTGTTTTTTTTTTTTTCCTTCAGACTTTGTGGCACTGGGTGAAGAGATTGCTCATAATTTAAGA
The DNA here is from genome assembly GCF_000260355.1 of Condylura cristata. Classification (NCBI taxonomy): domain Eukaryota; kingdom Metazoa; phylum Chordata; class Mammalia; order Eulipotyphla; family Talpidae; genus Condylura; species Condylura cristata. The sequence continues at coordinate 75,603,613 of NW_004567103.1, read as the reverse complement.
TACCTATATTAAAATGGCCATCTCTTTCTACTGCCTGATGGAAGTATATGCTCTCATTAATTTTGTTAGTGATTTTTATTTTGTCCAGTGATAGTTAAATAGAAGTCTGGCGCTGTCTTCCTTTGAGGCTTCTCATTTCAGAAGATTATCTAAATCCACAGGAAGGAAGGACTTCCAAAATGTAGCAAACAGTGTACATTTCTTTCTTACTAATTTAGTAAGAATGCAATCTTTCTAGGGATGCCTTGCTCAATCTAAATTACACAAAAATTCGAGATAAATGGTCTATAAATTATAGACATAAACCTGTTAGTAGGACCTCTATGTGTATTTTACAATGTATTTAGCAATCTTGAAAATGGATATTCGGATACTTGTGAACTAAGTGGAAATCTGCTACATACATAGATTTGTTGTACATGTGGAAATAATCTATTTTTTTAAATCAATATTATAGTAAACTAATTAAAATGCTTTTGACCTTCATAACTAAGTCTTACTTTATAAAGGGTAAGGTGCATTATTTTGTATTATTTTCAAATAGTGGATTTCTTCAGGAAAAAGTATGATCTATAACACATTATACAAAGTTTTTGTTTTCATCCAAAATAATTATTATATGATTTTTTTAACAATTTAAAATAAGCAGACAGCAAATTAATTTAAGCTCTAGTGGGGGAAAAATTCCCCTACACTCTGAATTTTAAAAGATTCATGGGCATACACAACAGCATGCTGTAATATTGGAGCATATTTTGATTTTAAGCTCCTTCTATAAAGGCTGGCAATATAATAAATAGACTTTCCTTGCTCTTCTTATGCTCGTCCCAAAAGAGACTATGATAATGTCCGTTCTGAAATTAATAATTTTAGCCCAATCTACACTGATGATTATGGAGATGAAACAATAACAACAACAACAACAACAACAACAACAAACCACTGAATTTTACATTAAAAAATGACTAGCTGGTCAACTATTCAGGTTAGTATTATTCCTCTGTGTGAAAAAGCTTCCTAGCATAACTAATTTCCTTTTGCAGGTAATAGAAAAATTAGCATATTCCTATTGATTTTGTATGTTTGCGGTGGTTAGGGAATCTTCATACTTCACAGAAAAAAAAAAAAAGATTGTTTCTTGCAGATATCCTAGAAGGACCAAAGGACACTTATTACTACATGGTAGATTGTAGATGAGAGGAAAAGCACGACGAATTACTTTAGCATTAGAAAGTAAAAATGAAATTGTGCCAGTCCAAACAGAGGGTCTCTTTTTTGTTTTTTGTACTTCTGCACAGTGAAGATATACCCTAAGCTGTCAAAACCATATTAAATGGAGTATAGTTAAATTGAGTACCTCTGATAAGGGCTCTGCCAGACTATCAAAGTTTTAGATCAGTAGGATTGAATTTCTGGCATATTGCACATTTCGACACTTTCATTCTCTTCCCTTTCAGTGACACCACAAGGGCAGGCCTAGATATGCTTATAATTTGTGGTTTTATAATGCAGCAGGTATCTCCATTTTCAAAGAAGGCATGCTGCCATAGAAGTCGACAGCAAAAATGAGGGAGAAAAAGAAAAACTCCAAAGAATATAATCTGTGTATGATTTCCAAAAGTTTGAAAAAGACGTTATAGCTCTTCAGAGTGAAAAATCTATTTGATGAAGAAGAAAATAATGTGCTTTTGTTTCAAAATAAAGTATATCTGTAAAACTTCAAAGAAACCTAAACATCAATAAGTAATTAAGCTAATAATTAATAATAGGGCCAATCAGGATTATTTCTCAAGTTTCTTCTACTCTTGAACTACTCCAGAAAAAAAAGGTGTAATTAATTCCTATGCTAAGTTTTTCATAAGAAAATGGTAGCATGTACTGAATCTTAAATTCTCTTTTATTAAATATAAAAATATATAGATGCGTTCATATTTTGTAAAGAGTTTTTTTTTATTCAAATGCTTAAAAATTTATAAAAAGGAACGGTGAACAATACCAAATCAGTTATGTAAGAACAGAAAAAAGACTATAAAGAGAGAAATTGCAATTACCCAGGGAGGATTTTTTTTTTTTTTTAAGTTTCTTTGTATTCTTAAAGGAAGTCAACCCTTTAGGGTCTTGAACTCATAATTAAAAGATGATGTGGTAGAGAATCAGATTCCAAAGTGTTTCTTTTAGTTTGATTACCTTCTGTCTCAGTAGGATGATTCAGTTAAAACAAATACTTAAAATAATTTTCAGTTGTTTAATTAAAAAGTCAATTCTCTTAAACTGTTGAGTACTTTGAGTTTTTTAATCATCATGTCATTCCTTTGTAATATGGCTGGAAATAATTTCAAAACAGATTTCTGAGACAAATGTGTGATTTGAAGATGGCATCAACATCATCTTTTGCCTACACCTGACTACAAAGATGAGCTCAAAGGTGGTCCTGCTGGAGGAACCACAGCCATTGCAACATGGCTGCCATCTCTTAGACAGTTACCACTAGGATTTCTCTCCCTCTAGCTCTATCTTTAACTTTCTTCTCCCCATATTCTCTTAGCAATAACTTTTCAACTGCAAAGGGTAGAAAGAACCCAAGCGTGCACTTTATAACCAGTACAGAGGAACACTTACCAGGGAGGTTTTCGGGATTTCCATATCAACTTTGGTTTTGATGCTTTTCTTGTGGTTTCCTTGAGTGCTGATAGAGCTGCTGGTGAGACAGGAGCCCTGGAAGCTGCCCTTTAACATGCTCCTGCAGGAAACATTATTTGATCCACTTTCTGTCTGTTGAACTGCTTTCTTATCAACTCTGCAGGTAGAAAGTGATTCCTCTGATAAATTACATTGCTCTTCTTCAATCACTCTACTTTTCCCAGTCTCTTAATGTTTAAAGTAACCTCCATGTGTCTCTTTGTCCTGCAACCTTTGCGTGATAAGTGTTTCTCACAGGCCTTGATCAAACTTCATCTGACATTCCGTCAGTGTGCCAATTTAGATTTGATAATTTAGTAATTTATTTTTAATTTTGTGTCTATTTGTGAGACTGGGGATGGGGACAAAATAACCTCTGAAGAGTGATCGCTAAGTACATTCTGGCATACGATTGCAGGAAGTATAATTACCTCTTCAAAGTTCTAAGTATACATTTGCTTGCTACAATCACTGAGATCGGCATACTTTAAAATGTATGTATAATTTTCTGCCATTTCATGCCATGTGGGTACATTCATGGATCTGAATGTAGGCTGAATTTCTATCAACCTTGATAAAACTTACTGTTCTTTAATTTCAAAGACCATTGGTTTGGTTAACAATGTAACATGGGCTAAATTATCATTTTATTGATAAATTTTATTTCATTATTTAAATTCTGGCTCATGTATAAAAGACTGCTACTATGTTTTTCTGTACAAAAGGCATTTGACTGACATTTAATGTGCAGGAAGCAAACAACTCTCTCCTTTTGGTGGGGCACCCCTCAATATTACCACTCTCCTTGCCTATTAGTTACCTGTTCAAAAGTTCGGTCATAAAGGTATCTTTTGTTGAATGTGTAACAGGACTGAGTCTATTACTTGGTTCAAATTTCATCTCGTTGTAAATGTTTTGTGGTGCTCTCAGGTCACTTCTGCTTTGTAAGCTACTGTTTGGACTATCTGTCAGCTCCATGTCCCTGTGAAGCTCGCTGTCCGCCTCACACAAAAGCTCAGGCTTCTTTTTCTCTTTTTTCCTCTCTGATTTTGGCTGTTTGTTTCCAAACCCCAACCCTTTTGTATCTTTTTTGTCCACTTTGGTTTTGGAGACATCCATTTTCCTGCTACTGAGAGCTGGTAGTCTACTCCTTCGAAAACCAAACCAGCTGGCAAACGAAGGCCCTGGCTTCGGCTTTGCTTCCACAGAGCTGGACTTTGTTTGCACTTGGCCCTTCTCCACATTTTCCTGAATACACAACATGACCTTTTCTTCAATTGTGGGTGATAGGGAGGCTTCTGGGTTCACAGCACTAGCCCTAGTTGTATAAACTTCTGTACATCTTCCAGAAGTTTCTGCCTTGGAGGTCCTGCTTGTTTCAAAATTGCTTGGACACTGTGTCCTCCCTGGGATATGCAGGGCTCGTGGGCAGTCTGTTGGGCATCTACAGTGGTCACTGCCTGGTTCCTCAGGGACAGCCATATTGGGGCAGCTACCTTGGGTGATGGCCTGGTGTTCTTCTGTTCCAGGGGGAGTGACGAGCCCTTCAGATTTTGGAGGAATCCTTAAAGGCAGCTTTCTTGGGCTTCCATGTTGGCTGCCAGAACTGCCTGTACTCCCCAGGGAGCCTTGCCTGGAAGAGGGATGCCCCAGGGACCTGCCAGCACTGGGGAGCCTGTCAGGCAGGGGAGCAGATGGTGTCTTGTTGGGAGAGCCTTCTGTGGAGGAGCTCTGCCGGGTAAGGGAATTGCCTCTCTCAGCAGTGTTGGTAATGATTTGAGTTCGGACCTTGCCTGGCCCTTCTATGGTGGATGTGCAGGGCTTATCTCCTGAATGGGCACTGAAGCTCTGGCTTCGGGCTTTGGCTCCATTCATGCCTAGAGCTGGCTTTAGGTGTGGCTTGTTGGAGGAAAGGGACTTTTTCATAAACTTGCTTTCTACCCCATCTTTTCCATCAGCCCTAGGGGTACCACTTTCTGATAACTCCGGCATTACTGTTTCCAAGGGAATCCCTTCAGCCAAACCGTCTCGTGCTTGTAAACTCAGTGGAATACTGTTATGTTCAGCACCTGTGGTCTCAAGGATAGATAGGTTCCTAGAGTCCCCCGCCTTGAACTTGACTGCAGCCACAGAACTTTTAGAGGCCTCATTTAAGCTGTCTTTTTCCTGTTTCCCTGGTACCGTGGAACTTTTCCTGAGCAATTGGGGAGACTTCATGAGAACTTTGAGTCCAACTGGGAGGCGAGTTTTCAGTCCTTTCTCATGAGTACTCTGACAACCAGGTGGGGTGTTATGGCTTCTGGGAGATGGTGATGAGGAGGGGCTGTTAACCTGAGATGATGGTGGTTCACTTACCCTTTGGAAGGAAGACTTGGGTGATGTGGAGACACAATCACTCAACTGTCCTTTTCTTCCTGGAGGTACACTTTTAGAGGATGATATTTCCTGTGGCTCATGGGTTTGAGGATAATTCTTGGGAGTTCGTAACCCTGTGTCTGTCTGTGTGGTCCCAAGTGTTTGGTGAGATGGGGTCTTGGTGACACTTCTCTTTGGAGAGGTCTTTGGGTACACTGGGGTCACCACAGCAAATGAACTAGAGGGGGTATGAGCAGAACATTTGGTTTGAATCACTGTTTCTGTGGAGGGAAGAGAGTGAGGGAAAATAGACTTTTTGAAGGCCATAGAAGTTTTCTTCCCTTGCACTTCTGTCATAGTCTGATTAGAAGAAATGACAGGAGCAGAAGATTCTTTGAGAGGGGAAGATTTGAATACTGTCCTTGCTGTTTCACTGGGGACCCTGGCCTCGGGTTTGGCAGAAGAAGGTGGTGACAGATAGTCATAACTGGACCTGATGTGTAGGGAGACTGACCTTCCTGGAGGGGGTGGAGGCGAGGGTGATTTCACCCGAGCCTCTGGCCCAGAGTCAGAACATTTACCCCTGGAGATTTCTCCATCATCACTAGGCTCAGTGAGGCACCTTGACAGCAGCTGTGATGTTGGAATCTGACTCTTGGGGCACTGTACCCAGTCTCTTCTGCTGGACATTTTGGAGCCTGGAGGAAGCTGGGTGAGGTGTTTTGGAATGTGTGTATCTGGCTGTAAATCAAAGAGTGAGGCTGAGCCTTCAGTCTTCTTGAACCGTGAGAGTTTTCCAGGAGCTAAGGCTGGTGATTTTTCAAGAGTCATTGGGTCACATGAAAGAATTCTCATAGTGGCTTCAGGTTCCATTATTTTTGATTTCTGGGGGGAAGACTTGCCCCTGGCAGGTATTTTTGTCAGACTTTGCTTCTGATAGCTACCAATGGGCCCTGAAGTCCTAGCATGACTCTTACAAGACAAATTGTGTGTTGACTTTGTCAGCTTTTGTCGCTGAGTATTTTGTGCCATTGTTGAAAGGTTCAATGGTTGAACCTTTCTAGGGTTGAAAGATTCAATGGGTGCCTCAGCAACATTATCTAAATCACCTTTTGGAATGTTTTTCTCAGTTTCCTCTTCAGATCTCTTTAAGAAAGTACAGTCTCTTGCAGTAGCTTCTGACTGCAAATGAGCAATTCCCTGAGGTAAAAGTTCAGTGTGTTCTGCTTTGGGTCCAGGACAGGGCTGCTTGATGGAAATTTCATTTGTGGTAAGAGTAACAAGACCAGTCTGGTGAGAAGTGAATTCAATGGGTTCACCATCTTCTGCATCAAACACTACAGTAATACATTCTTCTGAGGAAGTTCTTTTCACAACCCTTTGCTGCTTAATGAAACCGGATGTCTTTGGCCTAGTCTCGAAGTGGATGGAAACTTGTTTTTCCTCCTCACGGGGAGACCCAAGTTGAGATTTGCCAAATTCCATGAGGATGTCCAGGTTCTCCATGGACTTGTCAGTGTCAGCAGTCAGTGACAAGTCTGAAGGGCTTTTCCCATCACTGCTCTCTATGTGCAACTCGTCAAGGGTTTCATTGTCATCGGTATCTGAAAGCTGGAGACTGATGGCCATGCAGCCCTGGTTGTGCAGGTCCCCCTCTCTCTGTATCTGAGGAACTTGCACTTTTGGGTACACTTTCCTGTCCAAGGGATAGTTGCTGACACAACGGGTCAGCTTTTCAGCCCTTTCCCTGGGATAAATTGAGGAGGTGCTTTCTAAAAAGTGTTTCCTATTCAGCTCCAGGCCAATAAGACTATCAGAAACACTATGGGTTAATTTACAAGCATGCAGCCTGCAGCCCTGGTTGGATACTGCTTGAAGCCATGCTAAAGAGGAAGAGTCTTCATCAGCATCATCGTGGGAATCTGTGTCATAAACAAATGCTTTGCGCGGCTCTGTGTAGGGGCTTTCCATCTCAGTCGGCTTGCAGGGAAGGTACTTCTTGAGGCTACTACTCTTAATTCCTGGTGAATATATTCCTTCATTTGAGTTCATGCAATCTTTATAACCCCATTTGGTTATTACAGATGGGGATTCAAGTAACACTTTTTGCTTTTGTAGCTTTCTTAGTCCTTCCAAAATGTGGCTTTCTTTGACACGAGTTGGAGGTAGTTCATCTGTAGGACTCGCAAAGCCACTTGGGAGTGAAGAGCCAATACTTAGTCTTTTATCCCAGTTTTGTGATGATGGCTAGGAAAGAAAGGTAGATATAAGAAAAGATTGAATCACATCAATCATGGATATATGAAAGCAAAAGTTTCTCCTTGGACTTTGTTTTGTCTATTAAATATTAAACTATAAATGCATGTAGATTAATTTAAAAGCTACCTAGAAAATCTCTAATTTGCCAGGCCCTAAACTAAGCAGCACAAGATAGAAAATCCCTGTCCACAAGGATTATACAACTCAGCAAAGGAAAGTAAGCCAAAGGGGAAATGATAAGCATAGATATAGTTATTTTAGATATTCAGAAAAAATTTGCTTGGAAAAATATTAAAAAACAACAGAAAAAAATCAAAACCACCTTGTTTAGAATGATGGGTACATTTGCCTTAGTTTAAAGGTGGTGAGAATGATTTATGGGTAGATGAAACATGACATGAAAGACCTAAATTGGCAAGTTTTGTTCCAGACACACAGAGACAATAATCAAAAGACACTAGGGCCTCACTGTAAAATAAGGATGAGAGGTAGAGGGTAACAACTGATAGAAAAGTAAATTGCTCCCAGTTTTTATGTTTCCTTCTTTTCTAACATTTAATAGTACTGTGATTTCATGTCCTTAATTGTTAGGCAGTATATTTATGTGAAATGTATACACAGCATTTGCTGTTAGAAACCACAGTAATGATTCACCTTCTAACTTAGGAAAGTCAATTACCTGTCCTTTATATTCCCCCAAATATTAATATTATTTCTGGGCAAGTGATAGAGAAGATCAAGAAACGACACAGAAGAGACAAAGAGAAATGACACAGAAGAGACAAAGTATTCAACACCGACATTATATGTTTCAGTGACATAGTATCAGTGACAAGATTAGGGAAGCACTGATGGAAGGAACTCATGTTCACTAAGCATCTTCTATATACTGGCCACTTACACAGAACTTTGATTTAAAATTTACAACACCATGAGGGAAACATTATCAGCCCAGCTGTACTAGGTAGGGTTGGCAAGATTAATATGTTAAAGATCATATAATTAAAGAACTGGAGAAAAGCTTTGGATTCTGGTTTCTTGAGTTCTGGCTTTTCTGAGTGGTTTGGTGGGAATTTGAATCAAGGGCTGTCTGGCTCTACAGCCTGCACACATCATCTACTAAAGTCAAGCTTAACCCTTCTCCTCCCCTCTATATTAGTCAATGTCATAACAGAGGTCATAGGTTTTCCCTATACCGCTCTTGCAGAATTAATTAATATGTTTGTTTATTTATTTATTTTACTTTGTTCCCTAATCTTACAGACTTTAATCACAAATGAGGGAAATTTTTGGCATGTGAGTACTGATCTACTGACTTCTTATAAAAGGCCTGACTGGCTAATGGTGAAGATCTTCAATGAATGAATATGATGGTTTCAAATGTGTACTTTGTATCAATCTGGGCAGTTCCCATTGGTACCTCCATGCCAGCTGCCCCACCCCATCCCATAACTGTGTTCATAACCATGTGTTCATATGCTGAGGTGGAAAGTGTCAGAAACTCCCTTTAGAATCTTCACACTTTAATAAGCCATGCATGTTTGCTTTCATCTAAGATAGTTCCATAAAAATTACTCTTGCTTGTTTATGCTTTGCTCTATGTTGGGGTTAGAAGTGGGCTTCCCTGGTAGCACAATGGTTAAGGCCCAGCACTATGAAGCCATCTCAGCCACTGCAGCGTGAGTTTGTTTCTTAGTCAGGGAGGTGACCCATGTGGCATGACAGGCCTCTTTTGACTCCACAGCTTCCCTCAGGTGTTCCCTTATCTGTCTATGATAACCCCCCGCAACTCTCGTCCTTACCCCAGTTCTGTATACATAAGTAAATAAATCTTAAAAAAAAAAAAAAAAGAAGAATCTGCTGCAGATCTATGCTACTTGGTGCTGCTTCCCCCCTACCCTACCCTGTCCCTCAAAACCATTAAAAACCCGTTCAGAAATCAGAAGAAATCCCATTAGTAAGTGTGAGTATTATATGTCAACCATGAGTGGGTTGCCACATTTTGGTTCTATAAAATTCCATGATCATAATGGCTACAGTCACAATATAAGAAGAGAAGCCAGTCAAAGTGCATCACAAAGTACCTCACATATTTGTGAAAAAGACAAACTTGGTCAGTCCCCAGAAGCTGTGCTCAGTGCTGCCCACACACCACCTTTGTACCTCCCAAGAACTGGTACATACTGTAGTATGATTCACCCCAAAGCCCTCAGTGAAAATATACTCAGGTCCAGGCACTCTGTTAAGTGATATGAGCCACATCCCTCAATCAGTTTGACAGGCTGCTGTGCTATTTGATAATTTAAGTTTAGAACAATCTTGAAAGTTTAATAAATAAACAAACAAACATGAATTCCCTGTGGGAGCAATATGGGGAGATGCTGGCATTTCTCACTGGCAGATTCCTTCTTTACTGGGAAGAGTTGATTAAAAGATGCTGTTGATTAAAAGATGCTGCTGATAAGGTAGGGGCCTGGCTTTAATGTACACAGTCCTTTTCTGTTTTTTGACAACAACTCTAAGCAATTGTTTAAAATGACATTTGTGGTCTTAATGGGAATTTATTCATTCTAATTGGAGCCCCACCAAATTTTAGGTTAGAAGAGCTGAAAAGTTATGAGTGAATGTTGTGGAGCTAACTTCTCATCTCTGCCACATAATAGTCATGAGATCTTGGGCTAGTTACTTAATTTCTTGGTTCCTCAGGTCTCTCATCTGTAAAACAGTGGAGATAGGAAAATATACCTAATAGGCTGTCATGAGCATTAAATGGACTAACACTTAAGAAGTGCTAACAATGTTGTGCAGCACTTGGAAATTACTCCCTATGGTCAGATTCCTTCCTGTAGAGCAGGGTAATGCACTTCAGGCAGGCTTTCATTTTGTATCTATACACAATAGTATTAAAAAAAAAAAGGTAAGATGCGAAATATTAAAGTCACTGGAGATAAATATATATATCACACATACATATATATAACAAATTTATGTCCAGTAAGTTAAATTATAGTCATATTCAAATTGATATTATAAGAGCTTGGTAGGTTAGTACACAACAAGTACTTGGTACATGACAAAAACTGTAAAAGTTCCTTAAATAATATAAATTTATAATGTCTTTCCAGGACTGGTGTAGTTTGCTTGGCCCCTAAGAATTAGGAATTTCTCTGTGAGATGTGACAGTGTGCCCTTGACCACGATGAGATAAAACCTGCTTGAATCCCCTGATCATGGCCAATTAAGTGCATCTGAGTATTTTAAGAATCTTTGCTCCTCTCATTTAGGAAAGAAGTCGAGGGTTATTCTACATGGAAGCTTTTCAGTCAAGAAACAAAGAGCGAGACAGAGAGAAAGAAAGAAAAAGGAAGAGGCTGAGGAGAGAGAGAGGAAGAGTTTAAGAGTGAAAATGTCTGAGCCAGGGACATTCTAAGACAAAGAGAGGGGACATCCTTGACCATCTTCCCTGCTAAGAGCCAGCACCCTAAAGATCATTATTAAAACTAAAATCTTAGTAATGTACCAGCCTCTATACTTTGCATCAGGAGTCTGAATCCAAGGGAATATTTTTTAAATTCAAACTTGAAGTCTTTGAGTTCTAATTCAGGGTATTATAAAGCTACTACCCTTCTGGTAGTTTTGTAATTTTCATGGTTTTTACAGTTCCAACACCGTAAATTAACAATACAAACATGATTATGGGTTTCCATTTTTATGTATTCTTTGCTTTTCTTCAACAACAGGAAACTTTAAAGACAAGTTATTTCAAATATTTGGCTTACACACCTATGCAAAGAGGTTTGCTCAAAGCAGGAAGGAACTACAGTTTTGAGTCTACTTGCAGGACATTCTAGCAATAGGAATGACTGAAAAATCTGGTAAGGGAACTCCTGGCATGTAAGTAGAGATATGCTTGCCTTCACTAAAGCTGTGGTGCCTCTCATCCACTGTAGTGTTTCTCTCTGTATTAGGCTGCTCTCCAATTTAGAGTCAATTAGTGTTTTATTAGGTCATAGCTTTGATCAGGAGAGCAATATGCCATTGCTCTGAAAATTTATTTCTGAGAAGTAAATTCTGACAAAGCTAATGATACCTCTAAAACTTTAGTGATTTGTTTTGAGATATTCTACAATCCTCCTTTTTCTCTAGAAAAAAAAGCATTCCCTGGAGTTTTCATGGGATGCTTGGTCTAGAATAGTTTGGCACATGGCCTTGCTTACTTTCATTTGCAGGGGACATTAGCAAGTCTCTCTGAGCATCACAGTAGCAAAGGATGTCCATGACAATAATTGGAAATATCTGACTTGGTGTGAAGCATGGTCAGTTCCACTAGTTTGGGGTTCCAGGACACAGTTTGGTATCAATCTGGGAAGTTGGTGGGATCTTCCAAAGCATAGGAGGAATATGTTTTCTTTTCCCAGACAACCTCCCCTGATGTTCAAGTCATTTGGGTCAACTCATTCTTCTCCTCACTTGTTGGGGTGACTCCTAACTAGTAACCTTTTTGAGCTGATTTCCTCTTTTATATACTGGAGAGACTAACATCTCTCTAGCTAGAGTACACACGTAGGTAATTAGTAAGTGGTCATCTCTTTCCTAGTGTTCTTTCTCACCATTTACCTTCCTAATAGAAGAGGATGATTTTCTGGCTCACTCTGATGCTGAAATGCCTTCAAAAGAGGCCTTACCCTTTTCCTGAGGCTCTTCCCATCATGCCACGTGTACGAGGAGCCACTGGAGTACTCGCTGCAGGTGCTTGAAAGAGACAGTTCACTGCTGCTGCAGCTATTTCGAGGATAGAGATGACCAGGAATGAAAACCCCCAAGCCAGGGCATTTCAAAGCAGGGGCTCCTGATTTGGCATTCAGCTGGCATTCCTGAAAAGGCAGGACAGCGCTGAGCTAAGACTCTGATTATGGGAGAGTAAATATCAACTCTACCTCACAGTGAGGCACAGAATGCTGTGATGAGAAGCACACATACCGGATTCAGACAGACTAGGGTTCAAATCTTTGTGCTACTTCTTACTAACTAGGGAATATTATTTAATTTCTGGGGCTACATTTTCAATTTTAAAAGGGTATTACGGTAATATGTCTACCTATGGGGTGACTACAAGGATCAAGTGAGATTCTAAATGCATATGGCTCAGTAGTTGGCTACATAGGTGCTTAGTTATTACAAGCTACCTCCATCATCAAGCGGATGTATCAGTATTACAATGGTAATTTCTCATTTTACCAGTTGAGCTGGTTAAAGGATTAGATCAACATCAAAATGACTCTAAAGCTACAAATGGATGAAGACAGAGTAGCATCTTTGGATGTAAGAACATAAACATGGGGCTGAGAATCTGGTGACCTGTATCACGGGATATACCTGGCACTTGCTCTGAGATCTGGAGCAAAAGAAGCATTTAACTGCCATGGAACTTAATGTTCTCATCTGTGGGGCAGCTCTACAACATCACTCTTCTGATTCTGTAGGGTTCTGATGACATCATTCTAAGTCAGAAATCAAATATCCAGGAAGCCATGTACAACAGAACACTCTACTCAAGAACTATGAGTTTCTGCTCTCAAAGAAAATAGACTTTTCTTATTAGTTGATTGTCAAAACTACAAAGACTCTAACATCAGATAGATTTGGGTCTCACATAGAAAACGCAGGTAGAATTCTAAAGGGTCTGTGAAAGGCATGTGATATAGTTGTAAACATTCCCACACATCTTGACAGCCACATCATAGGCCCTAGTGTAACAGATGAAGCTCTACAAACTGGACAGGCTAAATTAATTTAGCCTCCCTACCACTAGAATGCAATCTCTCCATTAACATTTCCTGCTAGTCTCCTATCTCTATAAAGCTCTGTTTCAGAAACTCTTTGATATAGACCCATCTGTCTTTATGTCACTTGCAGAATAGCACAGCCTCTTAGCTATGCAATTCACTGACACTTCAAGGTGCTGTTAGTACCTGAGTAGTTATCATTGTTCTCCAAATGCAACTCCAGGTGATGGTGACTAAACACCAGCTGGAGGAAAGGGGGTAATGCTATTCTGGGAGTACTTGTGGTACATGGTAAGCCCCACATACATAACGGAGGGCATGTTTAATTTGCTTTCTAATCAATATCCCTAACACTTACTAATGTTAGTTTCAATATCAGGCAAATGCCTTGCTGTAGATACTTCAGTTTCTGCAGCATAATAGTGATCTAAAAATGCCAAGAAATTTTATTACACTATTTCCTCCTTGTCCCCCTGAAATTTGGTGTCAATAACACGAAACAAACAAAAAGGTCTTAAAATCCAGCTTTCTGCAATATTTATTGATTTGTAAACTTGTCAATTGCCTGAGTTTAGGGAACTTCATATTTGTCTCTGAACAGCTGCCTACAAGCACTGATGCCGCCCACCCTAGGTGCCTGGCATCTGCTCCAATTGTTGCACACATATGGATTGTATCTTAAACATTCAACATCACAAACAGCTCTACTTCCACTTGTGTGCATTTCATTTTCTCCACCCTGTTCTCTTATATTTTGTTGCTTGAGTAAGCAGGGGGTGGTCTTTAAGATGATTTCTTTTCTGATAAATACTTTTAAAGTATATATATATATATATATTAGTTTATTTTTACATCATTTTGTGCATTTTTCCATCTCATTTGCAATCCCTTGGGCTTCCCATCACCGAATCACCCATGTGTCATCACCATAGTCCAGTGCATTTTTTTGATCCCACTCCACCCCACAAAATGTCTCTGGTCTCTATATAGCTGTTCATCATTTCTGATAAATACTTTTACTCTCCAGAGAGAGGGTGTATCTGTGTCCTGAGAGGGCATCCAGGCTAAACTTTTCCAGTGATCCTTTTACACTGCACACCTTTTGGTTAGGGCTTATATTCTGCCTTTCCCAAGGGATGAGAATTCTGTCTTTTGCACCCATCCCTTTCTGCTATATCTATCAAAACCATACCTATTTTTATGACTTGGTTTATTTCTCTGGCTATTTTAAATATAAACACACTCCCCCAGTTGTCACCCATGAATATAGATGTTGGAATTAAATAACAGGAAACTGGAATTCAGAAGATGAGCAGAAGGAAGGAACAGTTGCCACTCCCCTATACTGGAATTTTGATTTGCCAGTGTATGGGGGCAGCAAACCAGGGTACGGGGGCAGGCTCATCACTGTCACTGGAAGCAGGTTTTCACACTTTAATGTACACGTGAATCACATGGATTGTGTTAAATGCAGTCTCTAATTTAGTAATTATAAGGTGGGAACTGAGAAGCAATCTTTTTAACAAATTCAGGGAGTTTGCAAAATGCTGGTGCAAGAATTGTGCTTTGCATAGGAAGGCTGTTGGAGAAGCTGTGAGAGAAGATGTCCTCTTGTGTGGTGACCTGGTGGCTGTTATGCCACCTGACCTGGCTCTGCAGAGTAAAATGAAGGGGATGGTGATCCAATCCTCCCTACTGGGAAATTCTCCCATCTTTCCCCCACACCTTGGATGATTAATGCTTGGTTTGAATTAGGGAGCCAGAATCTCTGATACCACACTGTGACATCCACCCCTTTGTCCTGGAGACCCCTTCATCAACACATGGGTATCACATAGGATTATCTATACCAGTGAATCTACCTCAGTTTTGTGGTTTAAAACATGATCATCAAGATCATTTATTAGCTTTGAATCCTAGATGTTTCAGTTACAAACTCTTTGACCTAAGGAAAACTGCTTAACTCCTCTATGCCTCAGCCTCTTTGTAAATGGAAATAATGAAAGCACCTACCATACAAGAACATTGTGAAGATAGGGCAAACCCTGTCATCTCGAGGTAATGTGGCTATTATTGACATTTTTTTTTAAAAGATTTATTTATTTGTTCATACAGAACTGGGGTACAGGCCAGAGGCTCAGGGGTGGTGAGAGGCTTCACCAGAGACAGAGTGGGGAGCAGAACAGGCAGATCTACGAAGTACACTGCTGAGAGGAGCAGCGGGCGGGTCAGGAAGGTCTGCCTCGCCATGTGGTCACCTCCGGGACAGGCGGGAATCGAACTCATGCGGAAGTGGCTTTAACTTCTCAGTGTTGTGCTTTAACCCGCTGCGCTACCAGGGAGGGCCGACATTTTTTTTTTTAATGTACATTTGTCTTAACATTTCACTGAAAACTTAAGTTTCCACTTTCCCTAAGGGACTGTGTAGTATACTTTTTGACAGTCCATTATTGGCTGGACGATTACACATAGGGACTGCACCAAGCAAAATCCATGTGAGCACACTTTGTTTTGAGGGATTATTAATGTGAGTTTTTGGAAAGAGACAGCAGAAGTCAACCCTCTCAGTTATCATTCTAGCCAAGATATGTTCTCAAAAGTTATGTTTCTTGATACCAAAAGAATACATGTCTTGGCCTTCTGGGTAGATATCTAGCAATATGAAGTATTTTTTTCTCATTGGACTCATTAAACATTCTTTGCAAGCTTCTCTGTGGTTGTGGTATGGTGCCACATAGTTAAGAAGGGCAGAAGACAGCTAAAGCAACAGAGTTCTTCATATTGCCCCAATACTGAGTGGGTACTATGTTACTCATATTTCATGTAGAATCTCATTTTAATCTTACCACAACTCTCAGAAATAGAAAAGTAACATCACTGCACTATTTTTCCCCCCCCAGAGGGTGAAACTGAAGTACGAAGATGTTTCTATGTTGCCTCTGGTGTTGTAGCTAACACAGCCCCTATGTATAAGCCTCCAGCAAATGATGAACTGTTAAGAAGTATAATACACAAAGCTAACTCTGATACCTAGCTCAGGTCCTGTTCACTATGGCACCAAAGAAGGCTTCTGACAATGCCCTAAGAACTCGGGGACATTTACAAACCACCCAGAATCCTACTGAGAAGAACTGTAATTAGTAATAATGACTCTCATTAAAATCCTTTTTTGCCAAAATTGTATTTTGGTTTTCAGTGCAATGTCATTTTAACTTATATTGACATAGTTAGAAAAACACACCGTTTATACTATCCAACATGTATTTTTTTCTCATTATATAGTTTGGATTGTCACTGGAATAACATACACTTTAACATTCTTACTGTGAGATATCAAATCCAAAAATCCACAATTTTATTTAAAAAAAATACAGTGATAAAGAATGAGGACAAAGTCTTCTTCTTAGATGAAAACTTCTCATTTAAAAAAATTCCTGACCTTTAGGCCATATTATAGATTAGATGCCACAAAGGTTTTTATGAATGTCTATAGTGCCAGCATTTCCACTAAAATTTAATTCCAATTTAACTTTAGAGTATTTACCTTTGATATAGACTATTCTATTTACTCTGATACAATTATACAGTAAAATTAAAAGTAAATCCACAGATGTTCATCTGCCATTGTTTTAAGCTTAACAATCTTTTTATATATTTATTTAGCTCTTATGTTTTCAAGTAACTTTTTAAGTCAATGAAAATTAAAAGCCATGTTGGTAGAAGTTTTGCCAAATAAGCAAAAAGCTCACCCAAGCTAAAGGGAAAAAAATGCACAGTCCATGAATTTTTTAAAATTCATACATAATACATCATAAAAGTAGGATGAATAATAAGGAACATGGGTTTTAATAAAAAGCTCCTTGACCATTTCTCAGAGATTCTGAGATGTAGTCAATACCCAAAAATGTATCTTGGGGACAAAGTCAAGATTTATGATATTTTTGCTGAGGGTGACACTTTCTGCTTGCTTTATCAGCTGGAAGACATGATATTGAATTTCAGGAAACACAAGAAAGGAAAGTATTTTTACCTTCCTGACAATGCTTCAAGGATGCACTTTATGGTTCACTTGTGATATCAAATTTGATGGAAGGAAAGTAACAACTTAAACAAGTGTTTTGAAGACAACAGGAAAACTCACATGCATCTCAACATCAGTGTGTGGCTGCATGAGACTTTGACTTCTTTCCACCTCTGAAAGCAAATCTCCGGATGAAAGATTTAAGATGCGGGAGTGAAGTTTCTAGATAAAAGTAAATGGAAACACTGAATAATAAAGATTTAATTGTTTCAAAATCCTGACTTGGATAACTAAATGTCAAAAGAGTTCATATTTCTAGGTTAGATAGTACTCACCATAACTTGAGAAAGTTAATTCTAACTTAATAGCGTTCCATATATACATGTGCAAACTACAGTTTATAAGTAATTATTGCATTTTTATGATCTTTCAGCCTGTGTTAGGAAATAACAGGAAACAGTAAATACTAGAAAAAGTGTGAATATATCAGAATAACTACTGACTACATTAAAACTAACTTTTGATATTCACATTAAAGAACAATAACCACATCAACCTTATGAACAGTGGTTAAAATCTGAGTGAATAATTACAAAAGTGACCTTAGTTTTAAACACCACTGATCTTGTGAAACCTTCTCTTGGACACATTTTAACTCAAAGTCATTAATGTCATCTGTTAGGAACAATTAATGTGAGTAGAAAATAATTGCATCAGGGACCTGGGGACTTAGAGGATTTTGTGCATTAATATTCACATGCTATTAGATTATATACTCAATTCTTCAGTTTTTCTTGGGAGGCCTGCTAAACCAGGGGCATTTCACTATATTAATCTTTATATTAATTAGTAAGGCTTTTCTGTGGACATTAAATTTGAACTGTTTTAATTGCAGATACAATAAAAGTTGTGATTTATGTAAAATGTTTCTGCTACACTGATGACATTTAAAATGGTACTTGTAGCTTGGTTTGTCTTGGGTACAACTTTTATGATTTCAAATACTGAACAATCAAATCAAGTAAGTAAATAATGTGGCTAAACATGCTTCTCTCACCTCTGGAAAGTTTTTCTGCTCCTTCCCCTCCTGGAAGGCTTTGCTGCATACTAATGCTGATCTGAAAACATCTGAGATTCTCTGCCACTGATTAATGTTAGGATCATCTTCATGGGTGGGATGACCTCACTGTTACTATAGCCCAGCTCTGCCATATTGTTAGGAGGGACCACACACTGCATGCAATGAGTCAAATTCACTCTGGTCCCTATTTGGGTTCCCTAAACTTGGAAGAGAACTCCTTGTACTCAGTTGATCACTCAACAAACCTATTCAGTATCAATTTAAGGGGGAGAACTGAGGCAGGTCTGTCCCAGGAGTGAAGGCTTGCTTCTGTGTTGTATCAATTCGCTTCTTCAGTGATGGAATCTCAAATCACTATTTGTCTCAAACTTATACATTTACTTTTCTCGATCCATGTTTGTGGGGACACTTTCACAAAAAGGGGAATGAATCCTAAACTAGTAGCCTGTTATTTTTAAAATTCTAATTTCTCCAAACAAACCAAGACAACAATAGCAGCTAGAAGCCAGATATTGTTTCTGCACAATTTTTGTAATCCTTACACTTTCAGTTTCCTGACAGTAGAGATCATTAAATCCCTATGACATATCTCAGTGGTAACACTCTGTAAGCTCTCAACTGATGTTTCTTGTAGCCTAGAAAGATATCTTTATGTTTTTCCCATCCATATGTAGGTTTTAGAGATTTAGAGAGTGCCAAAGAACTAGAATATTCTGAGCTAAGAATACATTTGTCAATATGCAAGCAGTCTAAGGAGCTATGAGAAATGACATTCAACAAAAGAAATGATGATTTTTAGTAGTATGTCATGTGATTTTGCAGAAGAGCTCTTATAAATCAGGTATTTGATTCTTATTTGGTTCATGGTTATACTTCACTCCTTATCAGGGATGTGATGTCATCCTTCTGCTTCCTGCTTTAGTAGGTGTATGTAAAAGTAGTTCTCTTAAATGATGTTATATTTGATTTTTTTTTCACCAAAGTGGTTAGTTACCACCAATGAACTTAGTAAGGATGTGTGGGAGAGTTTTCAGGTCTTACAGTAAGGATATATGAGTTCTAGACCTCGCTAAGGCACAGGTTGTACCAGCTCTTGGGAATATAATTGAATACCTAGGTCTCAGATTCATCATGTGTTACAGAGGGACAGAAGTGGCTACCTAACTTATTTTACAGTCAGGGCAAGATATAATCATAGTTATAAAGGACAACAAATAAGATAATACACTAAAATTCCAGTTAATGGAATTAATTGTCATAGTTGAGAGTTGGTTGTAGGAAATTTCTTAAATGCTAAGGTGCAAATAAACTGTTTGTTATTATGGTTTCCATATATGTAAGGCAGGTAAAAATTGACTTGGGGGATAATAAGATATTATCCTTACCACAAGGATAATAAGCCTTGTGGTAAGGCTGTGGCAAGAAAGTAGTAGGTAAAGCATTCTTTTGCACAATTTCCCTTAATTTACCTCAAAAGTTTATAAGTCCACAGATGTTATACTTTTAATAAGCATTTTGTTGAAAAGCTTATATTTTCACACTTCTATGTATGTATGTAATATTAAGCATATTGTGCAGAGAGAGGAAGAAAATGATAATTCTTTATTTTTCAAACTTCCTTGCTTATCTGTTATCTAGGCTTAATTCAGATCAAAGCAAAAAGTAATTAGAATGTGCACATGGAAAATTCAATAGGAGTTCTTGTCAGCAAGGTCTGATAGGAACATACTATGGCCTTTTAAAAGTCCACTCGCTTAGTTAAAGTGGGATTCACTATCACATAATCACCCATGCTTCATGTTTAATGTTAGTGTCATTGGAATACTTTTGACTTGAAATCTGTAACTTGAAAATCAGATAAAGCCTGGGGTTTGCTATATTGTTTTATGATTTAGACATGAGAGGTAGCAAGATCATTCAGTATAGGTTTGAAATGTACCTCTTATCTTCTCTTACATTATCTCTGCAGCTGAGGTTCCACTTGATCATAGAAATTGACAATGTTACCTCACAATTCTCCCAATTGGAGGTCAATGAGATCTTTTCATTGAAATGCTTCCCTGGAAAGTAAAATCTTTCTTCTGTGAGATTGGGTTCATTGTCTCTGGAATGGGTACTCTGTTTTCTAGCTGATGTTTTTGTCTATCTCTACACAGCATACTCTCTGCTCTTACCCATCTATCTAGAAATTACTCACTATTCAGAACTGCACTAAGTCCTTTCTGTAAATTGGTCATCTCCAGACCACAGTGAATGCCCCACCCAGAATACATCATTCCCCATTTTGGCCCTCTCTCTGGAGTACACATCACTTAATTGCTGTTGTGTATAGGGTCTGTTTTCCTAACAAGATCAGTTCTATGAGAATATAAAGCCTGGCCCTATGTTTCTGCTCTGTCCCTGTGGCAAGGGCTGGCTAGGTATCACTGGACCTGTTCCCTCTTCTTTCTGGGCACGCAGCTGACTGTATTTTCCTACCTCCTTTATAGTTAAATGCAGTCATGTGACATAGTGACTTCCAGTCTGTGGAATGTGAGTGGAGGTCACATATCTGTCTAGGCTTAGGAATCTCTCCTTCGTGAGGTTTTCCATGCTCTTTCCTCTTTCACCAGCTTGCTGCAGCCAATTCAGCTCATAATCTCAGAGGCCATGTATGAAAATGGAGCCACCAAGTAGAAGGAGTTGAGTTCCTGAACTGTCAACTGGAGGAGAGCCACCATGGAATCAGACATACTTCTCTTGGACTTTCCATGAGAAAGAAAGAAAGAAACTTACAATGGATTTGAGCTGTCATTCCATGGACTGGCTTGTTATAATGACTAATATTAATCTGATGGATATTACCTCCCTGCCTCTCCCTCAATACCCCCCACTGCCCTCCCCCCAATCCTGCCCTCAGATAGTACTCTAGCATGCAGGACAGCCATATGTGTATATATAAGTATATATACACACAGACACACCTTTTGTGTTTATATATAATGCATATACACATATAAACACATACATGCATTAATTATATATATGCACACACACATTCACACATATATAATGGTTGTATCAGCAGACCCAGGTGACTTTCCAAACTGAGGATTTTCAGGTTCATAGGGGAGAAGTCTACTTTCTATCACTGTGTAGGATCAGGTCTAGGAAGTTTTGTGTGATGAGATGAAGTACACAGCAATCTGCACATTACACCACAGACTAGGTTCACTATGGGGACCTGACAGTGGTGTCCGAAGCACACTCTGGATCAGTAATATTTGCTGGCTGATCTTACCCTCAGTCAGTCAGCTCTGTGTTCTCTGCATAGTTCTATATCCATAATTTGGAGCAGAGAAACATCCTCCTGGACAGACCACTCAAGACTGCCTATCCTTGTCAGGGTGGGGGATGAAGGTGTAGTGGCCCCTTCAGAGGAGTAGTAATAGGTTTGGCAGCTCTGCAGTCAACACTGCAGTGAGACCAAACCAGGTGTGCTGGGGCCTTCAGAGCTAGGCCTGCGGTCTGGTTTTTCTACTCTGTTTCTCTCCTCACTCACAGAGCTGCATGTTGGCTGACGTCCAGTGTAGACTGCCTTTGGGTTATGCTCAGTACCACATTGATATCTTAGTTTTAAAATAGTGGTTGCAGAGGCCAGAAAGACACTGAGATCTTACTTATGGCACCAGGTGAGGTGACAAAGCAGATATTCACCTGAAAAATTTGGGTAGCATGAAAAAACATGCAGGATAAAGTAAAACGGCATGGAGAAAAGTTTCTGCATATACTGATGTTCTTTCTAAACTTTGAAAAGGAAAGTGTGAATTTTTACTTGTCAAGATTTCAGAAGTTACTAAGCATATTAAGCATCACATCAGCTTAAGATGCAAAGAACATACAAGTGAGATTGTTTAGCTATCACTCCCTTTTCCTCATTCAGATTTGGCAAAAGAAAAACCTAACACCATAATCATGTATATCATTTTTTCTTCCCTCTGTTAAAAGTTAAATATTCGAATAGATGAGAATTAATGAGAGTAGTTATAGCATATATCTGACTAATGAACTCTACCTAACATGAGTAATTTAGGTTCAACAACAGAAGGCAGATGTGAATTAGTGTTTTTAATCGAGTCTGCTTCAATCCTCTGGATTTATTTAGCCTTGGTAGATACTTCAGCCCAGATAGCATGAATTCTACCCTATCCTGGTTTTTCCTTTTTGCGGAAAACATCTCTCAGTTGAGGTGAATGGCTTCTATGTCTATATCTCTTGAATTCCTGTGAATTCCTTTTATTGATGAAGTGAAAACTTCATTATTGCTATATGATGTGGTGTCAAACATTCACTATCGCCCATATTTCCCTTGAATTTGATTCACTAGACACTTCACTCATTAGAGAGTACATTTTCCATTATCTAAGTCAATGGTGCAGGGGGTGAGAGGATCTATCAGAGAAGACTGGTATTGACTGAAATACACTGCTGAGCAGCATGTGGGTCAGCTCCTTGGCCGGGGATCAAACTTCTGTTGCAGTGGCTGCGGACAGCCTCATAGTGCTGAGACCCAACCCCCTGTGCCATCAGGGAGGCCTGTTTTAGCAATCTCACCATAAGTAGGAAAGGTTAGAATCATGACATCCTCTGAGTATCTTAATATTGTCTATGTTCATCAATATTTGATCTCACTTTCCTAGGTATCCTCTGTTACAGGAGTAGAACTGGTATGTGTTTAAGAGAATTGTTCTAAATATGGTCCTGGATTAGACAAAACCAGGTGAATAAGTCTTTTTACATCTGGTAGTTGTAAATTAGGCAATTTTTAGAGGTATATGAAAGTTTCTGAGAAAAAGTTCAAGGAAATGGAGGAGTCTGAGGCAGGTAAGTTCTCTTTGGAAGCTTACTCTACCAAATGATCATCCATTACCCATTAAATTTGACCTCATTGTACCTGAGACTTACAATGCTTTCACTATACTCAGAAATCTGTCTTTTTTTTTTTTTTATCAGCCTTTCTAAATCCCATCAAGGTATATTGTAGCAGACCCTTGGTTCACATTTCGTAGGTTTCATTCTGTTCCATTAAGAATTTATTATAAAACTGATCATTATGTAACTACCTATTATATAACTGAGTATTATGTGGTCATTTCTGAGATTCACACAAATTTGAGCCTAGGACAAAATCTTGACGGGTAAAAGGCTGACGTTTAATTAATTATGCCTTTATTACTATTTTGGGATACAAGGATAAAACATAATATCTGCATTCCTCTATCATGCTGATGTGACAAAGTATGCCTTTTGAATGTTCTCCTAGAGGCCCTTTAAAAAATATGTCCATCAAGATTTGATCTCTCTTCAGAGTCTGAAACTTTTATGGCTAATTTTTTTTAGCCCTCTACAACAGTCTTTGCTACAATTATTATTTTCTCTGACAACTTTTAGATTTGCCTTGCATATCAATCTTTAGGTGCCCCAAGTGCATTCTGCTTCACTCTAGATGGTGCTTCTGCAAATGACATGTTTCGACATCTTCTTTCTTACTTCTCAGGGATCTAAGGTTATAAAATGCTTTTGAAACAATTACTCCACGACTATATTCAAAATCTCCTTCAAGGGTCCCTGCTACCATGACAATCTGATTATCCAGTGGCTGCCTAAGGGAGCTGTGTTTGGTTGGGTGAATAGGAAGTGTATTTGGGGTCTCTGTAACTTAGACTGATGACTAGAATGTCTCAAATGTGTCCTGTCTTCTGAAATCCATCAATAGTGCCCTGAGGTCCTGCAGGTTAAAGACCATTGGGAAGATGGATGAGGACGCAGATAGCAGAACTTGCCCTTGGGAGCCTCCACTCTAATTAGTTCAACAAGAAGCATTTAGGAAGTATCTACTATGTACAGAATCCTGATTATGAGCTATGAACAGACTGGTGGAAACTCATTAGCGGAGCCTATGTTATCAAACACACAGATGAAAAAAACAAAACAGCTGTTAAAGCAGAATATGCAAAAGAGATCATGTAAAGCTGATATGGGGTGGCGATGGAGGTGGGGTCAGATTAGTGACACAGTTAAATATGTACAAGCTAATAATCAGTGCTACATATGCTCAGGTAATAAGAGTTTAGCCCTCACTTCTAAACTCCCAAATCTTCTGGTCTTTTTATACATAGCAGTAACCAAAGAGAAACAGAGTAATTTAACATATAACAACAAAGTGACAGCATATTGGGGAATAGGATGTAGGGTTTGGGCTTGTTTCACAGGTCAGTTAGACCTGATAGCCAGTTTCTAAAATGATTCATGGTTGCTTGCTGATCCTAAAACTCTGTGAAGCTTCCCTTTTGTCTTTGTCCATGACTCTGATGTGAGAGAGGAAATGATTCAACACAGCCTGATCCTATTTTAGGATAAAAAGATACAGAAGTACCTTGAAATTCCATTTTTATCGCTAATTATTTTAACAGGTACTTTAATAAGTGCTTTCCAATTTCCCCTGCTGTTTTGTAAAATTATCTGCATTTTACATTTTTAATCAAGCTTTCTTTTTTAAAAAGCCTTTTGGATTTTCTGAAGCCTTTTACTTTTTCCATTTGTGGGGGGGGTAAGTTTTCTTTCTGATTTCAGAGATCTAAAGGGGTTAGGGAAAAAAACTAAAAAACAAAACAAAACAAGTTGACCTTCTATTTTTACCAGACTTATTAAAAATTGTATCATTGGTTTTTGGAGTCCAGCAAACCATTTGTTAGGAAGGAATTAGCCCTGCCCTGTGGAGGAGGCAATGCAGTCACTTTCTTAATCTTGCCTTATGTATGCTCATGCTACTATACAGAAAAACTATTTTCTTAATTTTAGGGTGAAGAACTGAAGATCATCAAAGCTAGGGAAAGTACACAAAGTTGCAAGACTTTATTCCAGGAAGCAGCAGAGCCAGGATCTCACCCAGATCTGCCTTCCTTCTAAGTTCAAACTTTTTTACCAGTCTGCTTTCCCCATAATGGAAAGAACCCATAGCCTCATTGGTCTCTTTTCAAAGTGAGTTGCTTATTTCTGCCTGAGTGCTAAACACATTTAATGAATCAATCCCATCAAATGTTTTGGGAATCTTCCTGTCCAGATCTTTTTTTAATAGGTAATTATAATTGGGGAAAAACTCTTAATAGCCTGAAACAATTACTGAATATTATTTTTAAGCATTAAGAATGTATTTCACACATGGTATTCTTTCAGATACTTATTACAAAACATAGTAAAAGTCATTATTATCCCTACTTTACAGGTGAAGAAAATGAAATGCAGAATTAAAAACCTGAGGTCATATGATTAGTATTTAAATAACAGATAGCTGGTGGCAGAGTTCATATTCTTATCTCTACAATGAAATCTAGTTAATGATAGTTTGTTATAATGAACTAAAATAGCAATATAAATTAGACAAAATGAACTACATAGTATTAAAAAAAATCCTTTAAGTGATATCTTCACTTACTGAACCCAAATATAGTTCAATCACTTATTCTAAAACTTATGTTCCTTGTTATTATTATTGCCTTATTAATGTAACTGACAATATTGTTGGTACTGGTGAAGTAATTTCTTTCTAAAGTTCTACTTTGTTTCTGAGGAAACACAATTTTTAAATATATATTCTAGGCCCTCCCTGGTGGCACAGTGGGGTAAAGCACTGCACTGAGAAGCTTAAGCCACTTCCGCATGAGTTCCATCCCGCTTGCCCTGGAGAAGATCTACATGGCGTGGCAGACCTCTCCTGACCTGCCTGCTGCTCCCCTCAGCAGTGTAGTTCATTGATCTGCCTGTTCTGCTCCCCACTCTGTCCCTGGTGAATCCTCTCACCCTCTGCATCTCTGGCCTGTACCCCATTTCTGTATGAATGAGTAAATAAATTAATATATATATATATATATATATACATATATATATATTCTAATTCTAATATATTCTAATATTCTAATTGAAAAGTTAAGCTAAGGAGAAAACCAGCAAATATTCATAGAGCACCTACTGCATTCCAGTTGGTATACTTAGTGCTTAATGACGTTTTTCTTATTTAATCCTTATCATCTAACAGGGCAGAAACTGTAAAGATTTCCAGTTTTCAGATGTAACAGGTATTAAATCACTTTTCAGTGAGAGATTGTACCTGGACACAGACTTTGGGGCTACCCATGTGGCACCCCATTCATTAGGTTGTCTTATCCAGGCTACACTAATGAGCAAACACAGTCCCTATAACAAGGACCTTAGAGAAGGACAAGCTAGGAGGTGTTCCCACTATCATGCACTATGAGAACCTTAGCAGGGGTTTTGGGAGAGCTTGCTTTGGACACAACTGTTAAGTTGAGATTTTATGAAAAAGAAATGATTACTCAAGTGAAGAAGCTAAAACAGAGAGGCAGAAAGATTTCCTGGGCAGGGCACAGACAAAGACACAGAGATGAAAGAGTGTAAGATTTTTCTGTAAATAGTTCATTAAAACCACAGAGTCAAAATGAAGAAGGAAATGGTGGGAGAGATGTTTTAGCAATAAGGAACAAAAGGTGAGTCACATAGGGGGCAAGCAAATTGCAGGGCTGGATTTCCTATGTTCTTCCTTACTCCTTTGCCCACCCCACATTTTTTTTTACTCTAATGCTGAACTTGGCTATTAGTCTCTAGTACCCTTAACTCTGTAAACAAAGAAAAGTTCTGGAAGAAGAGACTAGATGCATTCTGGGAAGAATGTAGAAGCAGTGGTCAGACACAGACATACACACACACACGTGTGCATGTGCACTAACGTACACACCTCCTATGCTTTCCCAGTGTTTTGTCCTTGAAAGGGTGGTGGGGGCTTCAATCTAGGGTCCTCAGAATGCATGTTGGAACTGTGCAAAGAGCTGCCAGCACCACTGAGATCTTTACCCTCTCATTGCTATTTCTGAATAGACATAGTGACATCCATACCTGGATCCTGCTGTGGTTTCATAATTACAATGAGGACACATTAAGATCAAATGGTTGTTGCTTAATACTAGAGAAAATGCATTGTTGGCATTTTGGAGAACCAGAAAAACATTATTCAGAATTATTTATAAGATGGGTGCCTCCTTCCATCATTAAAATAAAGATAAAAACAAAAGAAAGTTAGACTTGGGAAGATTGTATAACTACTGGGTTCTTAACAGGCTGTGACATAGACTCTCATTGCCTTTCCCTGCTGAAACCTGGGTAGGAGCCATTATTATATATCAGAGTGTGGAGGACAATGACTTTTATGATGTACACTCTTCTACATTTCACAGCCCAAGCTTCTGTTCCTAACAGGGCAAGTGCTGAAGTCTTATTAATTTTAAAAATATTTGTGAAGACACAGTAAGCAAAGGCAATTTGGGCCAGGGTGCTCAAGAAAGACCCATAGTCTCACCTCTTGTTGGTTGACACTTAAATTGTGCATTATCAGAATTGTAGACTTATAACTTGAGTTTGCATTACAGACTTTGTTGCTACAGACATGCATCACAGTTCCCTGTGTCTTTATCCCCATGGTAGTTTTTCAAATCTACTGTTACTTTACGCCATGGTAAGAAATGACTCACAGTATTATAAACAAGCAGTTAAAAATTGCTATTTATGTGGCTTCCTAATAGCAATTTGAAATATAGGGCATAAAATTAGTAGCTTACAATATTGTTCAATATTAACAGTGGGAAAGGTAATATGTAAAACAGACATTAAAGGATTAACTATAAAATACATTTCACTAAGCTAAATCATTTCTTGGCAAATGGCAGTTTTCAGCTATTACACAGGATTTATCAAGTCAAGTGGATTTATTTTTATTTTTCTATTAGTTTACTAAGTATATTGTTTATTTAAATTTCAATTCTTTACAATTCTTTTTCAGGCATCTTAGGAGAAGCTGTGGAAAGCTAAATCAGACACAGATGCCAGATTTTCAAATCAAAATTGTCCCTACATTTCCCTAGCCAATCTTCCAGCAAGATGAATAAAGACCCAATTGTAACATCCAAGGGAAAAGTACATTGATATAATATTACATTGATATGATATTACAAAAATTCAGTGAAAAGGCATGTCCTCCACTATACGTGAAACATTTCTACTGTTTCTGCTCAGACCTTCCAGGCACACAGCACTTTGTCCTAATCAAGCATGATAAGTAAACAGTGAATTTGTGAACCAGGCACAAAGAAAGAAGGTGAAAAGAGAAATCTTAATCTCCTATGGTCCAAATTGTGAAGTATACAATGGCTATTTGGTACATAAATACAAATAACATAATCACTCTATTTTCATCTGATACAGTCACCATAATCCTAAAATAATTCTCAAATTCCTAAAGATTTATTAATTTTCAGGAACTGCTTTGATGGAAACTTTCTTAATGAAAATGAGAGCTTCCCTTTCATTTTAAATCAGAGGCAACAGAGAATACCAAAAGTGAGTTTTTATTTTTCAAAGGAGTTGGTTATTGATCTATAAATAACTGTTACCAAGAAATGAACATTATAGAAAAATAAACTGCACATAGATCCATTTTACCAACTATGGGGAAATTCAAATTCTCAAGAAGTAATTATTACTGTAAAATTAAGTGCCTGTTTAAACACTTGTTAGTAAGAAGCCAGTTTTACAGATATTTTTTCTTAGTCTGTGAGTTGAAGACTGCGATATTTCTCCTCAGATGGTCCATGTTAATAATTCTATGGGCTTCAAGCAGCTTTAGCTGTGGCTAAATTTCTTTCTATAAATACCTTTCTATTGACTAAAAAGTAATGAAGTAAGGACCCTCCCTGCTGGTGCAGCAGGTTAAAGCATAGCACAGCAAGCAAAATGCGGCACTTTGGTACGAGTTGGATCCCACCACAGAGGTGACCTACCTGGCATGGCAGACCTCTCCTGGCCCACCTGCTGCTCCCCTCAGGAGTTTACTTTGTCAGTCAGCCTATTTTGCTCCCCACTCTGTCTCTGGTGAATCCTCTCACCACCCCTGCACGGCCTGTACCCTGGGTACAGAAGTGGGGTTCTTTATGAATAAATAAATAAATCTTAAAAAAAATGAAGTAAGATTCTCTCTGAGCGCACTGATACGCCACTGTATAATTGAGAATCACTTATTCAGAAAGCAGATATCATCAAGCTGGGCATACCATCAAACTGTACGTTAGAGGAAGTCAGGTCCACAAGCTATGGTTATGCTCACTGTATTATCAAAACACCTCCAATGACTGGAATCCAATAGGCCCAAACCTTTGATTATCTGACACATCTTAAACAAAAAAAGATAGTAACTACAAAATGAGCTTTGAACTATTCAGGATATATCCTGGGCTCATCTTCAGAGCTAGCTAACTTCCTCATCTGCTACATTTATAAAAAGCAAGGCAGGATAGTGTGTCATGGTTACATGACTTGAGTTAAAATCTTGGCTTTGTGTGACGACTTGGAGCAAGTAACTGCATCTTTTGTGTCTTAGTTTCCTCTAAGGATAGCAATGACAAAACTAGCTCATAGGAGCTTATTGAAGATTTGCATTTAAGAGAAGGAGCTCCTGAATTTATAAAGTCGTGATGAAGATTCGATTTAAGGTGGTTGGGACATATGAAATGCTCAATAACATAATTTGTGGGACCCATTACAGTAAGTCCTTTGTAGAAAAGGAAATAAAATTTTCAAAGTAGTGATATAATATCATCAAGCACAATCCCTGTGTGACCACAAAGGTTCACCTCCCAGGAAACTGACCATGGCTATGACATCATCTTATTGCCACTAGACTGAAAAACAGTCCATAATCAACAAATATCTAGTTATATTCCTTTAGTAAACTTAATGGGTAAGAATGAACCTCTGAATTATAACAAAAAAATTCAATAACAGAATAGGCTTCTTCCTGTCACCACCCCCCAAAACCCCGGTCTGTCCTTAGTTATAGGCCTGTAGCAATTATACCTGATACTGCAAACCAAAACTAAGTCTGGAAATAGTTCTTTAATATGAGAAATCACTTCCACTGAAGAAAACCTTTTGGTAAAAAATAGGTGAGGATGACCATTTGCAACACAATCCCTAAATGACAGACAGTGTTAATAGTATGACAATTGCCTGAGGCAGAACAAATACAGACAGCAAGGGGAAAGGGGGGGGGGGATATTTCCCAGAAAGTCAGTTTTGTCAATTCTGAGTCTTAGTTGCTGTATAATTTCTTTTCTCATTCCCACAGGAGGGTTACTCATGTACTGGAAGATGCTCTTGCCTACACTGGAAATATGTGAGGGAACCCTCTCTGAGGTAGCAGTGGGGATAGAGGTCCCAGGTGGAAGGAAGTTAAACCACTCTTACATTCGCATCCTTCCTATTATGCCTCCCCATCTGACATCCCTGCTCTACATTTTTAGCAAACCACAAGCCTTTATGCTTCCTGTTTTCCTGATCCTGAAGTTGACTCACTGATATTTGTCCTGATGCTACTCACAGTCCTAACATGACATAGAACTTAGGAAGGTGAAGTTCTTAGTACAATTGCTGGGAAGACCATCCAGGAAGGTGTATAAATGACAAACAAAGACTTCAGAATTCTACTCCTGATACCTGAGAACTTACAGTCTACTTTGATACTGGTCTGTTTAGACACAGTCTCCCAAAGACATACATTAAAAAACATGTAACTTTTCCCTTTACTCCCTCCTAAGCCCCAAATCTAACTAACTACTAACTGCAGTGACTATTAGAATATTATACACATGGTAATGTACCACATCTCTGACAACATGAAAATCCTTTAACAACAGTATCTCTTGAATCCCCTGGATTTAAGAGAAACCATTATGTGCTATTGAAGGACCATATAGCCTGTGTTGGCTAATGGAGTGGTTGTTAGAGTCTTAAATTCCTTTTCACATTACTTCTTGAATATGCCACTAGAGCTCAGAATCACCTAAAAGAATTAGGCAGTTCTCAATACGATCTCATTATTGACATTTATGTTGACTGATGTTGGCTCTTATAGAACTGGAATCTGCAGATCAATTCCTTTATTAGATTCTTTCTCACTGCTGCCATAATCACTTTATCACACAGACTGCTGCTATCAAATGCTACTTTATCATTATGTAATGGGACAAGCTGTGCCAATTTTTTTTTTTTAGCATGTTACAAGAAATAAAAAATTTTTCAGGTGCTAAACCTTACATTTCTCACACTTTAAGAAATCCCCTGGTAATTACATTCATACAGTGGTGAATTTGAACTTACTTTCCCTAAAAACTATGTTGCACAGGAAAACCAATGTAGAATCCTAAGGAAAATGTACACAGTACTTCTTGAAACTACTTTTTCTTTCCTGCCAGAGAGATTCACATATCAGGTTATTGTAAAACAGGTACTGTACACTTGATGACCTTAGTCAGTTGCACAGAGCAGATGACATGGTCAGTATCTCTGATAGGGCTCCTATACCTGGCCAGGAGGCTTTGCAGAAAGAACTAGAAATGACATATCCAGGATTGCATCCAGTCCTCTACTGGCTGTTAACTGCAAAAGGTCAAGAAAAAAACAGTGATGGTTCCATCCCTATATCAGGGAATTCAGCTAATAGTCCATACTCCACCAAAAAATAATTAGAATATCAAATAGTTATCCAAACATTTTCTAAAGCTCCTGTTCCCATTTATTTCTTTTCTCATTCCCACAGGAGGCCTACTCATGTACTGGAAGATGCTCTTGCCTACACTGGAAATATGTGAAGGAGCCCTCTCTGAGGTAGTGGTGGGGATAGAGGTCCCAGATGGAAGTAAGCTAAACCAGCTCTAACATTCGCATTTACAATTTACGGGCTGTGGTCACATATATTAACTCATTTAAATTTCATTTCTCAATCAGAGAAAATAAGAAAGATGAGATCTAATCTGCCATAGGTGAAGACAGACTAGAGCTCATTATACATCTTAATTGTGTCCCTCACCAGTGACTGCAAGGATTGAATGTATGCAGTATATCTACACATATACACATACCAAAACTTATTGGGAAATATGCTTGCCTTTAAATATCTTTCTATATTGGTGTAGAATAATGATATCAGCCCATGTCACAAGATTATGACAAAACCTAACTGAAGTCTAATATACATCAGGAAAATAACAGCAATAATTTTCCTTTCATTTATCCAGACTTGCAAGTTCTAGGAAATGGAGAACACAGATTCTCAGGACTTCTTAACATAAGACCTCAGGAATCTATAGATAGAATATAGGGCATCTGTATACTTGGAAGAAGAAATGAATTTTGAATATCACACACTGAACTGTAGTTAAACTATAGCTGTATAAACTGGTGACTGCTACCAACAGAAATCACGTACATCCTCATGCTACATTAAATTTGATGAAAATATCTCAAAAATACTATCTATAGGACTACTATAAATAGGCCTTAAATTATTTCATGCTTTAGAAACAAAGTATACAAATGACTAGGTCATACATATTTCTAATATAGTAAATATACTTCAATATAATTAGTTTCTTTTATAATCCTGTGTCATTTATACATTTGAAAGCAATGTGCTGGGAAGGGGCCATATGTTTTTCTGATCAGAAAAATGGTCCATGAATAAGAAGGCTATGAACCCCAACGACCTCCCTGCTCCACTTTCCACCTCATGTGTATGTGGCATGCAGACCTATCCTGGCTCTGACTTTCCTCACATGGGAGCAGTTGGGTGTGTTTCATCATCCTGAGTCCTGCCATTTACCTCTAGGACCCGGAGGCATGACCCTGTTTGGGTAAGGCACTTGCATTATTTTGAAACTCCACTAAAATAAATGAGCTTTCTTTTCACTGCTAAGTCAAGCTCTACCACAATGATTGTTATGTATTGTAGCAATCTACACCTTAATGACATTTTATCCCTGTGGTGGGCTCACAGAGAAACTATTTTCAAACTTCAAAAACATGGGTAGATGTCTGGAAAATTAATACTATTATCTAACTCTTACCCTTTGCCTGTAGGAGGTAAAGAAGAGACAAGGCTCAATAAAGATATTAGAGATCAATGCATGGTCATAAAGCAAAGTGTTGTCCTTCCAGGAGAGGAGGGAATGACAAATAAGGAATCGGTGCTTTTAAAGTGACTTTCTCATTAGATTTTTTTGTTGAAGGCATTCACTTAATCTTTAAAAAATTAAAGAGAGAATAGGGATGGTATAGAAGGTGGAAGGAGAAAGATGAAGATAATTTTCTGCTATTCTATTTCAATTTGGACATTCAAGGTGCTGAAATCTCGAGTGGAAACATTCATTTATTCCCATGACAGAATCCGAATTTGTCAAGGTTAATGTTGAACCAGGTACAGTTTCTTTTCTAAAGGGTAATCCAATCCAATCCAATCCAATCCAATCCAATCCAATTCAATCCAATCTAATCCAAAGACTTCGGCCCCATTCTGTAAAATTCTCAGGTTAGGGAGGTTTCCTTGCAGCTCACATCAAGGCTTTTTATAAGATTCCAGGAACCACATTACATTGTCTCTCCTCCCTTCATTTTATTTCCAACAGTTTCTATTCTGAGTGCTCACTGATTCCAATAAGACACACAAAGTAAGATATTTTTTTATCACAATGCATATTTATATTTTTAATGAAATGATTTATTTTAGAAAGTTATTTAATTTAGAAAGAGCACAGAAGATGGAAAATACTATAAAAAGTACTTTTAGCATTTTATGATATATGGATGGAGCAGTTGATGGGAAATTCACTTGGGGGCCTTTAACAGAGTATTACATGGAATAATCTCTTGATACTCCTTTTTAAGAAAACCTGAAAACATTAGTAGACTGTGGGTAACACATCCTTTAAAAAATCAAGAAAAGCAAGACCATATTAGTAAAAATTACACCTTTTCTTTCTACAAAAGAAAAGCTAACAGTCAAAATGGGTTAAACATAAAGATCTTTTCTCTTACATGGCAAGACCTTCGGAGGTGGCTAACTACTAAGATGTTGAGGGGTATCTGTCACTATATCACAACCTAGCTATCCTAACTTATTAGTGAGCCACCACATAATACCAGCCAAAGGACCAAGTGGCTATGGTAGTCTGAAGCAGGGTCATCCAAATATCAGCTGTTATCATTCACATGTAGAATATAGAGAAGAAAACAAGTCATAAAAAAACAAACCAATAATAAGTCCTAGAAATCTAACTAGAATTGAGGCTACAGAAAGGGAGGGGGGAGTAAGGGTGAGCACAAGTGCTGATGAGGCACAATGGACTGTGGTGGAAGATTACAGGAGTCTTGGAGTGGGTGTGGTGTGATAACACACCTGAAGAGTGTGGTCCTATACCTCTGCATCACATACAGTGTTGTAAACCAATGTTATTCAATTAAAAAACAAACAGGGTCATGTATTAAAAATTTCTGAACTATATTTAATTTTATTGATGGTAGTGTAGAATATTGTCATTTTAAGTTCAAAATAAAAACAGTATCTTAGTTCAGGATAGTATTTAATGGCAAAGCCAAAACCCAGAATGGTTTATTTACTGTGTCTTATGCTGATATTTTCTACATAGAAGATGTCCTGGTTCATTCATTTGATCAAAGAACCAAAATCTTCCCATCTTCCTGCCATCTCTTAAGTGGGGGCTTGTGCCAAGACCGCCATTATTTATCCTGGCATTGCCTCCACCTTCCAGAGAGGAAGAAAGGTGGGTAAGTGTGAGGAAAGAACACGATAGCTATGTATGACCCCCTTAATCAGGAAAATGAAAGTTTTCTTATCAACTCACATAATAAATTTCACTGTAGGCCACATAGGACAGTGCCAGCCATGTGGACTCTTCTGTGTTAATGGGAAGATGAGGAATCATGTATCTGACTTTCCAGTTCCTTCATTTTAAAGCTCTAATGTGCAGCTTCCCAAGTTACAAGTAGAAGGCAAGTTCAAGGGGCTACAGAAAATGAAAGGCTTCTTAAAAATTTTAAAGTGAAATTCAATTTTTTTTTAAAAATTGAGGTAACACTGCTATATATTACTGTTCAGCACTGTATTTGATCCAGGGGTATGGGATCACACCCCTTCAGAGACATGTTACTGAGCAGAAGAAAGAGGGAGAAGGTGGTCCTCTGTCATCCTTACCAATTGGATCTAATTCTCTTTGCTGCTGAGAAAATCTGTTTCTGTTTCCTGACCACTTTGAGGTTGAGTGGGTTCATGTGACTAATTCTGGCCAAAGAAGACTAGAGGAACACTCCAGAGCAGAACACTTTGACAGTGGTGTGAGATCGCTCAGCAATCTCCTCTTCCCAGCTTGGTGACTGGTCACCTGAGTCACCACTGTGTGCAGCGTCCCCCTACTGACCAAGCCAACCCTGCAGCATGAGTGATAATAAATCTGTGTTTGAAGCAATGAACATTTTATAGTTGTTTATTACCACAGCATAATCTAATCTATTCCAACTGATTCAAAGATTCCAATTGGATCATCAGCTAGAAGAAACAAGTTTGTGAGGCAAAAGTGGTTAGGCAGGCCAATATAAAAAGATCTCTGGCCAAATTGTTTTCAGTGGGAAGAGACCCGTTAGCCAACTTCTCTTTTGCAAGTGTTTTTAAGTGGACTTTAATTCATAGAGCTATACCTGCCCTTGTATGCCCACAGGACACAGACAAATTACCCCCTCTCCTGTGTCCTATATAGACAAATGGCTAATAAACCATAGCATGTTCAAGGTGAGGCATCAAATTTGATATGAACTTCCAGGATGACCATCCACACAAATGCTATGCATTATAACTAGGGCTGGCATAGTTTATGGAGAAGCCTAACTAATGATAGAGTTCACATGTCTGTATAGCTGAATCTGTTATAAGAGAAAGACAAAAATTCAAGGAGCTTGAGGTGGTGACCAAGAGTTAAATCATTATTGGCCTCTTCAGTTATATTATGTCTCTGATTTTATCTCTAAATATAGTATTTCACATCCTCAGCTAAATCAATAGAAATCCATTCAATAGTGACAGGGCTTTCCCATAAGGACCCCGAAGCCAGCAGTGTTGAACTATTATAACAGAGGAGAAATCACATGGGAGAGGAAGGGGGGCTACTAGTAGTATTCAATACAAAGGAGGTATTT
This sequence comes from Condylura cristata, assembly GCF_000260355.1. Lineage (NCBI taxonomy): Eukaryota > Metazoa > Chordata > Mammalia > Eulipotyphla > Talpidae > Condylura > Condylura cristata. The sequence continues at coordinate 75,567,288 of NW_004567103.1, read as the reverse complement.
TGCTTCACTACTGTTTCAATTTTCACTCATTTGCAGTTCATTTTATCTACTGTCCCTGATCTTATCATAGGGACAGAACAGGCAAGCAATATGGATTATGCCAGAAAAATGTCTGATTCCACATGGGATGGCAACACAGACTCTTACATATAATACTTATATGCTGAAAGTCACTTAACATAACTAGTTTGGTTCTCCTGGCTTTTGCATCCAAGATGGTACTAAACGGCTGCACAGTAATTGTTAATTCAGTTCCTTCTAGGCAGTCATGCTCTAGCTTTTGCTTGCAAAGGTCAAGGCTAGTTTGAGAACAGCAATGGAAAACCACAAGATCATTGCTGCATAAGGTTACATTTCTGAGAAGTCTGCAATTGCTCATTAAACAGGAGGTCGGAGACAATGAATGTTTTCTTTTTATAAAATCCAAGTATGGTTTGCTTTACTCTGTGTACATATCTCACCTTTTGCAGATATCACATTCATTTCAAATGCATATCTTGTAGTTCAAAATAATTACAAATAAATAAAAAGTAAACATTACACAGTTAAGGGCATTAACAGTAATAGTTACAGTTTCTTTTAAAGATTTCAGTGAATTGCTAGTCCAGAAAAAAACCTTTAATCCTATGAATCGTTTAATTTTATGTGTTCTTTTGGTATTTAATTTGGGAGCTATGGGGTGTGAAATATGCATCATAATGAGAAAACAATTAACCAACACACCTGTTGTTTATATATATTATATTCAAGAAAAGCCTACTGGAACTATTATTTTAATCCACAGCATGGTGTCTACCATGAGGCTATCAGAGGTGATCTGACGACAGGAATTACACTTTTATTGTATTATAAGTTTTATACCTTATCCTGATGTTGGAATGATACTACCTTTTCAAGTCAAAATAAAGTTTGTAATATCAGCTAATGGTACTGTTTAATAGAAAAGCCAAAGTTCATATTTGCATCAGAAGGAATAAGTCATGAAGGGATGGAAGAGGAGCAGAGGCAAGTGCTGTTCACTGAGTATGCACTATGCCAGGAAAATGGAATTTACAAAGAAAAGAGGGGAAAAATGGGCCATCCTGGGATTGCTCACTATGCAGAAGAAATGTTCCATTTGCTGCCACTTCCATTAAGGGATTGCTACTAACAGAATGAAGTAATAAATACTTAAAAAAAATCTAACCCTCTGCTTAAGAGTTAGATTTGTGGTACATTAATCCAATAACAAAAAGCTGTAACATCATAGCTTTGGTTAGGTCTCAGGCAGGTAAAGATGGTTAATAGGGAGTTGAGGGCTCTTTGGTTTAAATAATGGTTTAAATAATCAGACTCAATATCCTGATAGACATAATATTTGTAAAAAACCATTTACTGTCTACATATGTCATTCACAGAAATGATTACTTACTATACAGAAAAGAATGAACATAGCAGGCTCTTAGGGCTGGGTCTGGGATGAAATCTGGATTTCAGAGTGTGCCCCTCAGTCCAAATGATCAGAGTGTCTTCTGGTGCCTAAACTCTGCAAATAAGGTGGTTTATGCTGAACATCTACTTTTTTTGAACTTTGGTAAGTGTTAGGCAAAGGATGCCGCTATGACAGGCCCCTAATAAAAACCTGGAGTATGGAGGTACTTTTGACTTTCTCCAAGAAGTAATAGTTCACAGAGGCTGTACAGCCTGTTGCTAGGGGATAAACCTGTCCTGTGAGAGTAGAATAGGGCAGTACCCTCGAGAACTTGTGACAGGTGTCCCCCACACATCACTTGTGCACCTTTTCCGTTTGCTTTGGATTCAGTTCCTGTAATAAATCTTAGCTGTGAGTGGGATAACATGCTGTTCTGGTATCTTCTTAGCAAATAGCAAACCCGGTGGTCTTGGGAGCCCTTTCCACATATGCATCTAGTGATTAGAAACTACATATGAAATCACATGAAAGGAATATTGTATGCAACTTATAATAGAACAATAAAGTTTGCAATATGTAAATACTCAGGGATCTCTCTCTACAGGACATAGTAGAAGTTTGCACACTGGAATCAACACAGGTCATAGTCCTAATTACAGCTGTATACTTTCCTAAAACAGGGAAGAATTCTTGATAAAATGCTAAGAATGACAAAATTTAATTGTTCTCTTGAAAAATACCAGGAAAATTCAGCATATATTTAGGCCATATGCAAAAGACTTTCTGTAAAATGGTGTTAGATTCTTGGTTCAGAGGATGGGGAGCTCTCACAAAGGCCTGGAGGGAATTTGAAGCAGTGATGTATTACTCGGTACAAGTAACAAGGCCTGGCCTCCTTGCTCCCTGTTCATGAAATGTCAGAAGTACTTTTTGTGTCAAACAAATATGACCCAAATATTCCCTTTCCAAGGTGTGGCCCACCCTGTTCAGAGCTAGCAGTCTTTGAGAATACACTAATGAAGTTTTGGGGCCCCAAATCAAGTGTTGTCGAAAACCTTAGACCAGGCAAATAGAGACAACAAGCTCTATAAGCACCAAGGAATAGAGCAATACAGAAAGCAGTAGTTTCCCTTGTACTGACATCAGAATTCAGTTCAGCTTAGTTTGACAAACTCTTTTTGAGCATCCAGTGCTGTCAAAGGTAGGAAAGGACAAGACAAGAGCAGAGGCCAGGAAGGGGAAAGTGCTTGTATTTAGGGGCAGACTGCACTCTCTATGGCCCCAGAGGTACTGATACATGAGAGTACTTTTCATGCAGGAGCAGAAGACTACACAGACAGGCCTGAAAACCTCAGTATGTCTGTCACTTACTTGGGAATGGAGTATGAAGGTACAGTCATTTAAAAATAATTACAAATGCAGGGCCCTCCCTGGAGGCACAGTGGGTTAAAGCACAGCACTAAGAAGTGAAAGCCACGTTAGCATGAGTTCGATCCCTACCCTGGAGGTGATCCACATGGCATGGCAGACCTCTCCTGACCCGCCTTTTGTTCCCCTCCGCAGTATACCTCATCAGTCGGCCTGTTCTGCTCCCCACTCTGTCTCTGGTGAGTCCTTTCACCACCCCTGCACCTCTGGCCTGTATCCCAGTTCTGTATGAATACATAAATCAATATTAAAAAAAATTACAAATGCAACAGTTAAAGCGACTGTGCAGCTGTTAGGCTGTCTCAAGTGCTTGTGTGTTATTTCAACCCCTACAGCATTTCTAGGAAGTAGATACAGTCATTGGTCTTACTAGATGAGGAAAAAGAAGCAGAGTACAATAAAATGACTTATTCAAGTTAAAAGTTTAAACATGCTGGCCCTAGTGTATGTGCTCTTAGTGTCTATGCTAAGAACATTCAGTGAGAAGCCAACAAGATCACACTAAAGAGTTCATAGCATTTTCTGAATCTGTGGTGACTCATAACTGTGAAGCCTGCTTATCTCTAGGTTTTGAATTTGGGTCTCAAAGACAGACAGGTTTACATGTACTTCAGCTGAATTACTGAGATTTGATAGACTGCTACTAAGGCTCTATGAAGGCCCATGGCTGATCATGCTCTTGTTTTTAGCTCACTATGAAACATAATAAAACACTGGCATTGAAGACAGACTTAAGTTGAACTCCAAGCTGAGGCATCTACCAGCTGTGTGATCTTTATCATAGATAAAACAAATGTTTCCTCACTGTATTCTAGAATAAATGAAGCAACTGCAGGTGTGCACTTAGTGTGGTATGGAGCACAAGAAGTGCACAGTGAAGAGTTGTTTCCTTCATGATTCACCTCATAGTGCACAGTGCACATGCTGAGCCAGGCCCAGAAGGTCACCACCTCTGGTAATCTCCCCCACAACCTTTTTTCTGGACTAACTATAATGGCTTAGCACAAGGTAAGACTGAACTAAGAGCTTTCTCTGGCATTTTCCTGTCCTGACTCTCCTGGGTGGCCTTTTGTGGGAGTCCAGTGTACCCACTTTTTCTAGGTCTCCAGGCTGAGGTCTTTGCAGGCTCAGTCTGAGCAGAACTCTGTGCTATAAGTGGATCCTTCTCTGGCATTGGTTTCCAGCAATGATGTAATGTCATGTCAACTCTCAGCAAAGAGAATGCCCACCTGCCAACAAAGATGGGTTAGAGACTGAGGTAACTAGTAACTGTAAGGTTCAGGAACCAGCAAGGAGCAGTTGCCCCAAGGAGAAGCAGATATTCGGAAGTGATAACTTTATGACTTGTTTGTCACCACCTTGTTGGTCACTACCAGTTAACCCAAGCCTGAGCAGAAAATAAGTTCCAATTTCTTGCCAAAATTTTTCACCTGGATGTTTCTCTCCCCTACCTAGACTTATACAAACCTTTCTTACCCTTCCCTCAGAGGGACTTTTCTGACCTCACTCTCTCTGGGGTCAGTGAACCTCACCCAGGAGCGCAGAAATAAGCCTACTTTTAGTTTTACTGGCCATACTATCTCTTTGTATCCCCCTTACCATGCTGAACCTTTCAGTAACCAATAAAGCACTTATGAATATTTCCTTTATAATTACTCAAACAACAAAGTCAGTTAACCCAGTGGAGAAAAATGTCAGTTATATTTTACATATCTAAGAGTAATAATGGGTAAAATGTAATTTGTTTCTATGTATTTAAGCAGAAAATTGTTCAGTATGTCATTTGCTGTGAAAGGAAGTTTGAATTCTAGGCCTGTGAGCTGAATGCCCATGGGAAACTCTGACTTTCATTATCAGATGTGAGCAACTTGTCTATCTTACAGAATATGGGAAAAGAAGTGATGTGAATTATAAAAAGCATCCTATGGCTCTACAGAAGATATTTAATAAATGGTAGTTACTGTTGTCCAGAAGGATTTGTGAACCTTTACCTATGGGTCAAATCCCTGACTTTGTAAATATACCTGTACTGGAACCCACCAATGTACATTCATTTGTGTATTGTCTAAAGCTGTTTTCACCTACAGTGGCAGGGTAGTTTAGACACATACCTGACAGTCTTAAAAAACTAAATGATTTATCATCTGGTTCTTTACAGAAAAAAATTTCTGACCCCTGGTCTAGAGTAAAAGTCCTCAGATCTAGCTTACATCAGAATCACCTGGAGGATTTGATAAACTTCATATTACTAGGCGGCACCCCCAGCTTTCTAATCTAGTAGTTGCATGGTCACCCTGATAATGTGCATTTCTAACACTGCTACCTACTGATCTTGATGCTGTTGGTACAGGAATCTCAGACTGGGAACCATTAATCTGGTGAAATTTTTCCTACAGCTCCTTTTCAACATTTCAATAGGATACATAAAATGAGGTTTGCTTTGTAGCTGTTGCTACACAAAAGAGCGATTTATTTACTCTTCCTAGTGCAGCAAGCAAATTCTTAGATTTCGTGACTAACAATGCTCCAGACTTCCCTTCTCCTAGTTCCTACAACACTCAGTCACAACAGATGAAGTCCGAATTTCTCCTCTTACACACACTAGGTCCTGTGCCTTTCTTTTTACAGAAGCTAAAGAACATTTGAAATGTTTGGTTTTTACTTTACTCCAGCTTCCTTCGACTTTCCACCAAGACATTACTGAAAAAATCCACTCACACACTTTTTTTTTTTTAACTCCTTTCCAAGACTTAAAAATTATCTTCAACAAGGTGCACAGAAGTAAAAATAAGTAACAGAGAGCTCTTGTAAGTGGGACTCCCAGGTTATTTTCCTGAAGGGGTAATGGGAGGTCGTTGAGAAACCAAGTAGACTTATTGGTAGCTAAGATGGTAAGGAAAGGTAATTGTTTACAATCCTCCTCTCTCTCCTACTCCCAGTCATGTGGCCAGGAATTCAGGAGAGTAAATAGCATTTCAATCCAAGGAACAAAGACCAAGGTGTGATGTGAGCTCTGTAGCTAACAGCAAAAGAGATATTTTGAAGATATGAGTCATTCCCTAAATCAGCCACAGAGATAATAGTTCAAATAAGCATATTTTGCCTGTCTACAAAGAATCTGAATATCTTCAATGTAGCTTTCAACAGAAAATAATATAATGCAACTTTTCTTTCACTGAGACTGACATATTCATTGTCTGACCAATTTCTTTCTGAAATTGTTTGGTGTTACAAGAACAAAAGAGAGCAATTATTTAAAAGTTATAAAGAAGACTGGTGGCATCAACAGATAATTTAAAAAATTATATATGAGGCCCTCCCTTGTGGCACAGTGGGTTAAAGTGCAGCATGATAGGCTGGCTGCAGCCACTTCAGTGAGAGTTCTATCCCCCACCCGGGAGGTAGTCCACATGGCGCAGCAGACCTATCCTGTCTCCCCACTGCTCCTCTCAGCAGTGTATTTCAGTACATCTGCCTATCTGCTCTTCACTTTTTCTGGTGAATCCTCTCACTGCCCCTGTATCTCTGACATGTACCCCAGTTCTGTATGCATAAATAAATCTTTAAAAATTATATATGAATATATTCTGACAAATAAATCTTCAAATAGTATAGAAGTACATGGATTCAAAGTGAAAATCTTTGTTATGCCCCCTCTCCATTCGCCCCATCAATTCCATTCTCTTCTCCAGAAGTAGCCATTGTTTATATTATGGTATGTATCCTTCAGAACATTTCCAATATTTACAATTTATAAGCACACACTGCATAAATCCTGTTTTTCTTCATTTGTTTTTGTTATATACAATTCTGATGCTTTGGCACCTTGGGGCCTTGCTGGCCCTGGAAAGGCTAGTCCTCCCAGGTTAGTAATTCCAGAGTTATAGTAAATAACTAGAGGAGGAGGGCAGCTTTCATATGGAAACTAATCAATCTAGAGTCAGATCCCTAAAACTCTTCTGCATTCTCAGGATGCTTTTGCACTGGTACTCTATACTCCTGCCTTCATTCCACAGGGCTAAATACCAGACATCTAGGGGTGACCTCTATACCCTCAGGAATCTGTTGAAATTATTTAATACATGGTTGAACTATTATTCATTTAACTCTTTCCCATTAAGGGTTATTTTAGTTGCTTTCAGGTCACTGTTCTTCTGAACAATGCTGCAATCACATCCTAACAAATAGATATTACACGCATGCAAGCATTTCTGTGAGAGAGAAGCCAAGAATTGGTATTTCTGGAACCAAAAACCCTATCTAAGTTTTTGTTATATGTAGTTAAATAGCCTTCTAAGAAAACCTGTCCAAATTTATATTCAGTAACATTCACTCATCACATGCCAAATTCTAGAGAGTATTTTAAAAGTTTTATCAATCAGTGATGTTATTTGATGGCTGTTTTGTTTCCATTTCTAATTACTATTCTACTTACTTGTTTATGGGATATTTGCAAAAATTTTCTTATGAATTGGTTTTGATAATTTTTCTGTTGAATCGTTTGCCCTTTGGATTTTACTATTTATATGGCATGGCAATCAATATTGGGATTTTCCTTTCTAATGTTTGTCTTTTAACTTTATGATATCTTCTGTGTAAGATTTTGCTAGTTTGGCTGTTTGGTTGGTTTTGCATTTAAAAAAGAAGTCACTCCCTTTATAGCTTTTGGGTTTTATGTCTTGCTTAGGAACATCTTGTCTATCAAAAGATAATAGAACTATAATTACATATATTTTTATATTTAATACTACACTGAACTTAATTTTTCATATGCCATGACTAGAAATATGAATTAGTTTTTATACAAATATATAGATGACTATCCTTCACTGATTGAAAAATAATGATCATTAAATTCTTTCATACATTGTTTCTGGAAATACTGTTTTGTTCCTAATTTTCTACTTTTGAGCTGATACCTTATAGCCTTAGTTGTAGTTTTTTATTTTGTTTTGAAATTTCATAGGCAAGGCTTCCTACATTCTTTCAATTTTTTTTTCTCTAGTTCTTGTTAAAGTCTACAAAATGACCTTGTGAGATTTGCTTTCACTTCCTTCAATTTGAGGAAATTAATATTGTTATTCTTTATATTGTTGAGTCTTTCCAGGCATGGACTTTGTATCCTTCCATATTATCCATATTATATGTCTCTTAGTGTCCAAAAACAATTTTATAGGCTGCCTCATGTGGGATTTATTCAACTCTTAAACAGAATTACTTGTAGGACTTTGGTTCTCTATGAAACCTTAATGCATTTTTACCCATTAATTTTTCTAAATAGTCATTGCTGGTATATAGAAATGATGCAGATTTTTTTTTGTATTTTTATATTTGACAAAGAATTTTCTTAATTTTAAGTTTTTCTAACAATATCCTTGGTTTTTGTAAGATCATATTATTCAGACAGAGTGACAGCTGTGTGCCTTTCTTTCCACTACATATGCCACCTATATTTTGACTTTTCTTATTGTACTGATACATAAATGTTAAACAGTAGTCATAGATATAAATTTATTTGTACTTTTCATGCTATTAATATAAATGCATCAACATTTCAACATTAAAAATGATGCTTGCCCTGAAATGGAAAAATGCACCAAAATATGTAAAATTAAACTATTATAAAATTTTAAAAAATGATGCTTGTCTTAGGTTTCTAATATACAATTATTATCAAGCACCACCCAGCTTTTTAAGATTTTCTTTCATTTTCTTTTTTTAAGATTTATTTGTTTATGCATACAGAACTGAGATACAGGCCAGAGGTGCAGGGGCAGTGACAGGATTTACCAGAGACAGAGTGGGGAGCAGGCAGATCCACGAAATATACTGCTGAGGGGAGCAGCGGGTGGTTCAGGAGAGTTCTGCTGCGCCATCTGGATCGCCTCCAGGGTGGGGATCGAACTCATGCGGAAGTGGCTTTAGCTTCTTAGTGCTGTGCTTTAATCTGCTGTACCACCAGGAAGGGCCCCAAGATTTTATTTCTTTTTATAACTAGGTAGTGATATATAATTTCTCATAGTCAAAGAGAGTATCAAATACATTATTTAATAGACAGGATTATATTAATGGAATTATTAAAGTTAGACCTCTGTATGACTGGAATAAACTTTGGTAGGTAATAATTTATTATAATTTTTAATACATCATTGGATTTATGGAAATGATACGTTAAAATTTACAAGGACTGCATTGTAGGAGGGAAGGAGAAAAGAGTTCACCCACCAAGGTCTTGAATGTCAATGCCAGTTTCTCAGGCATTAAAATCACAAAACTTCCTCTAATACTGAGTAGATACACTCTCCAGTTGGTTCCCACCTGTTCCCAGAACAGGTGGGGAGGTTTATAGAAGAAGGTAGGCCTTTTACTTGCAAATGTTTAAACCTGAAAGAAGTTGCACATTAAAAAAAAAAAAAGAAAGAAGCTATACATTTGAAAAGAGGTCAAATATACATTGAAATCAAGAGGAACCACAGTATTTGATAACTGGAACTGAAGAAAAAGAGATATAAATCTTTTCTCAAGTTTTGGTAGTTGTTAAAGGCAGCACACCATTGAACCATTTTGTTTCCTTTTGCTTTCAATTTTGAAACATGTGACATGTTCTGTTGACTAATTGGAGGGGGCCGGTTCACCATTCCCTTCTCTGTTATGGATATTAAAAGCCCTCAAAACAGATAACCCCAAGATTCTCAAAGCTGGCTTCCTCAGGGTGCCCCATTCTGCTTACAGATTATTTTAAGACTGTGAAGGATCTACAGGTAAAGGAGAAGCTCTTGTCCTTCCTCTAACCTCAATAGTGAGCCTGTTCCTTCTGAATGTCCCAAAGAATGAAGACTGGGTGATAGGGAAGCAAAAATCTATTGCCCCAAGATATGTCTTTTTTGGTAAAAGGTTGATTTCATGGGAGAAACTCTGAAGATTAGAGGGCCTCCTTGGTGGCCCAGGTGGTTAAGTCTTAGTGCTATCCCCACTGTTGTCTAAATTCAATCCCTGGCCAGAGAGCTGACACATATGACACAGCAGTCCACTACTCTCTTGGAAGTGTATTTCAGTAAGTCAGTCTGTTCTGCTCCCTAATCTGTTTCTAGAGGTGAATCCTCTCACTGGGTCTATACACCAGTCCTTTTATGCAAAAAAATTTAAAAGTTTTAAAAAGTTGAAATTTATTTAAAAAATGAAAATTTTTAAAGGAAGAATGTAGGAGAATGAAATGAGGGATCAGGAAAAAGTGATTGTAATAAATCAAAAAACAAAATCAACAGACAATTATTAATCAAAGATTCTCTGCAGAAGAGGAGAAGGGAGAGGGATCAAAACCCAGGAGGGAGGAAAACAGTGGACTAAGGTGATGGTGCATGGCTACATTAGTGGTGGGAATTTTACAAGGACTACACTTGAGAGGAGAAAGCATGCAATATGCAAAAAGGAAGAATGATGTAAATCTTGTGCAATTAAAAAAAATAGAAATTTATTCATCAAGCTATGAAGGCTAGGTGGAGTTTCCTTTCAAAAAAAGACATTGATCAACTTTACAAGTGTTTCTCCCTCATTGCACAGAGGACTAATTTCCTTACTCTGACAGTGGAAAAGGCTGAACTTAAATCTGCATATTTTTCTTTATTTTTACTTCCTTGGTAGATTCCCCAAGTGGGAGAATAAGTCTTCCCGCTTCCTTCCCTTCCTTTCCCCAATCTTTCTAGTCTTAGCTAAGCAATTTCAGATGGCATCTGAAGATGTGTGTGGATGAGTTACTCAGTTTTGCCGGGTCTCTCCCATGTATACAGGTGGGATAAATATTATTATTAAACTTATTTTTGACTTTTCTTTTTAAATATTTATTTATTTATGTATACAGAACTGGGTACAAGCCAGAGGTGTAGGGCCAGTAAAAGGATTCACCAAAGACAGAGCGGGGAGCAGAACAGGAAGATCTGTGAAGTATACTGCTGAGGGGAGAATCGGGCGGGCCAGAAGAGGTCTGCTGCACCATGTGGATCACCTCAGAGGCCGGGGATGGAACTTGCACTGAAGCAGCTGCGGCTAGTGCAGGGCTGTGTCCTAAGCTCCACCAGGGAGGGTATTTTTGGCTTTTTTTTTCTCTTAGCAATCAAGCTGATGCTTGCCTGATTATTCATGAGCCTGGAAGAACCTGTAGAGGATGATTTCCTTTGGGCCCCAACAAGGATATTAGCTGTAGAAATGTCATTTCTATCTGAGAAATCCATGTCTATTTTTAGAGCACACATGAAGTTATCCTTGTGTTAAATAGTTATCACTGTTTAAACTCTACTCTTTCCGACTGAGATTAGGAGCCACCTATAATCAACATAGATTGATTACAATGTATGGACCCTTTATTAAATGGATCTGTTGCTTTCTGCCAACACATCTAATGCTGTTTTGATTACTCATCCAACCTGAAAAGAACTCAGAGGAGTAGGGGAAGTTTCCCCCATGTTCTAACAACATAGAAATGTATACATTTTACCATTAGGATATAAGTAGGTCTTCTCTAGAACATAACTGCCATCATTGTGAGTCTCTTGAAAAAAGCAAATCTAGGGAAAAGTGGAGAAAGAATCTTGCTAATAGTAGCAGTGAATTAGAGCAAGGTCAGATAAAGACTGTTTTGTGTACAGTTCAAACTTCACTGTGAACTTTACTCCCTCAGACACAGATACAAGATAGCTGTATCCTTTTGCCTTGTACACCACAAGGGAGTGAAAACCGGGGAAGTCCTTTTAGTGTTATTGTGGCTAGTATGGAGTCAGGCCATTATTTTGGTGATGGTTTTGTTGCTTCCAGGAACCATTTCATAGGGAAGGACCAACTTGAAATGAAAGGCAAGGCTCCATAGGATGTTACCTCTCAATGTTTAGAATTGCTAGTTTTTTCCCTATGTGTTTCAAACAACGGACAGATACTTGTTTGTACAGGCTCTTCTTGTCCACTGTCAGTATCCTGGTTATCTAAGTCTTTGGGATGAATTGGGAACTTTCCATATGAAATATGGATAAATTCAGGAATTATCTGTGTCAAAAAAATAGGATAGAGCATACTTGTGAAATCATTTGCTGTTTTGTTTGGGGATAGACCTTTATTCTTTCAGCTTTCTTTTAGGTCAGATAAAGTTGGATAAAGTTTCCTACTTTCTCCTGAGCAGATTTACCTCCTTTATTTTCCCCAGGGCATTACACATTCAATTTTAGTGGCAGCAAGCTCTCCTTATCTGAAGTTCACACCATTTTCTAGTTTTTACTGTCATTTATTTGCATTTTACTCTCTTTTCCTACGTAAGACTTAAGATCAAAAATCAAATTTAAAGTACATTTCCACTGAATACATATCACTTTTGCACCATTGTAAAGAGGAAAATTTTTAAGTTGAATCATTGTGGGGTGGGGCCATCAGTATTTTTAAATCACTGAGCTAAGCAGGCACTCTCTGGCCTTTTGGATCTAAAGGCTTAAGCCTTTCTTTGCTTGAAAAGCATTTTATTCATTTTATAATTGCCTCCTATTTTCTCTGTGGTTTTTGCTAATACTCCTATTATTCTTAGCCCTGTGTTAATCCTCCAATTTACTTATTTTTGGACTCAAATTTTTCATCTCTGTTTCTTAAATTTCTGGGCGATTACTTATGCCTAGCCATCCAACACTTCTGATCTCTTATTTTGGTTACCACAGTTTAATTTCCAAGGACTCTTAAATTTATCTAATCTCTTTTCATTGTAAACCTTTCTTTACCAATGGCACAAACCAATGGTATTTTCTATGTATATTTTTTCAGTTCATTTTCTATTCACTGTTATTTCTGTTACCTCTGGGTCCCTTTTTCCTATTCATTTTGCTTTCATTGTTGTGTTTATTTTCCAATGTCTGATCTTTCTTGAAATTCATATATGAGAATAAACACTGACCTTAATTTAACATATACAGATTTGATAATGATGCAGACCTGAACCATATATTACCATAATACAGTGTGGCTTGAATTAAAAACATATATTTTTTAAAAAAGAGAAAAATTAGAAGCCCCTATACATGACAGGGATTTTTTGTGACTGGGTTTCATTGAGAGGAGTGAGCTGACCTTTCTATTGGAGCAGGAGTTGAAGACTGTTCAATTATTATTAAATTACTAATTATTACTATCTTCATCCTGGAAGCAGGAGGTTGTCTATCTCTGTTGGTTTTCTGGAAGCTAAACAGAAGCAGAGGCGGTGGGGGAATACCTAAAGTACAGTTAGCAAATTCTTATGAACTACTTTTCAGCCCTATTATTCACTCCATCTTTCTATGCAGTTATTTCTGAGCATGAGTTCTTCCTAATCAGTTTCTTCACAGGATTGACCCTTTATTTTTTGAGTGCATGGGTGTGAGTGGGGTGAAATCGGGAACCACTCTATATGTTATGCAGCTACCAACCCCCTCTCCCTGGCATCCCAGAGTCTTCAGGTGGCACCCCCCCCCCACAGAGATATGTTCCCTTTGCTTTTAGCCCAGTGCTAATAATTAGGTTGTAGCTTCATCCACTTCATTAATTCATTAATACCCCTTTGCTTTCCTTTTCTAAAAACTTACGGAAACTCTGGTCTCCCTTTGTTTTTTTTTTTTTTGAACATTTTTTTTTTCTCTGTGGATTATCACCCTTCTTTCTTTGGCACAGAATCCAGGGAGTAAGATTGCTGACTGAAAAAGAAGTAGTCTTAATATTAAATAGATAGGGTCTACTAGCTTTCCAAAAAGACCACTACTTCACATACATGGAAGTACCCAACCCATGACATCAATAACAGTAATATTATTTTCCTCCTTAATAATACTAATATAATTGCATTAACGGGATACCTACCTGTTAACTAAAGCTCATTTCCCTTTAAACCAGTGAATTTGTTGACTGCTTGAATTTGCAGGTCTATATGCAGTATTCCATATATTTATTCATTTACCTTGTGTTTTACATGTCTCCTCCAGTCAATTTGTAAGAGCTATTTCTTTGTATATTATGGATATGTAAATATATCACAAATATCCCCTCCTCCCCAGTCTACTGTTTGTTTACTGTTTTTGTTAGTGGTATTTTATAACTCTGAAACACATATCTTAATATGTATATTAAATTCATACATTTTTGAAGTTTAGCGTCATAAATGTATGTGTGTGCTTGCCTGAGTCTATATATTTTTCTCAATATTTATAGCATTTTCCTGCCATTTCTATTGTTTGATTTACTTGTATTTTAAATAATGTACTTTTACTTTATAAGTAATTTATAAATAAATTCTCATTGTAGAAAACTCAGTCTCCACAAACAAAAGTCTAACTCGATCACCCCCCCCACCCTATTCCCTTCTCTAGTGTAGCCACTGTTATCAATAGGGCATACATTTTTCAGAATAGTTTTATATATATATATATATATATATATATGTACACACATATAATTGTGCATGTATGTATACATTTATGTGTATGTATGTATACATATATACACATACACACATTTATGTGTTTCATGTAATAAAATCATGTTATTATATTGCTTTTTAACTTCACTTTTTTCACTTCATACATTTAAAAGATCTTTATAGGTAAATAAATATAATTTAATATGATTGTTTTAAACTGTTGAATGGTAGGGGTATAACTATTTATTTTTATAGCACAGTTTTTTGATGAACATTTAGGTTGTTTCCATTAATTTGCTATTGGAAAAATGCATTAGCTTTTACATGTCACCTGTGCAAATCAGTGAGGGTTTTGCAGACTAAATGTGGGCTTCCTAAAACAAGGGTAGATGTTTGCTAAGCTAAAGGGTAGATTTTTTTTTTTTTGCTACCTATGAATTGTAATCACTTATAATCTTACTAGCAATGCACGAAGCATAACCTTTGTTTTCAACAGTGCTTAAGACATTTTTGTTTCTCTTTATTTTTTAATACTTCTACATGCATTAGAAAATGGTTATTGCATCTATTCAGTGAAATAACACTGTTCTCAGATAAGTGATGACACTCTTCCAAGTATCGTTTATATATTTGTTTATATTATTTACTCTTACATTTTTTTAAGTTTTCAAATTTATTTTAATAGACATTTATATTTCTATATCTGTGTTTTTAAACACTATTATATGCTAATTATAAAGTAGCTATCACATTCATTTCCTGAAATGACAATATTCTTCCTATAGAAAGGTCTACCATACCCTCCACCAAGGTACCCCCAGTCCTCCACCATATCTAATTGTGCCCACTCCCCACTGTGCTTCTCCCTCCCCCACCTCCTTGTCTTATAGCCTTAATTTTACAGTTGTAGTTCTAGAGCTTGTTAAATAATGTCTTCTTTTACAATATGGTTACATAGCTTTTATTGGAATTTTAAAGTAATATATATACTTAATATATACTAACTCACTTAACTATAAGACACCATAACCAAGAGGCTAAACTTATTGTTACACAGAGGATATACCTGAATTTTAGCAAGATGAAATTACTTGCCCAAGGTCTTGACATTAGTAAGGAGCAAAGACTGAACTCCACATATATATTAACTCCAATCCTCTTTTTCTAACTCACTCATTCATAATTAATTTCCCTTAAAATCCAACTAAGATATACATATGTCCTCCCAAGTCATGGGAACATTTTTTTTTTTAAGATTTATTTATTTGTACATACAGAACTGGGGTACAGGCCAGAGGCTCAGGGGCAGTGAGAGGCTTCACCAGAGACAGAGTGGGGAGCAGAACAGGCAGATCTATGAAGTACACTGCTGAGGGGAGTAGCGGGAGGGTCAGGAGAGGTCTGCCACGCCATGTGGTCACCTCCGGGGCAGGTGGGAATTGAACTCATGCAGAAGTGGCTTTAGCTTCTCAGTGCGGTGCTTTAACCCCCTGTCCCACCAGGGAGGGCCCATGGGAATATTTTTAACTATTAACTAAGAGCAACACATACAGCTACCAACAAAGAGCTGCTCACATAACTTACTGACCACTTCCCATGAATGCCTTAGAG
Source organism: Condylura cristata (assembly GCF_000260355.1). Classification (NCBI taxonomy): domain Eukaryota; kingdom Metazoa; phylum Chordata; class Mammalia; order Eulipotyphla; family Talpidae; genus Condylura; species Condylura cristata. The sequence continues at coordinate 75,551,425 of NW_004567103.1, read as the reverse complement.
AAGGTACATATATCTCATCACACATGAAAAATCAAAAGTCACCATGGAAATATTTCCGATACAATCAACTACATGGGTCAACATCAAACTCAGGGTAAGCAAAATGAACCAGACACAGAAGTGTTCACACTATTTGGTTCTATTTATATTAAATCTTTGAAAAACCAAACCTAACCCATTATGATAGAAAACAACTCAATGATTACTTGGGGATGGAGATTAAGGGGAACTGACCGGGAATGGGAATAAGGGAATCTTTGTAGGGTGGACTGTAGATGATGCAAATACTCCCGTAAGCAGGTCACACCATTAACCAAATGAGTTTATTACTTCCTCTTATTTTGTGTAAGTACTAATACATATCAGAAAATTGCTTTGAAGGAGTCACAAATTAATAATATGTGAGGTGGATATTCAGTGGTTTAGCAATCGGGTGAGAAAAAGGAGCAGATTTACTTGCTAAGTAAATAGCCTCAAAGCTTAGTGCACAATCAATTGTGGTAATCCACCCAGTTGCTTTAAGGGCACATATGTGCATCTCAAATGTTCTGTTTTGATACAGAATTATGCAGTGAGGATTTTTTTTTTTTTTGCAAATAGACATAATATTGTAATGAGAAGTTAATTTTTCATCTGAGGCATCAATTTGCAGATTATCTCTTTCATTTCAGCTTTCTTGTTTTTATAGCAAATTCTGGTGCAGCTAAAATGGTTAATGACATTTTGTTCAAATATTATTATGAGAGCTTTACGTTAATTCATGAATTGCAATGCCTGCCTTGAATAGCAAATACAACAATGAAATAGGGGCAAGGCTTATTGGAAAACATCTGTATGCATCTTATGCCAAAAAATGCACAACACATTCTATTTTGAAATTCTGATTTTCATATTAAAATTGCCTTGAAGTAGACCTATTATATAATTCCTAGGACATGATCCTTTATCCATTATCCCCACCCACTCCAATATTTAGGTATTTGGGAGGGAAAAGCAATCATAAAAAGGAAAAGCATTTAGCAGAAAATCTATTTTGAATTTATAAAGGTGGCATTCAGAAATCTAGCATACTTGGAATTACAAGACAGGTCTGAAACAAAGAATATTACACAGAAAGTAGCCAATACAAGGTGAGTTAATAAAAGCTAAGGACAGACCTATGGTGTAGAGATTATCATCATGGATTAAATCTTAGTTTAGGTTTTATTTCTTAATTAAGGAAGTTAATGGACATGTTTCACTGGTTTCCTGGATATCTTAAAGTTCTAAGAAAAAACAAATTTTTCTCTATGTGGAGTAAAAATCAATGGCCATGCTCAGGTTTTCAAAGGATGCAATCCAGTATGCCTCTTCCCCCTTCAAAATTAAGCACTTCATAAAATAGTTTAATTCAGAATATTCCAAACTCATTTAATTATAGCACATTCCATATATGCTTAAACATTTAGTACCAGTCATTTAGTTAGAGCTAAATATTGCCAGAGAATCTTCAGAAATATAAAATATGAGGAAAATCCAAAAGTAAAAATGTTAATAGTGAAGATAAACTGATTTAATACAGTATATTTTGGACATATAACTTCATCCCTCAAAAATATTCTTGTAGAGCAAACAGATGCTTGCTGCAGCTTCCCTATTTCCTACCTTTGCCGCAAGCCACTAGCCTCAAGAAAGAGCAAGGGAGGAATTATAGGATTGGTTTAGCTGCTGTGATGTAAAAGCATTTTCAATATTTCCAAGCTAAGGTTCTACAAATTTCAGAACCCTGCCCAAGAACATACCACCAAACAGTGGTAGAGTGGTGACTTGAATTCAGGATGGCTTATACCTTACAGGTTTCTTTGCTACTCTACACATGTTTTTTCTCCTCATATCATTCTGGTGTTCTTCAACATGCCTTCTTGGAGTTGGATCTCTTTAGAAAGATGACTTCAACTAAACTATTTCCAAAAGCTGCCCAATAGGCTGAAAGCATGTCTATACCAAGTACTTCATCTTCTGTAATACAGATAAATTTCAAGTTTATCATCCCATGTCATCATGGAAAAAACACGATGCTGGGGTCAGGGCTCATGGGTTGCAGTTTTCTCTAATCATGATATAGACATATATCAATCTGAACAACAGATAATGGTGTTGGGGTATGGTGGCAGTGATGGTATAACAGGGTAGTCCCCAGAAAAAGGGGAGGTTCCAGGTTTCCTGTCCCATCCAAAGGAGGGTGTAGCTGAGCAGAAAGGAGAAGAATCTTGAGAGGAGACTGAGGAGGAAGGAAACAGGATGCAGAACCAGAAGGAGACCTGAGGGTGGCACATGGAGCAGAGACATGTGAAAAAGTGGCTCTTGGCCCTTTTGAAACAGATGTGAGTGAGAGACCTATAGGGAGGCTGACTATGGCAGCATTTATCTTGATTTTGATTTTGCACTTTTCCTCTCAGACTTGTCTGGCCATTTCTGAACCTTTTCTATGGGTTCCTGCCAGAAGGTGCTTTAGACTTGTGGTGGGCTTTCAGGCCTTGCTGTGGGCCAATCCCTTCTGAGTGGAGTTTACCCATGAGGGAATGAGTAATTTTGTGTGTTTAATTTAGAAACTATATTCTTTATCTTTTCTGTATTGCACAGTAATTGCATTTAAGTTCCTTTCCATTAAAGATCTTATATGTTTTGTCTTGATGTGGTGATGGCAGAACCTATTTAGAGTGGGCAGGTTTGGGGGCTTAGGGGTGCCCCTCTCCCTTCTCTGTAACAATGGGGATGATGATATTATATGATCTCCAAAGCTGAGGTGTAAAATTCAATTATTCCTTGGCATAAACGTGTTTCCAGAGAAAGTGATTTGATCATATTACTAGGTTATTAGATTCATGTACTTATTCAGGAAATATCAATTATGCCCACAGTGGTGGTGTCTGCAACTCATATTATTAGGACAGCACACAAATGTATTTAACTTGATTTGTTCAAAGCTCAGCACATTGCCAAGGCCAAACAGCCCTTTAAATGCATTTAATTGTTTGATCTGCTGAAAGCTATTCCACATGTGGTCTGGGAAAAGTAATGAAGGCAACAATTGGAGGTAAGGTTCTCAGCAGGCAGTGGATCCTTAGGGCAGGAAACTTTGGATTAGGGCAATAACCCTGGCTCCCTAGCTAACACTGGTCTTTATAATGCTCAGTTATAGGAGTATAACCTTGATAGAGCATGGGGTGACCTGGTGGAACCATGCAGGTTAGTTCTCCAATGAATCCTGTCACATGTGCTCTGGTGCCGGCACTGCTCTTTTACATACTTCACAGCTAAGTGCTCACCTGCCTGGAATTATGACAGGGTACAGTTGTATCAATTACATTTGTTTCTTAGGTGGTGATGGTTGTGTCACTTGTCTCAGTGAGTTAGGAGTGACTGACTTCAGACAGATGTCTGCAACATACCAGTGGCCTCATTTCAGTGGACCTCCAGACATGTGGATGGTCTGACTTCCCATTTGCAGAAAAAAATCAGGCACTATTTTTTCTTTTAACTTTGAGACACAAGTTTGTCAAAAATTGATAGAAACCAACCCAGGTATCGAATATGAACTACTTTAAAGGCCGAAAAGTTTGCTATGACTTGAGTGTATAGAGATGACTCTATGAACAGGAGACATTTCCTTGGGTTCCCAGTTTCAAGAACAATGCTTACCACCTCACCTGTCTGAAGATTCTCATCAGTTTTTGAAAACTTAACACCTGTGTGTGAAAGTGTATGTGTAAATAGTGGTCATAAGAGGGGGTGTCTTTTTGAACTTGAAGGCAGACATGGAAAATGCATCAGGAATGTGGGAATTACTTGCCCCAGGGAAATTTATCCCTAGTCTTGTGATGAGTTTGGTAGCTATTGTGAACCTAGTTACCATATTTCTGAGCAACAGCAGCAGAGACCAGGCAAACTTATGGTTGACCCCATTTGTCTCTGGAATCTTACTCTCCAAGGTGCACTGGGCTACAGACCTCCCTGAAGTTCTCTCCTCTTGGAGGCATTCTACTCTTCTGGGCAGTCTCTGCTGAAATATTCCAAAGCTTCTATTTGCCTCCTTGGTATATCCCTTTTCTATTTCCCTTCCCTGATCCCTGAAGCCTTGACTCAGCATATTCTCCATCACTGAAGCCTGAAAGGTTAGAAAGTTGTCTTGGCATCTTCTAGATAGCTGTGGCAGATGGTGAATCACTGCCTGACTCTAGAAAGTGGCTCCTGAATAAGTCAGAGCAGATCTCAAACAAATCACATCATGGTAAGAGAGGAGATAGAATGAAATCAAACTGCTTTTACTCTTGGACACACTCGCCTTCATATCAGCATTTGGGTTACTTAATCTTTTCTTGCCATGAATAAGATTTCCCTGGTGTGACATCCACTGATAGTAATGGACATTCCATGACTTCTGAGTGCCAAGAAATTAATACTCCAATCTGCATAATCAAATCCCCAGGTAAACATCACCATTCCTTTCTCAGTACTTTCTGTCCCTTGCATTTTTACATCCTTATATTTATCCAAAAATTCATGAAAATGTAATGCATAATAACAATTTTTACTGGGGGAATTTTCAAGGTTACTATGATAAACATTTACTGCATGAAATTCACCAAATCCAGCACTATCAGGTTTTATTATGAGTTTGAAATATGAAATACATATACAGCTTGAATGCTGCATAGCACACTTCCTGAATTTACATATCAATCACTTAGTCTGTTTAAATATAATGTTGATTTATATTCAGGTTTTGCACCTCCATTAATATTAAAAGCTTTAAAACAAATCTGAGATATTCATAGAAAGTTCTCCATTTTTATCAGTTTTCTTCACTTTAATTAACTGGATTCTTCCTCAGATAAAAAGCTATGAAAAACTGTAAAACTGTTGTTGAAGGTTAAAGTAATAGAGTATTCAAGTAACATGACACTCCTCAGAGGTTCTCATTTTTCTAAAGAGTTCAATTAATTAATCAGATAAGGCTGAAAAGAGTTGGGAAGGACAAATGAGACCAAATTAGATTAAGACACTGATAAATTTATAGTGTGATTAAAGCTAAAATCTATGATTAATCTAAATATAATCTCAGTATTAAACCTAACTTTGGATTTAGTCTGTGAATTGCATTTTGGAATTATGTTACCCTAACAAACTCCTATTTTTCTGTCAAAGCCCAGTTTACTTGTCATCATGTAATGAAATCCTTTTCCTGATATCCAGAATAGTATTTGCAACTCTTTCTACTCCTGGCAAAATATTTCTGCTTCATTTAATCTACTGAATAACTGTTTGTTCATATTATCTATCTACTTATTAAATTATAGCCCTTGTGACTTCAATAGATGACTATGTGCTGAAATGATGAACAAATAAATACATATTTACATATAGAGAGAGCTAGGTACACCTTGAAGAGCCCTGTGAAGTCTGGTATGCCCATATTCTGAGCATAGGCAACACAATTTAAATTAAAACTCATAGCCACCAAAAAAAAGGAGCAAGTTGCAGGCCAACTCCGACCCACAGCTATTTCATTGGGCTTCCTTGGTGATCATATTATAAAATAGCTGAATAATGTGTCAATAAATTGTAAATTACAAAAACATACAAACTGAGAGACTGTACGCAGAAGTCTACATTACCAGTTTTTTCCAATAGCTAAAACTATGGCATTTCCATGTGACCCTGCTGGCTGGAGCTGGCAGCACAGTCTCCTGTACTCATTCCTTCATCTGATTTTGTCCCTCCTAGCATTTCAGTTTGCAATTTGGTGTGGAAGCATGAAAATTTTTATTATTTCAGGTGAGAGGATAGTTTATATGGAGTCACCCATATGCTTTTAAAAGCAATTCATACATATTTGGATATATCTGATTTGCCTTTCATTATGTAATTTAAATTTGTGTAGGGGGGGTCAGGGTAGGAGAGGTAAAACTCCTACCTATGAAATAATGTAGAAACATTGGTCTCTCAACCAAAAGTATATAATACAATTCTCTACCACAACAATTGCAAAATGGAATTCACATCTGAGATCTCACTGGACGCAGGAAGAGATATACCAAAAGCAAAATCTAAAGTAAAACTAAAAAGAACAATAAAAATAATGATCAGACAAAAGTAGCAGGCAACTGTAAATCAGAGACTTTCAGCAAAGGAAGGAGAGGGAAAAGGATTAAAACAGGGGAAAGGAGAGTACAAGAGAGAAGGTGATGGTTCATGGGTGACTTGGTAGGAATGCTATGGGCACTACTGAGAGGAGAAACCAAACATTGTACAAAAATGAACGATGATGTAAAATACACACACACACACATATTATCTATCTATCTATCTATCTATCTATCTATCTATCTATCTATCTATCTATCTATCTATCTATCTATCTATATACATGCATACATACATACATACACACATACACAACACACATATGTACATATATACACATTTACATATATATTTTTCAATAATAACAACAAAAAACTAGAGTTCATTTAAAAGGAGAAATGTTTTCCTGGTGATCTTGTCTTATCTAAATGTACTATTCTAAATAGTTGCTTAGCTTTTGTCACATATATGCAGAGTACCCTCAGGAATTCTGCAGGGAATGCTCCCATTCCCATCTCATCCTTCTCTACTTGTAGCCACTTCATTTCTGAAGTCATCACCTCCAGATCCTCCTGTGACAAGGCTGTCCTTTCATCCCAGAAGTTCATCAGCTCACCTTTCATTCATTCACAATTAACTGCAGCTCACTTTTGTTTAAGGTATATCTTGGGAATATTCAAAGGTGGATAAGGCAAGGCCCTTGTCCTTAGACAATAAAAACCAAAGCAAACAACAACAAAAAAAAGAGTTATACCTTGACTTTTTTTTTTTTTTTACAGAACACTTATACCCCTGATAATAATGTTGACCAGAAGTATATCATAAAACGGCATTAATCAAGATGCATGGACCAATAAACTTGGCTGGGACCTAGTGAGCAAGATGCATGGTGGTATGGCAGGGCTGTGTCAGTGGTGCATGACTGGGTGGTGATTTTATTCCAAGAGCACTTGCAAAGCATATGGAGTAAGAAACACAATGGGAAAGAAGAATGATGCTTTTGTATGCCTTCACATCTTTACATAGGTTGTTCCTTCTGGCTGATATTTATATTTTCCCTTGTTTACTTAACAAATTCCTGCTCTTTTGTCTAGACTTATATTGAGGCACTGCTTCCTGCGAGGCCTTCCACAAGTCCCTCATTCAACTTTGTTGCCCCTGTCCCTGGCACTGCATGTGTTTCTCACTGTATGGCCCTGCTCTCCCTGCTGCTTTTAGATTGCAGTGGTTGAGGACATTTATTTTAGAACTGAATCCCCAGTACCAACACTTTTGGTACTTCACATCTGTTAGCTGAATGAAGGGAGGCAGTAAGGGTTAAGGTGGAATAGCATTTTGAACAGAGTGACATAAAGTATGGAATAGTTTGAGGTAAAACCTGTGTCATGGACTGAGGAATGCAAGCATTTCTGCTTGGCTAGAGTAAAGGATTTGTGTCAAGAAAAAAAGAAAGATGAGACTTTTGAGCAAGAACATGTCTATAGAGGGCTTAGGATGCATTATGAAGAGGAGAAAAATCACCTCTTACCATAACCCTGAAGATTCTTTCTCATCTACTATGCTGTTCTTACTTGATCCCAAACCAGCCTCAAGTGAGGTATTTCATTATCAAAAACCTTCCCCTGCAGGAGTTGTGTGATCTTTCGCTGTCCCTTATCTTTAAAAGAGACCACTTTCTGTACCTTAGACTAGTTAATGTCCTTTCCAGTACTGACTGCATGAAAGAAGAGCTGTTGCATCATCTCATATATTTTCACATGATAGGTGCCCATGATGAAGCCACCAAAGTCCTCTGATCATGCAGGATGACAGATCACTGCCATGGTGATTCTGTCTTCTGGGTGCTGTTGTTACTCAGCATCCGTGAATAGTCCCTGGATTGTCCCTCCCGCTTTTCTGGATTTCTAAACTAGGTGCAAGGTCTGCAGGGCAGAGGTGGAGGTTGCTTCTGCTTCTGGCACAAAAGCATTTCAAGGGCTGAGCTAGTCAATTTCAGAAACTCATAAGGTAAATTTACTTTCTATCAGTGTGGGGGCCAAGGTAACTACTCTAAAAGTTGTGGGATTTCTTTTCTTCTCTTACTTACTTCTCAGCTTGTGGCTCGAGAGAGGTACTGATAGATCAGAATCAAGTTTCCATCACCAGAACTCAAGAAACATTGTACTATCTTTTACCCAATCCTTCATGTATTCACCTTCTTACTATTTTCTAAATTATTCTAATGTCCTCTCAATAATTTCTTCTTCTTTTTATCTCACTTCAACTGCATATATTTTGAAGTACCCAAAAGGTAGATGTGTAGATTTTTTAAACAGTATAATTCACTCACTAATATGACTAACATTTTCTAATTTCTCTGAATGATCAGATATCCTAGAGAAGACACACATGAGTTGCTTGTTAGACTGTTCAGTCTGGGTAGTTTTGTGTGGCTTCATGAATTCATTCACTATGTAATGGTAAGTTCTAGTGTGAACAAAGGATGAAAATGCCTAAAAGATTCGGCTCCTCAGAAATTAACAATAGGATAAAAGCATTAATTGAGTAAGTATAGAATAAAGGTACCAGAGGTTGATATATAAATACAGAACAGATAGGATTTTCTTACTAAAGAAATAATAATCTTGAGATTAGAAACATTCTTCAATTGTGATGCCATCGATCAGTGCTGCACCAAGAGGACCCCTGTGGACACCAAATCTTCTTAGAGTTCTGGGTTATTTTCTAGGAGACCTACTTAGTTTCTGCTCCACAGGAATGGTGAGGCTTGACGACTAAAAGATTGAGCTATAGAAGGGGTTAGGGATTACAGAAAACAGTACTCATATCTGATACACCAAGTTCTTCACAGTGATACCTAAGCAGAAATGCCAGTCAGTAACTTGTCTCATCTGCAGAGATACCAGTGTCCTAATTTATCTAGGATACTCAATGTACAGTTCTACCTGATTTTGTTCCAACAATGAGTCATATTGGCTTTAAAGCCAGTATGGGTAGAGCCCCCATGGGTAGGAAAGCAAATTTGCATCTCCATCTAGTTTAATTGGCTTCAAAAGAATGTAATAAATAAAAGATATTTATGTAAGTCTCGTGGTAATAAAAAGGAAAATCTTGTGGAAGACATGTCTTTTTTTTTTAAGATTTATTTTTATTTATTTATGCATAGGTGTGGTGTAGGCCAGAGGTGTGGGGTGGTAGTGAGAAATTCACCAGAGACAGAATGAGAAGCAGAACAGGCAGATCTAGTGCAATACACTAGATCTAAGGGGAACAGTGGGCAAGACAGGAGAAGTCTGCTGTGCCATATGGGTCAGCTGCCTGGCCTGTGTTTGAACTAATGTTGCAAAGGGTGTCAATAGCTTGAAAGGGCTGAGACTTAACCCCTCTCACTACCTTGGGCTCTTAAGACACATCTTCTTGTAGAAGATAAAGGAATATAGTGTATAGCTACAATATGTCATCAAAACACAGAAGACACTAATATAAAAAGCAAGAAGCTACAAAAAAATTAGAAAACCAACTACATATTAAGTCACTTTAAATATAAATGAATTAAATTTCCAATCAAAAGAGAATGAACAAAAAAAAGTCTCATGATAACCCCTCATTTAATAATATAATAGAGTATTATTCAGTCATAAAAAGGAAAAAAAATCCTTCCATCTGCAATGAATGGTTTGAATTTGCTGGAATTATACTACGTGAAAAAGTAAGAGCAAGACAAATACTGCATGTTTTCACTCATATGTGGACTAATAAAACTGAACTCAGCAATAGAACAGATTAGCAGTTGCTAGAGGTGGGGGAGGAAGAATAGGGGAAACTGACAGAAGTAGTCTAAAGGTACAGACTTTCAGTTATAAGAAAAATAAATTCTGGAACTATAATGTTCAGCATGATGACTATAGTTATTATATTCTATATTTGAAATCTGCTAACATATCTTAAAATTTCACATAAAAAGAAATATGGGACCGTATGAGGCACTGAATTTTAACAAAATTATTGTGAAAATATACTATATACTTTAAACTTACATATATTAGATGTGACTTATATTTCAATAAAAACAACAAGCAATCAAACAGAAAAGCATGTCTCCCCACAAAGACAATTAAAATTCCATAAAAAATGTAGGTAACTGTTACTCTATCAACAAGTTCATGCTGAATATGTGTTATGAAAAGTGATAATGCCTAGAGGGTGAATAACATGCAACATTCAGCATAGTTTGGGCCATCAAAAAGACTCCTAGTTAGGTGAAATACAGTTCCCATGAAATGACTACTTTGGGGGTCACACAGCATGTACTTAAGCATTACAGCCACAAGAGACTAGGATTTCATAATCCCAAACAGAACCAAGAACTCTTTAACTATGGACATGAATTATCAATGTGACAGGAACGTCAGGAATGGGAAAGTTCAGTGAGAACCCCTGTGACCTTACAAGCCATAAAAGGTGGCAGCATTGGACTGGATCTAGAAGGCAGCACTCACTGCTTGTGAACAGGTAAAGAAGTAAGCATGTAGTATTTTGCCATACCAGACTTACAGACTCATATTCTCAAAATAAAGATCTGGGGAAGAGAGAATAAATTGGAAGCACAGGAGAATTTTAGAATCCTCTTATCTCATGTGAAATAATACATACATACATACACACAGACACACACACACATACACGCTAACCAACAAAATAAAATCAGCACTCTAAGCAGTGACAGTGAATTTTTACACCTTGGTTCTAACCTGTCAGGTTTTCAATTGTTTGTGTGAATAATCTACACTATAATATTCTTTTCTTTCTCTGTTGGCCTAAGGATATGGGTAGTAGGGCCCTTTGAAATATCAGATAAAAAGGAAAAAAGAAAAAAAAAACTATGTTAGGTGAAAAATATGAGAATAATGTTCTGTCAGGAAAATGATAACACAGGTGTCCAAAACAAGACAAAAGTAGAACACACAGGATAAAGGAAATCTCAGATGCCACAAATCAAAAGCCTTTCAGAAATGTGTAAATATAGTAGACTTCTTGCTGTGATTGCATGGATCCTACTTGATCACAGGTGGGCCAGTTAATCAAAATGCCAGTCTACAGAATCAAAAAATGTTCCTCCTGCCCATTCTTGCTCCAGGCACAGGGAGCACATAATGGAAGTGAAAGGGTGAAACTTAAGCCAGACTGTGGATTTTATTGCCCACTTGTTGACTGCCAGCTGTATAACATTTCTTCTTTGGGCCTAAGTGTTCCAATTTGTAAAATAGATGCAAGGATTCCCTCTGAAAAGCACTGTAATAACAGCTAAGTTTGCAAATACGGTATATGTGTATCTGACATATAGTAAATAACCTGCATTTTTAAAAAATACATTTTTGGTAGGGCCAACTTGACTTCCTTGCCTAAATATCCTCCAATGTCTATTCTTTTTAATCATCAAATACATACTTTATGAGTTATCTATGATTTCTAGGTTTTGTTTTCCTTAATGTAGACCATATAAAAAGCAATTTGTATTCAGAAGCCTTCAATAGTTAATCTGATTCTGTAAACTTCATTTGACCAAATTTTTTGAGACTTGCCTTTATAGATCCTTTTGAAACATTCACAGAAACAACTCTTTCTGTGTCACAGTCCATTGATTTATGTAATAGTTCAAAAATTTCATAATTATCAAGATAAATACTGCAATTATAAACACACTGAGTTTCAGAGGCAACTCATTCATAATAAGAGTATCACTCAACTGGTGAAAGAAGCAAGTGTATTCAGAACAGAGTTCCTTACTCGCTGTAAATGACCAGGAAGCTGAGAGTTGAAGCTAAGGAGAAATGATGAGAACTGGTTCACCTGGCAATAGATTCCTATAAGGTTAGACAGGGGTTCCATACTTGTTTATTTGCCATACTTGTTTTTCAATTCTTTAGAATTTAGCTCTAATTGTTGATTTTAATATAAAGGACTTTCTCAGTCTGATTTGTTAGCATTCATAGTCCCAGAGATATCATTCTGGAAACAAACTGACAACAGAGAAACTCATTGCCATTCTTATAATTTTAATTTTCATGCTAGTGTCAATTCTTCTTTTCCCAGCATGAACCTTGTTTCCTTTGTATGTTCCCCAGACTCTGTCAATGAATTTTTAGAATTAACCCTTATTGTTTCACCTACACATGAATTTGCTAAATACTATCACTGCATCATATCCTTTTATTATTAATTTCTGACGTGCAAAAAATAGATTATTTCTTATAATTTCTTTTCATTATTTACTAAAATCTGAAAGGGTAAAAAATCTTCTATGTTTCCCTACAGGTGATTACTTCTGACTGTAGATAATCATTAGCTTGTGTTCAGCAGATGACAACTTATATAAGTGTCTCAGATTCTCAGAACTATGTAGAATCTAGTCTACTGAATCTCCTGACATTAGCAGAGCTATAGAGTCTATAAATATTGGGTCTGGGCACACTGGTAGAGTTTTTAAACTCACTAACCATATTCTCACACAGACTGGGAGGGCAAGGCCACATAGTACTGAAGCATCCAAATATACAAAATAATGCCTGACTTGGAGAATGAACTAGAGATACTTATTCAGGAATCCACTGAACAAATAAAAATAGAGCTCCTATAATGGCAAACAAGTTCAGACTGCTTTTTAAGCTAATGCTCTGTGGTATATATTTGTGTCAACAGAAAGAGAAAATTATTTGCAATGAATCAAATAATTAAAAGACTACCTGAAAAGCCAGCAATTCTGTCTGTGATTATGAGCTGTAAGATATTAAAGAGCAGCCATCATGCTTTCTATCATTCATCTTCACTGGGCTATTAGAAGCACATCTTTTACAAATGTCACTTAAATTAGAAGGGCCCTCATGTGAGGACTATTTGGGGAGGAATATGAAGGAGGCTGGCCAAAAATATCCCATGAATCCACACTGAGTATATTGTTAGCATTCACACCATCCCCTGCCATTTGGACATGGATTTAAGGAATTTGTGAGAGTAAATAAAAAAGCTTAAATATCTCTGGCCTCTATGTTTACTGTGGAAATAAACCATCCTGATTTATAAACAAGAACTATAGATCTTTTAATAGTGTTCAAGAAAAGTTGGAAAGTTAAAAAGGCAAAATGGAAAAATTCATGAGATGCAACAGCTGTTACAGTAATTATAATACTGGATCTTGATTACGAGAGAGATAAAGAAATACATTTTATATTTCAAGATTCTCTATGACAAACACTTACTGTGGTTGGGACCAGGAAACAAAATAGAAATAACTAATTTTTCCACACAATTCTTGAGTCATAAATTATGAATTATTCTCTCACAGATAAAGCAGAAAGGAAATTAATTTAGGAGATGAGGGCTATTTTACAATTCAGAGAGCTGTTTTATTTTAATTTGGGGAACATTACTTTTTGATGTCTGGCTTTACCAAACATCTTTCTTTTTCTAAAATGGATTCCAATTTCTCTGAAGAGGCAGGGAAAATGTTTACACCAAAGTTAAGAGGATATTTGAACAACACTGTCTCAAATGTCTGAGAAATTGCTGACCAGTAGAACTTCCTATGGTGATGGAAATATTCCATAGATGCATTGTCCAATATGGTAGCCACTGACCATGTATGGTAATTGAACACTAAAAATGTGGCTAATGTGACATAGGGATTTAATTTAATTTAGTTAATTTTTGACTTAAAGTAGTGCCACATGACCAGTGTCTAGAGTGTTAGGGTGGTCTAGCTAATTTGCCATTTCCCTTTCTCAGCATTTAGACTAGACCTGGGGGTTATTCTTTGTAAACTCCGTATTTCCTTTGTGAAATCTCATATGCTCTTTCCCATCTTAGCCTCAGAAGAGCTTTGAGCAGGCTCACTGGAGCAAATATGCACATTAAGATGATTAAAAAGCAGGAAATATCAAAGTTCAGTCTCCAATCTCTTTACCCCTTTATGAGTTTGCCTGTAGTCAGATGAATTCAATTCTCTAGAGCTTTTTTCAGGGACAACTTCAAAATGACGCAAATGGTTTGACTTTTCATGACTTTCCCTGTTATTATGGCAAGTAAAGGAAGAGTTTGATGAGAATGAGTTTACACAGAGAGAACCTGTGAAACACTGAGGCAGAATACGAAGTACTGTAGTGTGAGAGGAACTGCATAGAAAGAAATATCAAAGAAAAACAAACTCCAAATTTTTTTCATTACAGAGTAATGAAAAAGTAATGCAGTTTGGCACTACATAAAAGTCTTCCTTGCTTATCACAGAATGCAAGCTTACTAATAGTGGTCCCCAAAGCAGTTATTTCTGACTCCATTCCACAATTTGACTTAGTTTACTAGAAGACTCCTTCTGATCATCCCTTTTACCTGCTTATTATTTGTTGATGAATTCCTTTAACTAAATATTGCTTACAAAGTCAGAAATTTGAGACATTTGATTTTAATGACATCCCTTGAGAGAGAAAAGAATTGGCGTGCTGATGCATATGCTTCATCTAGTGAGATAGTGGTAATTTTTGAACTTAAGTTCTTGTCAATAACATTTCAGTGTAATGATTATTTTCCACATAAACACTTACCTGGAGGAGCAGATCAGAAGTTGGTTGGACTCTCTGTTGGAATAGGATGCTTAGCGTTCGATTCTGTCGTTCCAAATCAAACACTCTTGTTTTTAACTTCACACATTCTTCCCTTAGATCCTACAAGAAACACATTGAAAAAAAAATTATGATGGAAAGACACCTTTGCATATTAAAAACATATTTTATCTGATATTTCAGATACATTAGTAAAAATAGTATTTTTATTCTTCAAAAGCTCTAGAAATAAATCACATTCAATGCTTCCTTCTATAGCCCATTGTCTGATAGAATTATTATGTGCAGGAAAGACCAATTTTTTTTAAAGCACCTTGAAATCAGAAATGCATTAATCTTTCATGCTATTTTGAAGATGGTAAATCTTTGTGATATAAAGTCAATTTAAGTTTCCACCTATATATTTTGTCTTTTCACTGTTTTCATAAAAGCAATCATAAAGCACAAACCACCAGGACAATAATGTTTTGGCAGTGAATAGAGATTTGATGAACTAAAGAAACTATCACTTTTGATGGAATCTTTCTTTCATTTGTGGAAATGAGTGGAAATTTTCAGGGTTGTGGCTCATAGAGTCAGTGATGCTTTTAGTGGGTGAAAAGCAGCTCTGAAGCAAAGGCTTTAAAAGGCCACCTGAAACTTGTCCACCACTGGACTAATGGATTTCCATATCGTATAAGGTGTTTTGGCTTCAGTGTTGAGAAGCAGAAGAGCTATACCTGGCAACCTGCTGAAGCAGCTTGTGTGAGTAGTTCAAACATCAAAGAGACCTTTGCCCTAGCTTTCATGAGGGGAATTGAGGATTTTCTGGAACCCCACCCAAAAATTGTCATTTGAACTGATGTGTGATAAAGGCATGTGTAGTACTTACACGTCTATACACTTTGATGGGGTTCTAGATAGATCAGGTAGAATAAAGTCACAATGCAAGGTTCAAAAGTTGACCCTTTTCTATACTTCAAAAACTACCTTGCACTACTTAATGATTTTTTAAAAAAGGCTTTGCTTCCATGGATCAAAGACTGTTTATTCAATAAATGGTTCTGGGAAAATTGGACTGCTACATGCACAAAAATTGAAGCTAGACTACTGCTTCACACCATGCACAAAAACTAACTCAAAATGAATTAAAGAGTTAGACCTAAGATCTGAAATTATAAAATATATAGATGAAATTTAGGCAAAACACTACATGACACACATATCAGTAACATCTTTAAAGACACATTAGCTAAAGCAGAGAAAGTAAAGGAAACAGCTTGGACTATATAAAATTAAAGAGCTTCTATACAGCAAAAGAAACATTAGCCAAAACAAAGAGCACCCCACTGATTGGGAGAAAATTTTTTCATATAATACTATAATAAGGGACTGATCACAAGTATCTACAAAGAGTAATGAGGTTAAACAAAAGCAAAGTAAACAACCCAGTCAAAAAATGGGCAGAAGAACTAAAAAGACCAGGCATATGACAAGACGTTCAACATCACTTATAATCAGGGAAATGCAAATCAAAACCACAATGAGAAACCACTTTACACCAGTGAGAATGGTACATAATAATAATTTTTAAATAATAATTTAAAAACAAAACAAAACAAAAAACAGGAAACAACAAATGTTAGCGAGGATGTTGAGAAGAAGAAACTCTCCTGCAAAGCTGGTGGGAATGTAAACTGGTCCAACCACTATGGGAAACTGCGGAGCTTGCTCAAACTACTAAAAATAGAGCTTCCTATGATCCAGCTATTCCACTACTAGGAATCTACCCAAAAGAAACAAAAATATTAATTCAAAAAGACACCGGCACCCCTGTTTATTGCAGCACATTTTTTTTTAAAGATTTATTCATTTATTCATACAGAACTGGGGTAAAGGCCAGAAATGAGGAGGGTGAGTGGATTCACCAGAGACAGAGCGGGGAGCAGAACAGGCAGATCGATGAAGTACACTGCTGAGGGGAGCAGCGGGCGGGTCAGGAGAGGTCTGGCGCGCCATGTGGTCACCTCCGGGGCAGGCGGGGATCGAACTCATGCGGAAGTGGGTTTAGCTTCTCAGTGCTGTGTTTTAACCCGCTGCACCACCAGGGAGGGCCATATTGCAGCACAATTTTTAATAGGCAAGCAATGGAAGCAACCAAGATGCACAAACGTATATGAGATGACTGGATCAAGAGGATGTATTTACACAGTGGAATATTATTCGGCAATCAAAAGATAAACTCATGCCTTTTTCAGCAACATGGATGGAGCTGGAAGCGATTATGCTCAATGAAATACGCCAGAAAGTAAAGGAAAAATATTGAATGGTCTCACAGGAGGAATGTAGGGGAACCAAATAAGGAGTCAGGTGGGAAAAAGTAACTATAATAAAGTAAAAATCAAAATCATCAGGCAACTATAGATCAGAGACATTCTGTAGGGGAGGAGGAGGGAGAAGGACCATGACGGCAGTGGGAAGAGCACAAGGGACTATGATGATAGTGCGCAGATGAATTGATGATGAGATTTTCACAGGGAAAACATACATTGTACAAAAATTATGGGTGATGTAATAAGTACACTTAAAAAAGGGAAAAAGAATAAAAAGTAAATGCTAATGAAATAAAAAAAATAAAATTCACTAAAAAGAAAAAAAAAGCTTTGCTTTTTCCATGCAAAGAACATTTGTCTGCCTATACATTACTGCTACCCTTTTTTCTACTCTTTTTGACACCCACCTCCTTCTTCCAGTCCCAGTTTGGTTCTGTGACATACAATTGAAATTCTATCTCCTCTCTGACACTTTAACCCCCATATCCAAACTGCTCTCTTTTCTAAACTCCAGTAAGTCTCACTTTGTATTGATTTTATTTTTCATTCCTTGAACTTACCAAGTATATAGCTTGTTTCTCAAAAGGCAAGCACAAGAGGATATTTAAGTAACAGCACACAAATATTGTTCTTACGTTCTTCTATTCCATCAACAAGTGCAACACTAAACATAGTAGGAGCTAATAAATTGTACTATTATTTTGTTACAGAGGATGATGAAGTCAACTCTCTCTGGTATTGGTGTGACAGTTTTGCTTCTCAAGTCTTTTTAGCTTGTGCCTGTATATATTCTGACATGTGGAAGCTGCTTGTAGACCTTATTTAAAGCTTCGCAAGCACGAGAGAACATCAGTTAACTTTTATATTCAGATCTGAACAGGAGCCACAGAGGTAAATGGGTTTAATTCATAACCTTTTATCAACCTAGCTGTGAAGGCAGAGAAACTTTTGAGGTCTTTCCTGTGTATGAATCATATCCAGTCTTATTCCTTCTATTTACAGAAGGCAAAGAAACAAGTGAACTGTACTCTCTGCATAATGTGCATTCTACTCACATTTTGGATTAAATGGATAAAGCTTATGCAAATATGCTCTCAATTGATTGATGCCTATAAATGTAGACAAGAGACAATAAATACCCTATTCAGAATGAGGTCATTGGATGCGAGATGGAGGAGAACAGAAGCCTCAAAGGTAGGGCAGGAGTGTTTGTGCCCACATGAGTACACACAACACATGCTGGGGACATTTTAGGGGGGGTTAGAAACTGTTCAAATTAAGAAGTTAAATTTGTTTTCTTTATATAGAATTCAACTTCTGTCTGCATCTCATTCATGAAATTTTTGTCCTCAGCATGAAAGAACACTCTCTGCTACCAAATACTGTTTTTACTATTCTAATTAAGTAATTAAGAAAATCTGACTGACAGGTAAGTGTATTAATAGTATCTATTTGGTGGGAAAATAGAATCATTCTAATTTGCAGATGAACTATGGAACAAGCATACAAGTATGGATAGATGAGGGAAAAGGAGGTGCACAAGTAACAGCATCAAAAATTATTACCAATAGCTGAGAACAACGTGAATGTTCTTTAGATGGGTAAAACAAACAAACAAAAAAGAGGGGAGGTGAAAGAACAAAAATCAATGTACGCTATAAAGAGATTTTGTACAAGTGCCTAAATTACAATGGGCATAACTATTATTAAGGTGGTGAAAGTTCATTAGCAGTAGTATGGCTGATCGACCTAGAGAAATGTTCATCACTCTTGGATCATCTAGGTCAAGACAGTATGGGAAATGGAAGGTTTCAGGAACGTGATGCTGGCTTTACAATCACTGACAAACAGAAAAGATGGACAAAAATGTGTAAACATAAAAGAAGTCCTTGTGCTGTCTTAATATTCTTGGTTTCTTCAGTCAAGCTGTGGATGGGAACATGCCAGACAGCTAACATCCCAGAAACTGCAATCAAAACGATGCACATACACCCACCTAAACACAAGCAGAACAGATAGCTGGAAAGAGAGAGAGGGAAGCAGCAACTCCTTCCCTGATCACAACAGTGAGACCTGGGCAGGGGTTGGCAGCTAGCTGTCTTTGCTTCATCTGTGTCTGTAATAGGACCCACTGACATAAAAGGACTTAGACAGATTAAGGGAGAATGCAGGATGGCTATTCTGGCCCTCTCATCTACAAGACTCTCCTTCCCCTGTAAGACATTAGAAGCAAAACAACAATCCTCTTTCTGTTTAGATGCTAGTGTCAGGGTTAATGGCTTCTGGCAGGAGCTGACCATCTTCTCTCAAAGCCCTTTTTCTCTCTGACTTCTGCTCTCAGGCTTAAAGGAGACAACAATGGAAGTACAAGGTTGTATCTTCTGAAATAAGAAAAGGGAACATGATGTAAATAATTTTATTAGGTGTAAATAATGCCTAACATTTGCCTGTATTTATTCTCACGTAAGAATGTATAGTGGTGTTGGGATTTGAACAATTAGCACATCTGTTTCCTTTGCAAGCTGCTTGCCCCTATTAAGTGGAATTAGAACATAAGGAATTACAAATATCATACAGTTCTAAAGGAACCTGTCTGAGTGATTCCAAAACACAAATTCCCTGACTGTCCACATATGATAATTCTGGTAAATTTCAGAAGCACTCAAGGCTGAGTAAGATTCTGGCTCCACCACTATATCGTACCTCTAAGTACAGTTTCTTTATGCATTGTGAGCTCTATGGTCAAATATAAGAAAATGTGGAATATTTCAAAGAAGAATATATACTAACAATATTCCTGGAGAATTGCTGTAAACTTAAAATAGGTTTTATGTTTAAAACATTATAGTGCCTCTTTCAGAGGTTGAGTATATAGTGGGGATAATCTAGACTGGAACTTAGTGAGTCCTGACTATGGTCCCCATTACATGACCTGGAGAAAGTAACATATTCTGATTAGACTTCAGTTTCCTCATCTGTAAACCACGTTACTGCACAAAGCTAGGTTTCAGAGAAGACTGTCTCATAAGCCTCACATCCTGGCTTAGGAAGGCTACTTAATTCCTTCTTTGAAACTTAAAGCATGCCTATCAGTATTTCCCTGCCCTCTTGTAAAAAATTCCTATCTATCTTTTCCCAGGATGCTAAAAATTTTGTGAGAGTCATTTCTAGAAGAAAATGGTCACATCTTCAACTAGGTAAGGCCCTCAAAATCAAATACCTAAAAGTCAAAGCTGATGATGTAAATGTATGACTGAATTAGGCCAGTTCTGACCAATATGAAGGGGAGCATTCTGTAACACAGTGAATATTGTAAGCCTTCATCCTATATGTATCTGGATTAGAA
This sequence comes from Condylura cristata, assembly GCF_000260355.1. Classification (NCBI taxonomy): domain Eukaryota; kingdom Metazoa; phylum Chordata; class Mammalia; order Eulipotyphla; family Talpidae; genus Condylura; species Condylura cristata. Next base: position 75,531,029 of record NW_004567103.1, on the reverse strand, counting down.
CATGTTTAATATAGGTGATGGTTGTTTATTTACAGTGATGAGTGATTTCTAAAACTCAAGATCAGAACTTGCTAATTCCTGTAATTGTGAAATTCTAGGATACACAGTAAGTCTGATTCTGAGAAAGCCTGACTCCAAATTTAGAGACAATTTTGACTCTACATATGTCAAATCACAGCTATTGTTTCTTGTGAGAACTGACAGCTTCTAGAAGCTTACAGAAATCTGTTGGCAACCTTTCCTTTTCAGTTCCTGTGATCATAACTAATGAGTGGATCATACTATCATTTGCTACTTTTCATAGCAGCTCCTCTGCTTGCTGAAAAATGATGGGTTAAAACAAAAAGTGCCTGAATGGGATCATGGGCCTGGATGATGCAAAAGGATAACAACATAGATCTGGAAGGCAATAATCTTAGGTTAAATATGGGCTTTGTCACTACTAGTGATTGGATATGTGGACAAATTGTTTTCTTAATTCTATCGCATAAGGTTGTAGAGAATATATTTGCTCTGTTTTTTTTTCTGATCACCTTTACTCTGCATATCCATTTATGTATCATTTGTGAAAAAGTTGAAAACCTTAGTGCATTATCATGTCAGTGAACAACTTGCTATACTGATTCATGAAAATTCAAAAAATAAAAATCTTAATTTGATGTAATATAAATTCTCTTAAAAAGAATTCACCAGTTATGAAACACATTGTCTGATAGATTTTAAATGTTTCAACTCAAAATACAATTTATATAATATTTTATAAAACAGGTATTTCTTACTTTTTTATTCTTGATTTGGAAGGCCACCACTGAAAGACTATAATGATTTAAAGAAGTCCACTTTTCTCTTTCATAAATTAAGATTGCCTTCCCAATTGCTCTTTAAACCTTTATATATTACTCTAATGACTATACTATTCATCATTGCCTGATTCCTAGTCCTTTTGCTTACTCATATCAAAATTAAAAATTTATTGCCTCTACCAAGCCACTGGTGCCCATACTCAATCTGCTTTTGTGCCCCATCCCCTCCACCATTTCCCCATTTTCTTTTTTGCTTAATTCAAATTTTTATTTTTTCATATTGCTTATGTGTAACTATTATTTTTACTTGTATTTATAATATGCAGATGAGTGAAATGATCTGATATCTGTCTTTCACTTTTTGGATGACTCCACTCAACATCATTATCTCAAGGTCCACCCATTTTCTGCTAAATGAAACCACTTCATCTTTCTTCACAATATTCCCCTGAATCCAGTTTCTCTATCCATTCATCTGCAGAGTATTTGGTAAAGGGCACTTGGGCTGGCTCCAATTTTTGGCAACTATAAACAGTGCTGCTATGTGCAGAGGTATTGATAGATCTTTTTGTGCTAAATTTTTCTTGTTAATAATGATATTGTTGTATTAAATGGGACTTTCATTTTAATTTTCTTGAAACATCTACAAACACTTTTCTACAGGGATTGTACCAGCTTGCATCCGTCCCATCAACACGGGTGAGAGTTCCTTTCCACTGCAACCCTGCCAACATTTATTAATTCTGTTCTTTTTTCATATGGGCTATTCTCACAGGGGTGTGCTAGTATATAAGTGTGGTTTTTGCCCTTTCTCACATCATAAGTGATATTGAGTACTTTTTCACATGTCCATAGGTCATCAAATGCCTTCCTTATAGAAGCATTTATTGAGGTCCTTTGCCTGTGTTTTTTAATTGGGTCATTTGTTTTGTTGTTATTGAATTGTGTATAAGTACTTTGAAAATTTTGGAAATTAACTCCTTAACAGATGTATTAGGAGTTTTTTTTTCCCCATCCTATAGGTAGCCTTTTAGTTTTTGTGATAGTTTCTTTTGAGGTACAAAAGTTTTAAAGCTTGATATAATCTCACTTGTTTATTTTTGCTTTTGTTCTCCTTGCTGCTGGCATTGTAGTCTTAAATGTATCTGTGTGGTAGGTGTGTTGTACTGTGTACCTATATTTTTTTTTTCAAGTACTTTATGGTTTTGTTTCTTGTGCCCTAATCTTTTATCTATTTTGAATGAATTTTCATGCGTGGCATTAGATATGGGTTTTGCTTTATTTATCTTTTTTCATGTTGATATCCATGTTTTCCAGAACTATTTATTAAAAAGAGTATCTTTTTTCCATAGTGTGGTCTTAATTCCTTTGTCAAAAATTAGATGTCTATATTTATAGACATCTCTGGGATTTCAATTCTGTTCCACAGGTCTGAGTTTTTGTTTTTGTTCCTCTGTTCAGCTTAGTACAAAGCATTTATTTTTGCCACTTCCTAGGATGTCTATTTCTTTCTTTAAAAAAAAAAAAAAGATTTTTATTTGGGCCCTCCCTTTTGACACAGCGGGTTAAAACACAGCACAAGGAAGCTTAAGCCGCTTCCGCATGAGTTAGATTCCCGCCTGCCCCGGAGGTGATCACATGGCCGGGCAGACCTCTCCTGACCCGCCCGCTGCTCCCCTCAGCAGTGTACCCCGGGTACAGGCCAGAGATGTGGAGGGTGAGAGGATTCACCAGATAGAGAGCAGGGAGCAGAGCAGGCAGATCAACGAAGTACGCTGAGGGGAGCAGCGGACGCATCAGGAGAGGTCTGCGGCGCCATGTGGTCACCTCCGGGGCAGGCGGGAATCTAACTCATGCGGAAGTGGCTTAAGCTTCCTCATGCTGTGCTTTAACCTGCTGGGCCACCAGGGAGGGCCTGGATGTCTATTTCTTTATGAAGGTTTCTGAGTGCTACGTTCATTGACAGACAACTGGGTGAAGAAATTGTGGCATATATATTCAATGAAATATTACTCAGATATTAAAAAAATGAAACAGTAAAAGCTTTCCAGACAATTCAGTTGGAACTTGAGGTGATTAAAATAAATCAGAAAGTGAAAGACAATTATATGTTTTCTCTTATTTGCAGAATTAAAATAATTAAAGAGAACAAACTGGCAAAATGTAAATGTAACTTCAAGATTCTGTGAAAACTATGGTGGTTACCTCTATGGGATGGGAGGAGAGAACTATGGAGGGAAGAAATACAGAGAGGGTAAGGGGATACTGTATAGCCAATAGAGCTTTATTGGGGGGACAAATGAAGCATGTCCACATGTTGAGTCATAAAATTGGACTCTTTTTTAAGTGCACAGTAAATAAAATCAGATCTTCTCAGAAAAGCACAGACTACTATTAGACAAGAGGGCAGATTGTTGAATTACCCCTCCTATAAGGAAAATACAGGAGTTTGGGGTTCTTTCATTATGTTTTGTGATGTGGTACATATACACAATGGAATATTATTCATATATATATATATATATATATATACATGTCTTTTGCAGCAACATGGATGGAGCTAGAAAAGATCATGCTTAGTGAAATAAGCCAGAAAGAAAAGGGAAAATACCAGATGGTTTCGGTGATAGCAGGAGTATAAAGGATGAGGCAAGAAAATAATAATAATAATGAACAGCTATATACCAGAGACATTTTATGGAGGTAGAATAGGGAATGGGATCAAAAACAGTGGGGGGAGAGAAGTGCGGAGATGACACACAGTTGATTTGACTGATGGGAAGCCTACAGGGATTACAACTGAGATGGAAAAAGGCACAAAATGATGTAAAAATAAACTATTATTTTAAAAAAATATGCTTTGTTTTTCTCTCTTTTTTTAAAGATTTATTTATGCTTACAGAACTGGGGTACAGGCCAGAGGTGCAGAGGTGGTGAGAGGATTCACCAGAGTCAGAGAGGGGAGCAGAACAGGCAGACTGACAAAGTACACTGCTCAGGAGAGCAGCGGGTGGGTCACAGAGGTCTGCCACGCCATGTGGGTCAGCTCCATGCCTAGGAATCGAATTCGTGCTGCAGTGGCTTCAGAGAGCTTCATAATGAGGTGCTTTAGCCTGTTGCACCACCAGGGAGAGTCCTGTTGTTCTCTTAATGACTACTTTGTTCAATTATACAAGTCTTATTCTATGCTGGTGAAAAAAGGAACATACAAAATTTGGTTACTATATGGAACATGGGGAAAATAAATTTTGTTCAAGTGTGGTATTAGAGGCAAAGAAGAGAAAAAAAAGTATTTTAGGAAAGATATTGAGTGTAATTGACTTGATAAACTGTTTTAGACAAAACTCTGAGTTTAATCTGGATTACTGATTTATCTTACATTTACAAAGGTGGATTTAAGACATGGAGGCATAAATGGAAGTGAGTTGGGTTTACTATTGTTACTTTAGCTTTAATGATCTAGAGGAAGGACAGTGCTATCTACAGGAACCTATAGTTATCTGAGATAAGTCCAATTACTTGACCAAGATAGTATGTGTGTATTTAACAAAAACTTGCATGTTCATGGAAATAGATTATTATTTTTTTTTATTAAAAAGTTTATTTTTACATCATTTTTCACATTTTTTTTTCATCTCAATTGTAATCCCCACGGGTTTCCCATCACCAAATCACCCCTGTGCCACCACCATAGTCCCGCGCATTTCCCTCCCTTCCCCCCCCCCCCCCCCCCCCCCCCGTTTTTGATCCCATTCCACACTCCACCCCCACAGAATGTCTCTGGTCTATGGTTGTTCATTATTTTTGTTAGGAAATAGATTATTTTTTATCAGCACTGGCAAATGCTGTTTCTTTCTGATGCTTATCTGATTCATGATACACCATGAAAAAATACTTTTTCAGTTGCCCAGTGAAGATCTCTAGGCATGCCAGATATGGCAGATTGTGGTTTTGTTATAACAAATGATATAGTGTAAAACTGTATGGTTAGCCTATAATTTCACTTCAAGGATTTTTTTTTTGTTGTTACTCTGGTAAATTACTCAAGATTTCTATTTTTATGCTATGCTAGCTATATTCTTCAGATTTAGTCCTCATGTCTGCATTTTGGAATATACTTTATTTCTTTTATTATGTTCTTAATTAAAAAAATATTTTTTGCATCAATTTTACAGTCTCTATAAAAACATCAGGCACACATTTCTGCAGAACATGATTGTTTTGGACTCTGAAAGCTCTGACATTTCTTCTTCCTTTACAGTCTCTGAGGTATGCTATCTCACAGTAGCATGACTTTCTGTCTTACTCTTAAGAGTACCCAGGTAGATTTATCTGTTTACTAGTTATTACTTGAATTTGTGTAGCAATTTTTTGGTGACAGACCTGAAGGGTCCTGTTTTCCTTTTTATTGTACCAGACGGCTTCCTTGTATCTTTCCTGAGACATATTTTAAAAGACAGGCTTGAGAAGTCCTTCAACAGCTACACATAAAGTTGCAACAGTATTTCTTTTATTCCTTAGGATTTTAATTAAATGAGCAGTTTCCAACAAGAGGAGAACAACTGAAAAATTAATTAAATTATTTGAAAACGAAAAGGCATTCAAATATGTTATGACAGAATTGTGAGTTGACCTTCAACATCTGTTTCTCCTTTTCTTCCATAATTACATGACAATCAATTTTTTGATGGACAGATATTCAGAATAATAAGTATATTGCCATATTTTTTAGAAGTGACTTAGACTTACTTTACTAGATGTAAGTAGGGAGGTAGGAAAGATTTTGCTGAATCTCTCATTATAGATAGCTGGGGTACAACCTTTATCCTCTTCATTCTCCTGAGAATTTCTTCCATCCTGATGGCTGGGTGTGATGACTGGAGCTACAATTGTCATTCTAATTTCAATGCCACAGAATTGCCCAAATAAGATAGAAGCCAGACATGTCAGTAATGTCCTGGGCTCTATGGAGCAGAGCTTCCCTATTCTTATGCTGCCTACTTGTTCTATGGAACAAAAATAACATTTTATCTTGTTTAAGTCACTTCAGTTCTCTTGAGTGTGACCAAATACAAACAGTAACACAATAGCTACCTGTGTGGCCATATATGGGCAAAAGCGCCTTTCTGCCTCCTTTCTTTCTTCCTTGCAGCGGGTAACAGAAATTGGGACAAAACAAATTTAGAACTATTAACTCACAAGGAAATGAAATTCTAACTCTGCAAAAGTATACTCAAATCTATTTGATGTTAAAGTAAAGCTTGTAGCACTTAGAATCATTTGTAGCAGGAAGCATGATATTTTGACAGAAGTGGTTGGCAAAGAAAGTCTAGACAATATGTTACCACAATCCTTCTACAGCATAAATGTAAAATGGTATTAATTAAAATATCTGTGAGAAATAGTCAACTCCTTCCAAAATGCTTTTCTTTTCTTCACAGTTGATGGATATTTTTATTTTTACCATGTGGCTAGAATGAGTAATATTGTTAGAAACATTTAAGTATTTGTCATAAATTAACACATATTAGTTTTTGTGTTGTCATGTTTTCATTTCTCCTGGTTATACACTTAGGAATGAAATTGTGGATTATATGGCAATTTAGCATTTACTTTTTTGAGGAACTGTCAAACTTTTTGAAAATGCTTTTCAATTAAAAAAAATCAGAAGTATCTTCTGTTTCTCTTGCTAATGGAGAAGTATCCACAAAGAAATCACTAAAGGAAAGGGGAATAGGGTCAAAACTGGGGTGGGAAGCTCACATGGGACTATGGTGATGGCATGTGGGTGAAATGCTGGTGGGAAATCCACAGGGATTACAACAGAGATGAAAAAATGTACAAAATGAAATATATATGTGTGTATGTGTGTGTGTATATAGAAAAGGAATGACTAAAACCATTGTGGAGCGTTTTGTTTATGTTTTAATCTATGTATTTTTATGGTTTCAGATCTTATGTCTATGTCTTTGATTCATTTTTGTTAAATTTTGCATATAGTATAAGAAACTAGTCATCTAGTTTCATTGTTTTGTACTAGCCAGTAATTGTTTTGACTATCCAGTTTTCCCACTACCATTTGTTGCAGAGACTTTCTTTTCTTAATTGTACATCCTTAGTGGTGGAGGAAGGAATGCAGGAGAGGCATCACAAGACTGAGACACACAAAGGGATGGGTAGAAGGAGCAAATGCAGCAATTGACAAAGCCATAAAATAAGGGCACCAAAGCCAGGATGCCTTGGTGCCCAGGTGAAGACAAGGACAAGGATATGGAGATGACGCTCATTAGGGGATCTCCTTCCTCTCAGATTCTACTCAAAGTCAGCAAACTCGGGCTCACAAAGAGTGAGCTCCTCCCAAAGAAAAGCTGTGTATATCTGGACAGTCTCTCCACCAGCACAGGGCATCTGCTCCACACTGCCCACATGTGCCTATGCAGGTGCTTCTTCCTACCCACTCTCTCCCTCTGCAGGGCAACAGCCTCCTGCCTGCCTTCGATCTGCACCATGCCAGGACTTCTCTGCACTGACCTCCCTCAGGGGAGGCCTCTTCCTAAGACCGCCCAGCTGCAGCCATGCAGGTCTCTTCCTTGCAAACTTATCCCTTTTGGGGCAGCTCTTCCTGCCCACTTGTACCTATCCAAGTGTCTTTCCCTCTCCTGTCTCTTTATAATAAACTTCTTTAAATATAACTGAGTCTTTGTCTTGTGAAGAGTCTTGCTGTGTGCCCCTGAAAGGGGAGCTCTGGTGAAACCTTTCCCAGAGTGAACCCAAGGACCCCGAACTCAAAAGAGGACATCACTTAGTTTCTTTGTCATAAATTAAATACTTGTGCAGGTATATGTATGGGTTCTCAATTCTATTCAACCAGTCTGTGTGTTTATTTTTATTCTAGTACCTTACTGTTTTGATTACTATAGCTTTCCAGTATATCTGTGAGTGTCATACACTGATCTTTGTTATTGCTTTGAATATCTGGGGTGTTTTTGTGGCTCCATATGAATTTCAGTAGTGTCTGTTCTATTTGTTTGAAGAATGCCAGTGACATTTTAATAGGGATTGTACTGAATCTGTATGTTGCTTTAAGTAAAATGATCATTTTAAAAATGATAATTCTAATTACCAAAGCACAGAATACCCAATTCTTTGTGTCTTCTATTTCCCATAATAATGTCTCATAGTTTTCATGGTAAGAGGTGATCTACCCCCTTTGTTAAGTTTACTCTTAGGAATTTAATTTTTTGTTGCTGTGTAAATGGAACTTTTCCCCTTGATTTCCTTCTCTTCTAGCTTCTTGTTTGCATAGAGGAACACAACAATTTTGTAAATTGTAAGTTGAGTTTGTAAGCTGCCATTTTATTGCACTGATTTATTGTTTCAATTAGATTTTCAGTGGAGTTTTTAAGGCTTTTTCTATGTGTATTATTATGTCACCTGCAAAAATATAAATTTACATTGTTTGAATTTTGACTCCTTTTATATTTTTCTTTAACCTAATTGTGCTAAAACTTTTTTTTTAATACTATTTTGTGTAATGGTTGCGATATTGGACATTTTGTCTTATTGCAGAGGAAAAGTTTTGAGTTCTTTGTCATTGTGAATAGCGTTAGCTGTGGTCTGTCATATATGACTTTTCTTATGTTGAGATATCTTCCATCTGTCACCATTTTTTAAAAATGAAAGTTGAATATTAGCAAATGCTTTCTCTATGTCTATTGATATAATCATATGAATTTTTGTCAATTCCTTTCACAGATGAATGAAATTGAAGGTCAGTGTGGTTGAAGACCTTAGTAAATAGTGAAGCTGGGGTTCTTGTCCAGGGCCATCTGAGGCCAAATTGCTGTTTTTCTGCTGTTGTTATGGTCTCTGTATAAGTGATGCTACAGTAATGAGCATTTTGTCCTGATGAAGAACTTTGTGGAAAATGTGCCCAGCCAAATTAATTTTTAACTTTTGGTTAATCTACCAAAAAAAAAAATGAGACATTATTATGGATTAACATAAAAAATAAAAATTTTTTGTACTATACTGATAGATTTTTAGATACCGAACCTTCCTTTCAGTTTCCCTGGAATAAATCCTATTGGTCGCAATGTAAGATCCTTTTAGTGTACTGCTGAGTTTGGTTTATAAGATTTCATTGCAGGTTTTTGCATTGGTTCATTGAGGTATTTGTCTGTTTTTTTTTTTTTTTTCTTTCTTTGTTATGTCTGTGTTAGCTTTGGTATCAGAGTAATGTTGGATTCATAAAATGTGTTTGGAAGGATTATTTCTTATTTTTTTTAGAAGCAGCTTGAAAAGTAATGATAGAAAGAAAAGCAATATGAACAAATGGGGTTACTTCAAAGTAAAAACTTTAAGTGTATCAAAAGAAACTATCACTAAAACAATCACCCTATTGAGTAGAAGAAAATACTTGTAATACATGTAATACTTGTCTATTACATGTCTGACAAGGGGTTAATATTCAAGATCTGCTAGAAACTCACACAACTCAACAAAAAGAAAGCGACACCATTAAATAATGGGCAAAAGAGTTAAACAGACACCTTACCAAAGAAGATACACAGATGGCTATTTTTCATGAAAAAAAAAAATCATTATTCATCATTGGTGGAATGCAAATTAAAACCACAATGAGGTATCTATCATCTCACACCTGTGAAAAAGGCCATCTGACCTAAAACAACAACTATTGTTGAGGATATGGAGAAAAAGGAACATTCATATACAGATAGGGAAATATAGACTGGTCCAGTCTTTATGAAAAACAGTATGGAGGTTTCTTAAAAGATTAAAAATTGATCCAGCAATTTCACTTCTAGGTATCTACTTGAAGAATGCAAAAAACATTAATTAGAAGGAGTACATGCACTCCTATGTTCCTTATGGCACTATTGACAATAGCCAAGTTAGGAAAACAAGCAAAGTATCCTAAAACAGGTGAGCGGATTAGGAAGATATTTACATATACACAATGGAATACTACTCATCTATAAAACATTATGATCTCTTGTCATTTGTGACAACATGGATTGAAGTGGAGGGGATAATACTAACTGAAATAAGTCAATGGGAGAAAGAAAAAGTCCAGATGTTTTTACTTAATATGCGGAATACAGAGAAATAACACAAAGTGCTAGGTAAACCCAAGCCAATAACAAACTGTAGAATTGAGGGTGCCAGATGAAAAGGGGAGACATAGAGCAGGGAATGGAGGGGGCTTAATGGACCATGGTGAAGGGTTGTGGTACCGTTGTGGTATAACAACATACATCTAAAGAAATATGATCCCTTATTTCTGAATCATATGTACTGCTATAAATCAATGTTACCACAATAGAAAATCAAAATATCACAAATTGGTTTCATTTCATTAGTCACATATCCTCCTGAATATGTGGTATTATCTCATATTTCCTTTTATAGAGAAGGTCTACATGTCACTGAGAGAGCTCAGAAAAAATAAAATTTAAAGAAAATAGAATTTAGGCTCTGAGACATATTATGAAAAGAGATAGGTATGTTTCAATCAAATTCACCAAACATGGCAAATTTTAATAATTCACTGCATTTACTCACTAAGCCCTAACAGCATGATCTTGTATTATCTGAAGGCAAATAGAGGGATAACAAAAGAGTTGGTATAAAAATTTCATTACCAGAAGTTACCAATGCTTCCCACCCCATACACATTCATTAAGGATTATAATAGTATATATTTAAAACACACACCATGATGATTTGATATACATCACACTGTGGAGTGATTACTAAAAATTAAGGTTATTAACCTGCCCACCATTCATAGGGTTAACTTGTGTGTGTGTGTGTGTTTGGGGGGGGGGGGCAGCTGATGATGCTTACGATATTCAGTAATTCAAGAATATAATATTGCCATTTATTTTATATTTGCCATAAACCAATTCCAATAGCAAACTACTCTATATGCTTCTTTTCCTAAAATGCCAATAGCAATTCTAGAAGGTAGGAATTGTCATTTCCATTTTACAGAAGAGGAAATAAGACTCAGAAATGTAATAACTTTCATAATCTCAAAGATCTTTTGCAGAATGTTATCCATATGAGGCTATCTACTTTTAGGAATTCTTTCATCTTCAAAGGGCTTTTTGATACATTCTCAAGAATTTGAATTTTACAATTTTATTGGCCATTGATGTTATTCACATGCCATCTACACCACAGACAATTTTACACTAAGTGAATAAATAGAAAAGTATTGCATCTATCAATCACAATTTCCTACTTTGACAATATAATTCCCAATTTATTCACATAAATACTTGACATGAATAAAACCATAAATGGCCTACCTTTTGAGTGAGCAGAGCTTGAACAACTTGGTTAGCTACCTTTAAAAAACAAAGAAAAGAGTTATCATTTATAAACATGACACTTTACAGGCATGGATTTTAATTTACCAATAAGTTTCCCCAGAGCTTATTGTAGCTAATTAGAAAGTTGCCTCTTTCCTCTATGTCTAGTGGATCCAATTCTTTTAATAATAATCCTATCCTATATTTTGTATTTTTTTTCCAAAGGTGACCCTGTTGCTAATTAAAACTGTTAGCCTGGAAAGATCATTCATACCTTGACTTTCACATTTCCATTTTTGGAAAAATAACATTCTTTAATATGCAAAGTACTCCAAGAAGGTTAAAAAAAAAGATATAGTGCAAAACATGATCCTAATTATCCATATACAATTTCTACATTTTGCTGATTTATAATGTCCTTTGCCTCTCCTTCCTATTCCTTTTCTATGCTACTATTTTATTGCTTAAAATTACATGCGATCTTCATCATACATTTGGTGGAAAATGCATACAAGCTATTATTTCCTATATGCTCTGCTCTCCTTCTCCCCTATTTAACTCCATCCTCTCATCATTACTATCTGTAACAGAGTCTCATAGTTGTTTACACCAACATCCATTTCTTTCTTCCTCCTAAGTAACAAACCTTACTTTCTGAATAGGCACATCTAACTACATTTCCCCATATGCCTGGTAATTAAGTGGCAAAATATGTAAATATTTTGGCTGGCTAATGAGTTATAATCAGACTATTTCCTGGGGCTTATACAACATCTTTTAAGAAGATGTTCACCACTCCTCATCCTTTTCCTGTATGGGATATGAAAGTGATGGCTGGTGCTTTAGCAACCACCTAATAATGGAAGTCGCATATTAAGTATTATTGGGCAGAAAAATAGGATGAGCCTGGTCCAGGTGATGTATGGAATTATACTATCTCTAAACTTCTATGCTACAAATATATCAAGGAAACTGCAATTTTTAGTCTAACCGATAGATTAATAGAACTTGGATTTCCTCTTGGTGTCAGACAGCTTGGGACAGTACAACAAGCTGGTCCTGTCTCAGTTTAAGGAGGTAAATCTTGACTAGTCTCTGTTAATCTTTGTAATTGTATTATCTTTTAGTGATTGGTTTAGGAGTGGTTATGTGGCATAATTCCAGCTAAGGGCCACATGAAAAACCAATAACATGTCCCAGGTATTTAAAAGAGCCATTATTTTCTTAAATAACCATTCGTCATTTCTGTATGTATTTGCATTAATGGCTTTTTTTACCTGCATATTTCAAAAAACATTTCATAAAATAATCATTTGCTAAACTTCACCATAACCTTGAAGCTAAGTACTAATAAATACTTATAATGCTAGTGCTGATAAAATTAAGGTGAAATGATATGCATGCATTATTTTTCAACCAAAACACAAACTGTAAAGATAGAATATAAAAGACTATCAATCATTTTTTCCCTCCATTTACTCAATATATATTTGTAGGGTATTTTGAAAGCTAGATGATAGGGTTTAGCTACTTGGTTTCAAAGAGAGCATAACTGGTAGGAGGTGACAAGAACACAATTATAAGACAGTATGATAAGCATGTAATCAGCTTGGTAATTTTCACATTCAACTGAAGCCTGAGGAACACACTTTCATCTTCTTTTTATCTTGATGGTAAATTTATTTTTGAGGACGTTAAACTATGGATGCTTGCCTCCATGTCTAGTATAGTGGAACAGATTATAGTAAAAGTGTCTTCACAGAATTTAATTATTTTTTGACTCAATACTGACAAAAGAGCACATATTTAATGACACTGGGCTACCAGGAAGTCTCACAGAAAATTAAACTACAGGCTGTCATCAGTTTCTTGTTAGGAGGTATTCATACTAACAAGAGCAAATGCCTAGAATTAGATTACTTATAAGTGATTAGATGAAGTATATACACAAGAGGAATTTCTTTATTCTATCAGAATAATTTACAAATTTACACTGCTGACATTAAGTAAACATTTAAGTATTGCTTTGAAGCTAACTGCAGATTTGAAGAAAAGAAAATCTGATGGCATGTGTTTCAGGCCAGTCTAAATTAAAGAAGCATACATATGAGGTGTCATAGATCAAACTGAACTATATTTTCCTTGATGGACACTTTTTCCTCTTCCTTTATCACTATATTTTTTCAAGATCACAACTGTGGTAAATGTTATTCAGCCTGTACAAACTCACCAACAACATAATCTTGAAAATCTTTCAGTTTTTAAACACCCCTTTTAATTTGTAAGTAACTGAGAATTTATATGTCATCTTACTTATTCTTAGCAAATTAAAAAACAAAGAAGAGTTGAACTATCCATGCTGCTTGAATAAGGAACAACAGGTTAAAGTTAATACACATCACTCATAAATAATTTAAACCTTTTAGATCTCAAACTTTGAAATCAATTTACAATCATCAAAACAATTGCCTGATTATCAATAGACAGTTCTCTTCCTCCAAACTGGTCCCTCGCTTAAACCAGTAAGTGGAACAGCAGTCGCATAAAATAGCTCTTCACATGATTTAACAGAAGACATAAATGAATATCCTAACTGTTAACAGCCCACAGGAGCAAATACATTACATCTTTTCAATCTAAGTATGTTGCCCTATAGGCATACAGACTATCTCTAACTCAGCTCCTTCTGGCATGTACTTTGGACAATTGTTTGCTCTACCTGAAAACTCAACAAAAACACATAAAGACATTTCTTTACCTACTGACATGGAGTTTTATTACTCAGAAAGACTCACAGGTTCTGTGCAGAATAGCAGGCAGGGTGTACAAATATTTGCCTCCAAGTTGTCTATAAAAGACAGTGTTCTGGGTTTTGTTACTATTTTCTACAGCTAAGCTGCCCTGATGTATCAATAGAACAGTTGTTTGGAGCTTATGCCTGCAATTTCTAATAAGTCCACAAGATGATCCCTGGAACATGACCTTCCCTCATCACAACATCATGCCCTTATCACTTGAGTTGCATATGATAACACAATCTAGCACCTGACTAATAAGGACAGATAACTTCCTTTTGTCACCTGAAAGCTTTCCTCCTCAGAGAAAGGAAAAGTAAAGCTTATTTGAGTCAGGAAAACTTGAGACACCTGAACAAAGCTGACAGTCTTTCAACCCCTGACTTGTTTTAGAGTTTTCCTTAAGCTCTGTGTAGCTATCCAAGATACTATACAAAGAGGTTTCTCTTATTATGTCTATCATTTCATGCATTTTTCTCAGTAACTTTAGAAGTAGACAGTACAGATGAGAAAAGTCAGGTGGTGTAATCAACACAAGCAGTATTTGAATTCAAGTCTTCCTTGTGATTCTACCCCATGAACCTCCTGATACCTGAAAACAATAAACCAAGCTCAGAAACATAGAAAGCAAAGTGCATTTTCTAAAATTTGTGCTTTTTCAACCAGAGTTTTGTATAGTATCTTGGATAGTATCTGATATAAAGCAGTCACTCCATCAATGTTAAACATAGAACAAGCTATTCAAACTTTAGAGAATAAAATGCATTTTCAAGTAATCAGTTAAAAAAGGGTGATTTGAAAATAAGTGATTTTATTTGTAAAGGAATGAAGAATGGATGCATACATGTATAATATACATGTATAAATATAAATCACTAAGCCTCAATATTCTATACAGTTACTATAAAATAAATCCTACAAAATACTGGGCTGAGAAATTAATCTAAACATATATATGTATGATTCTGAGGGAAATTAATTTGAAGTTAACCTGCTATGATACTCTCCCATTTTTCATTGTCTTCTTATAAATATACATTAACTGTCTGTATGGACCAGGAATTGTGCTGAGCCTTTGAGAAATAATGTGACTACAATACTGCTGCTGCCCTGTGGGTGTCAGTCCTTAGGGCAAGTAAGGAATAGGTCATCTTTTGATTTTACGGTCCATTCATGAAATGGGTGTTTGAACCATATGCAGGAATATTTCCAACTACATCTATCAAAACATGGATTTTAAAAATTACTGAGTGTTTAGCTGTGGGTTATGAGATGAGAATATGCTGATAGTGTTTCCATGAGCTAATCCTAGCATACAGCTGTTTTAATAACTTACTTCTGCACTATTTAGCCTGTGCTTAAAAGAAATACTGGTGCCGTTATACTTTTCTAAACGACATCCAAAGGTCTAGATTTCCCTGTCCTTGTACTCTGAAGTATAGAGCATGTTAAGTCAGAGAGGAACTTAATTGTGGCAAATTCACTGTTAAGGGACTCAAACCCAACTCTGGTGGTCTGAAAGGAAACACAGATTCTCCAACTTGGATGTGCCAAAGACTTTGACTACAAAGTCTGTTAAAATTGCCAGTTTTCCTTACCCCTTATTTTGATAAAGAAGAGCTGAGTGAGGTCTGGGAATCTGCATTTTAGCAACAGAAAACAGCTTTCAGGTGCAGAAGGGGCCCAGAATACACTTTGAGGAACACTGGGAAAGAGTTCATATCTTGTTTTCTCAAACACTGTTGAAGAATTGGAAATAACCTAATATTTTCTTGTGGGTATGTTGTTCTTCTATCACCATACACAATTTGACCTAGTGTCTATCTTCTTATAAGTGCAAATGCTTCTGCAAGTGCTCTGTAATGCAGAGCAGAGAGAATGTAAGGGTAGTGGTTTTTAAGGTTCAGTGTTATTTGCTAAACAATTCTAGTGTCAAAATCCACTCTAGACCAGAATCAGATCAGAATATCCAAGGTAGTACACAGATAACAGTATTTGAAGAGCTTCCCAAATAAGGGTGAGAACCATATGCCTTTCTAGATATCCAACTTCACCTGGTCCAGTTCCTGTTAGAGAGGCACTTTAATCAACTGGCCCTGTAGCAGGATAATAGGTGTTAAAGGTCCCCAGAGGAGCTCATTTCTCTATGAATATCCTTCAACTCATTTTTCTGTGAAAACCCATCACTTCTCTCGCAGGCTGGGGGCACCTTAAGATCCCAGGGACCGGGTGAAGATGAAACCTAATAAAAGTCTATAGGTTTGAACAGAATCCATCTATAGACATAGATGCATAGGCAGCAGTTTGAGAAGCTGTTATTTTAATTTTTTTTAAAGATTTATTTATTTGTGCATACAGAACTGGGGTACAGGCCAGAGGCTCAGGGGCAGTGAGAGGCTTCACCACAGACAGAGTGGGGAGCAGAACAGGCAGATCGAAGAAGTACACTGCTGAGGGGAGAAGTGGGAGGGTCAGGAGAGGTCTGCCACACCATGTGGTCACCTCCGGGGCAGGCGGGGATTGAACTCATGCGGAAGCCACTTTAGATTCTCAGTGCTGTGCTTTAACCTGCTGTGCCACCGGGGTGGGCCTTATTTTAATTTTTTATGTGTATCATTATACTTCCCTATATGGGAATAAGTTGGTCTTAAAAGAGGTGTGGCCAATGAAATACTAAAAATATTAGAAACTCACTGCTTGTCAGCAAACTCTCTGTGAAACAGCTATATGAAGAAACCATACTCAAACATGAAACTCTCTCATCACCCTTGGGAGAACAGAAATGATCTTTGATTTTGTCTTTATATTTGCTTTTGTTTTACAGGGCCAGGGGATGCGGAGCTAGATAGCACTGAAGGTAATGAAGTTGTGTAGCATGTGTGTGCATTTGTACATGTACTTGCAAAAGGAAGCCTAACGAGCCACCTGTGTGTGTGTGTGTGTGTGTGTGTGTGTGTG
>NW_004567103.1:75497817-75513892 GCF_000260355.1 Condylura cristata | reverse complement strand
GAGAGAGAGAGAGAGAGAGAGAGAATATGAGGGAGGGGGTTAGGTGATGTGCGTTTCATTCCTTCTGAATAAATGGACTCTTTTAATAAAACACATAGGGAATTTCAGATTCCCAAGTGATTCCCCCAAAACCTCAATATTTGTTCATTTCCCCAAAATAACAATCAATGCAAAAGGGATGGATAAACATTTTAAATTTATTTTTTATCCACCTAGGTATGTTTTATGAAAACCACTAACAGGGAAATAACTTACATGAGCCTTTACCTTGCTAATTTGTCTAATTAGTATAAAAAGCCTTGAAAGGAATTTCCAGTTGGCATTATTACTACATTCAGCTATCCCTTTGAGAGTATTCTTTTACAATGCATGGAAATGGATTGTCTACCCTTCTGCAATTAGCTAGAAAACAACTGGCATGTGTAATCAGGGGCCAATATTCATGAGTACTAAACATTCATACAGCTCAGAGGTGGTTCTTTGTTGCAAATCACCTCTTTGGCAACAGTTAATTTTTGCAATTAAGAACAGAAAGATGCTCCCTCTAAAAATTCTGCTTTCAATGGAACCTTTGTATGAAATGAACATATAGGTAAAAACTCTTTTGCCTGATATATTCTGATGAAAACTCCAGAATATAGGTAGGGGAAACATGTGGAAAAGATATTATATTGGTTTTTTTTTTGTAAGCTTTTTGATTGATTAGGAGGGATGAGTTATGAGAGAATTGTGACAAATATGAAGTATCTGTGGTGTGATTCACATAATTTTGACTTCTGAATACAGATTAAGTCCCATTGGAAATTTCTGTACAGGAGGTTAAAATGAAACTTTGCTGATCAATACATATGACCCAAGGGCAATATCTGTCCCTCTAAATATCCTTGAATCTATTTGGTTTTTCTTGCAGTACACTTTGATTGGACCAGGAGCCTGGGGACCAGAGGTGAGAAATGCTGAACTGGCTTCACTATACCCTGAGTCACCCTCCCCTCTTCTGTGTCAAAGTTAGTTATTCTTTTAACTTTGCGAATTATAGGATAATTCTGAGTCTTTTGAAGTCTTGACAGGGCAAATAACTGTAAACACAAGTTTGTTTAAGTAACTAATATGTATGCTTAAAATATTAATTGAAATATGAATTAATTAAACTATTTTCTTTGGATTTTTGGAAGGTTCTTCAACCATATGTAATTCACTAATATGGTCTATGTAATGAGAATAATAGTCCTCAAAGTGTGGAGTACATGATCTGTAGGGTTAGTTGAAACACAGACTGATAATCACCACCCCCCAATCTGACTCTATAAATCTTAAGTGGTATCTGATAATATTTCTAACAAGTTCCCAGATGGCTAACTGCTGCTGGTTCAGGGATCACATTTTGAGAAAACTGGCATAGTAAATAGCATGCACAACTGGAATTCAGAAGAGGAAGATAATTCTAATTTGAAGGAAGGAGGAAAATATATGGTAATGCTGAGGATATCATAAGTGGGATTTGGAACCTGTACTCTCAGTAGTATAATCCATCATCTCTAGGACCATAGAGGGGAAGGCAGGAAAGATCAAAAGGAGTTTATTGGAAAAAGTCTTCCCAATTGTTAGAGAGGAGAAAAAGTCTGAGAAGATACTGGTAAGGTAACACAACCAGATTAAATAAAGTTTTTCTTATTTTCCCAAAACATTAATTGAAACAACTCTCAAACTGAATGCATTAAATGACTATGTACAAGTTTGAGGGCACTGGTTAGATAACTGACCATTATATTAGTGACGCTGATCACTAAGAATGCCCTGATGAGAGTTCATTTGTGAGTAATGGTCAGCTCTGGCAGGCTGACATAGTAAGAATTCCTGACAGGATATGAGAGGAATGGCTGAAAGGAGAGTTAGGGTCCTGGACACATTTCAATCTTCTTCTCACCACTCAGGAATTCCAACACACCCACCATCTTTGCCTTCATCTCTTCGTTATAATCAAATGATATTTCTCAAGTTTACTCAAGTTGTATTCTGCTCAAATTTTCTTCCTCACTTCTCTTTTTCTTAGTGACTTGTTCTCAATCTACTGATTTTTCCCTCTGGCTGCCCACCGTGAACATCGTTCCCACCCACTCTATCAAGAATCTGTTTTCTTTAGAAATGACATCCAATTGGAGCTGTTGCATGTCCAGATGGATGTTTTGTCATTCAAAAGATGATCACAAAATCTATATAAAATAATTTATCATATAGTGAAGCATATGCCAGCTGTGCTCAAGAATATTAAGCAAAAACCAAAAGGATTACCGATGCCTAGGTGGGTTTCCCCCGCATCTGAAAGTAAAACACTTCTATATGTTATGATTTTCTAGGTTATTCTTTGGGAATGGAAATGCTAGCCTTTTTTTTTCCCCCACATATACTAACTGTAATAACATTTTGAGACCTACAAAATGACCTATCAGATCATACCAAATGCAAATGTTCTACTTTTGGATATGGACAAAATCTGTATCAGGATGGGAGTGGGAGGAACAGAGGTAATGGGATGAATGACCTCCCCTCTCAATGTTCACATGTTTACCACTTTCATTTGGAAAAGAAAATGTTAATGTGGAGACCAGTAGTGAGCATACATTATGATCTGACTAAGGAAATTCTAAATAGTCCAGATCCTTACTAAAAACCTCTCTATTTCCCTTACCTCATCAAGACATCTCTCATACTGCTCCCTTTGATTTTCATTTTCCAAAGCCAATGCTGAATTCTCTGCCTGCAGTGAGATACAAAAATAATACAAAATAATCAATGAACTGTTATATGACAAATTAGTCAATACAGTTACTAAAATATATCTCCTCGGGATCCAAAATGATCTTTTAGAAGAATCTATGACAAGTTTGTTCTAAGTACTATCATAAATATCTCAAGGATGGCTTCTGTCTTACCAGCTTATTCACAAAAAAATGCATTAAGCACTTAAAGGAATGTAAAACTTTATATTCTAAACAGGTAGAAAATCAAATCATGGATTGATGTGAGACTTTTGTAAAAATATTACAATGTTTATTTCATTCTATGAACATGAAAATATAAGAAATTCCTTAATCCACTTTATTAAAACTTGTCACAATTTCACAACCCAATATATGTTCAGGCCATAGAAAATCTCAGATAAACTCACCAAAGCATAAATACAAATGTAAACTAAATATTGTTTTCCTCGTTAATCAATGATTTGAAAATAAGAATAGAATGAGAAATTTAAGAATTGTACTACTGTTAAAAATTCCTAGCCTTTTACCCTCTCTTTTAAAAATTACTGCTTTGCCAGGAGAATAAGGGACCAGGTGAAAGAAAAAAAAATTGAAATAAAGAAAAAAAACAAAAAAACAACAAACAACTATATACCAGAGACATTTCATGGGGGTGGAGAGGGTAATGAGATAAAAAAATGGGATGGTAAACATACATGGGACTTTCGTGATGGCACACCGGTGAACTGACTGTGGGAAGCCCGCAAGGATTACCACTGAGATGGAAAAATGCACAAAATGAAGAATGATGTTTAAAAAAAAATTACTGCTTTCCCAATCCTCAGAGTCATGTGGGTACCTGAATGTTTGTCAATAGGTTACTATAGAAAACTAGGTTTCATAGGGTTACCAGGTTACTAGTGAAACACTAGGGGAAAACTAATATGTACAAGAACATTAGGCTTTAAAAGTAGCATGAAATGCATCAAGAAAATAGGTCTCTACACTTGGTGTCTTATGAAGCATGAAGCCTGGACTACACATGGTAATCCTTGCCAAGGCTGAGGCAAGGGACCACTTGCTATTCCCCCACCCCAAGCAGACATGACTCTACCATGGTTCTGCCTTTACTACATACCTATTTGATATTCAGATATGGGGAAAAGCTATATTTTCAAAAGCATGGCATGATGTTTTGTTGCTACAAACATCAACATTTCCCTTTATTATTTATTTTTATTTGTAAATAATTTCAAATTTACAGATGACTTGCAAGAATAAAATGGAGAACCCATATGTTTTGTCTTTAAATTCACCAACAGTTAATATTTACAACATATCATTCCTTTTTCTTTCAATTATCTTTTCCCACAAATAAGTTGCAACATTTATCGGAATACTTTGGTGTATATTGCCTGACAACAAAGATAGTTTGAAACAAGTATAGAGGTGTCAAATTTAGGAAGTACAAACTGGTATGTATCCATCCTTACTTCAATTTCAACGATTATCATAACAATATCATTGTAGATATTTTTTCCAGTCCAGAATCCTTTCCAGGAAAAAATGCATTACATGTATTTGTAATCCTTTATGTGGAATAGTTCTTTTATCTTACATATTGTTGATTTACTTTTAAAGCACTAAAGGCAATTAGTTTGTGTCTGTTCCCTAATTTAGGGTTGTTTCCAGTTTCCCTGTGCACACTTGGCAGATTTGCAAAGAAATGCTGGTGGGCCCTTCTCAGTATACCATATCAGAATTGGATGATGCCTGGGGGTTTCCTTATCAGACATGTTAGCTTTGATCATTTAGTTAAAGTAGAATCCAAATCTCTACTGTAAAGTTATTATCTTTCATCTCACAATTAAGAAGGAAATTGTAAGAAGATACTTTGAAACATACCATGAAAATATCTTATTTCTCATCAAATTTTCTTCTACTTATTTGAACAACCATTGACAAGTTATGATTACTTTGAAAATGACTTTTTTTTAAAGATTTATTTATTTATTTATACAGAACTGGGATACAAGCCAGACATGCGGAGGGTGAGAGATTCACCAGAGACAGAGTAGGGGGCAGAACAGGGAGATCAATGAAGTACACTGCTGAGGGGAGCAGCGGGCAGGTCAGGAGAGGTCTGCCATGCCATGTGGTCACCTCCGGGGCAGGCGGGGATCGAACTCATGCAGAAGTGGCTTTAGCTTCTCAGTGCTGTGCTTTAACCCACTGTGCCACCAGGGAGGGCCAAAAAATTGGCAATTTTTTTAACTCCATTATTTACCCTCTGTAACCAGTTTGAATTCTGTCATGAAGAAGTGATTTTCTTATTTATTTATCTATTATTATGTACACATGGAATCTAGTGTTATTAAGAGTATAATTCATTAATCTATTTATTTTGATGCCCATTACTGCAGCTTTGAGAAGGCAAGCCCCATTAAGCTGTGCCCTTTTTGATATATTTAAAAAGTTCCTTCTCTTTTGGCACAGGAAAATAGTCCAAGCTCAATTTGATTTTTCTTTGCTCCATTACTAAAATGAGCTTTTCTCCAAGGATTCCTGTTTCTGCTTCGTTGGGAATTGAAATATGGAGACTTAGAATTATCTTTTGACCCTCCTTCCTTCCTGTGTGAGCGTGCGCGCGCACACAGACACGCACGGATACCTCATGCACAGACTTCTTCCTGGCCTGCCCCTTTTCATATTTATAACTCCCTTTCTCATGGCACATGGAGAACATGCAACATAAACATCATTATATTTATCACTCCTTCAATCCAACAATGTAACAAAACATAAAATAATAATATGAAAAGTATAAAATCAGAATGCTGTGTTTGAATGTTACTTCCTTCCTCCTCCACCTACTTTAGCCTGGTATACTATTCATATGAATTTCAGTTTAGTTCATTTGGTTCTGACAGTACTCACATCTAATTTCTCTCCTTGTTCATTCCACCTTACTCTTTGAATGTATAAAGCATTAACATGATTCCAAAAGTCAAATCAAATCTAAAATTTATCGCAGGTATTATCCCTTTTCCTACTTTTCTATTTCATCCTCATCCACCAGTGTCAGGTTCTTTATTAATAATATTGACAGTATTACTAAAGTATTATGAAGCATAAGATATGTTGGTTTTGCATGTACATCATAATTTGACATCGTGTATAGTGCAATGATCACAACAGGCTTATTTCCTATCTACTCTAGTAATTTATTTTACAGTGTTCACTTACCTGTTTCTGTCTTACTTTATTTGTTACTGTCTAGTTGAAATCCTGTCCCTTGACTCCCTATTCTACCTGCAATAGTCAACATTGCACCTTTTGCTCCTTTTCTACCAATGCTCCAGTTGTGCTCCTTCTACTTTAGCGAACACATCATGTTCACTGATTGTCCCTTAGCTTCTTTAATGGATGACAACCAGAGAATGTTGGTCTTATTTTCTCTTTTACTTTATAGCACCTTTAAATATTTCCTCTTCCTTTCTCCCTCTTCAGAAAAACTTCATCAAAGGGCAACCACTCCTTTTCTTTTTGTATCTTTCTCTTTGGAAATACTGCCTTTCTGAGCCACCACCTCTGGAACCACACACTCTGGATCCCAGCTGTCCAGGTGGGAACCACCTGTATCCACCAGTGTTGTTCTGGCAACACTGTATCAAATCTGCTCCTCTGGAAATGCTTTCCTGCCACCTGTTGCTATTACCCTCCCCAACCCCCAACCCCCAATAAGGAACAGGCAGGCTTGCAGTCAGAGTTTTGTGGGTATTTAGTATTGTTCTTTTACTAAAAGTAACCTGAAATTCCTAATGCATTTTCTACCAATGTAGAAGGCATGGGCTATATGCGATTTTACATGTTCTACTGATTTTAATGTTTTTATTGGCATTTGCCTACTTTCAGAGTAGGACAGCTTGTTATCTGAATCAACTATGAAACTCAGGTGACATGATTTTGAGGCTGGAACACCAATGTTAAAGAAACTTTCCAAGTAAAAGCTGTTTGAGCTGCTGTTGTCATTGTCAGATCTTCTCAGCAAGTCAAAGCTGAAGTCCTAAGAGTCAAATCCTGTTTTTTCTTCAAGCTTCAGTTCAGGTTCTTGGATTCCACCTTGTTTCTCCTTGTCCGAATCCCTGTTTGAACAAACTACTGACACTCTTATGCCTCAGGTGCAATCCTGCTGTATCTTTCCAGTACACATTATGGACAGACACCTACACAGTGCATTCCTTTAATCCTCATGTTGATCAGCTATTTGAACTTTTAAATATTGGTTATTTCTAGATTATTTATTCTCTTCATTCTCCACCAAAACTAAACTAGAAACTTCCTGACTTATTGCTCTTTCCTTCAGAGATTGCTTTGGTTTGTTTCACTGAACCTCTTCTGGTAGCTGCAGCTGATATAACCTCTCAGTTCCTAGCCCAGCCTGGATAGGAAGGCACACTCTGGGCTCCAGTTCAAATGTTTTGCAGTTTACATGGCAAAACTGGGTTGTGTAACCTTTAGCAAGTTCTTTAACCATTCTGGGTTTATTTTTGTTAGTTAACAAAAAAAGGGAACAAATTAGCCAATCTATAATACAGTTTTACTTCACATATTTGGAAACCATGAATCACGGGAAAACCATGGAGTTCTGATAAAGTCACTGCTTTTGGGAGGAGAAATTTAGCTTTTGTAGGGGTCTGCTGGTTTTAGTAAGTTAAGGCGAAAGTACAAAAGGGTGGGAAGAGATGAAGGAGAGAATGGCAGTGCCGATTTATGTTGTTTTTTACTTTAGTGTCTTGGGAAAAACGTGTGAGGAAATAAAGCTGAAAATGGGAATTTATATGTCTGTATCTTGCGCCTACTCACAATATCACGTTGCAATAACACTACAATTGATCCACTCAGATAATTACCATCATTACGCCGTTTTATTACTTGCTTCACGTTTACGGCCTCGCAATCTATTTCAGGCAAGTAAATTAAATACCTAATGGGTGCCAGTGAAGACACAGTAGTCACATTTATAGTTAATGTGTTCAGTTACAGAGACCAATTTAATTGATGTAACCCTACATATCCCAGGGGAAATGGAGATATCAATAATTATGTCTGTGAAGTCAAAATTATCTGAACTTATGGTTTTCTTTAATCTACCAGTATTTATAAGAAATTCAGGATTAACCTGCTTCTAACACAAGAAAAAAGGAGAATAACAGAAAAAAATCTTAATTAAGTATGCTTTAAAGCAACAGTATTTGTATGAGGGGATGGGAAAAAACAAGTTAGTGAGAAAAAAAGAAATATAGATGTAGCTACTGAGAATTACAGAAATGACAACACAGGTTTTTCCCACTTTAAATAAGTGTGTTATTAAGTCAGTATACTCAGAGGATGTAACCTGAGCATTGACATAAATGTAACAGTACATCTTTATACTTAGCTCTGTCTTCGACAACAGTCAAAAACTTTTGTTAGGCTGAGTCCCTGATTAAAGGATTTCTTCCTAAGTGTAGTTTTCTCATGACTCCAAATTATGGGGATCTAAACATGTTTCTGATTTCATCTCTAAAGTCCTCCAGTATTTTTTTTTTTATAAAACTAAAAAGTTTTTGTAAGGTAAATTCATATTGCTTTGGCTTAGTGTGGAAATATCTGAATCAATACCCATTGAAAAGGAACTATGCCTCCTTGACCTTCTGCTCTGTAAGTAAGTATTCTGGTTAGGTCTTACAAATGATTGAATAGACTGATGTTCATAACTGCTGTTTTGAGTTAATTGTCTAAGGGTTAATTATGCTTACCATTTTTGTATATGCTAAGTTTGCTTAATAAGTCTTCTATGGTTGAATGTGGTGCCATCCTACCCCCACCCCCTCCTCACTTGTTGAAATCCTAATGCTTTCACGTGATTGTATTAAGGCGTGGGGTCTTCAGGAGATGTGCAGGTCATGAGGGTAGAGTCTTGTGAAAGAGACCCCAGAGAGTTTGCACTTCACTTCCACCATGTGAGAATAGAAAGTACCAAATGAAAAGCAGGAAGAGGGTGCTCATTAGAATTCACTTATGCTGGTGCCTTGATCTTGGACTCTTTGGTCTCCAGAATGGAGAGAAGTAAATTTGGCATTCATACAGTGTTCAGTCTGTAGATTTTATCACAGCTGAATGAAGGCACCAAGACAATATTCTTTTCTACAAACCAAAGGTAGAACAGTTTTACACACAAACTTCTCTTTGCATAAAATAACCTTTCTACTGTAAATTGAAGCTATAATTCTTGTGCCCTGATCCCACTTATTTTTCCAAATGTATATATTTGCTGCTTGATAACACATACCTTCCCTCCAGTCAGAGCCAGTGGGTTTCTCTTGAAGGCTACAGCCTCTGAAAGACCAGATTGCACCTTTGCTTGTGCTACTCTAGCCTCGACTATCTTCATGTGGCCACTGGCCTTCCTACATTCTACTCATATATATCTACTCATATATATGTATGTGTGTGTGTATGTGTGTGTGTGTGTATAGATATGTATATATCTATGTATAGATATGGCTTAGATCTGAACTAAATATCTTAAATGGGAGCATAAATTTAAATTTTGAAAAGTAATTTCAAAAGCATAAAAGATTCCAAAAGAATTACAAAGACTACCCTGACTCTTTCATTCAGATTCCTGAACAGTTATCTTTTATCACATTTCCTTTATCATTTGCTTTCCACCTATCTATATGTGGCAGGAAAGACATTCCTTGAAGTAATGATTTTGACCATTAAAGAAGCCTATTCAACAGGCATTCAAAATAACAACAAAAGTTCCACTGGAATTAGTGAAAATATTAATAATATAATAGCTTTAAATAACATATCAAAGAAATGAAAGAAATGCTGACTGATTTGTATAAACTGTCAGAACAAATTACCCAACCATGCTAGAATCCGGGTTGTAGATACTTTTAAAATCTTATGGAAGTAAGTAATGTCAAATTCAGCCAATAGCCACCTTATAAAAAAACTTGAGTTCAAGAGTGATGAAAAAGAACAAACCGGCCCTCCCTGGTGGCGCAGCGGGTTAAAGCACAGCACTGAGAATCTAAAGCTGCTTCCGCATGAGTTCAATTCCCGCCTGCCCCGGAGGTGACCACATGGTGTGGCAGACCTCTCCTGACCCGCCGCCCGCTGCTCCCCTCAGCAGTGTACTTCCTCCATCTGCCTGTTCTGTTCCCCACTCTATCTCTGGTGAAGCCTCTCGCCGCCCCTGAGCTTCTGGCCTGTACCCCAGTTCTGTATGCACAAATAAATAAATCTTTAAAAAAAAAAAAAAGAACAAACCAATAATGTTGGGTCTGAATGAAGTCATTTGGAATTGAGCAGAAGCAGAATCAGGTAGAGGAAAGATGAAGGTGGGGAGATGAAGATATCCTCAAAGGTCACAAAGAAAGAGATGAAAGAGTCCAATTCACAATAGTTAAAAAGACTACTTTCCTTGCTGCAATAGCAGGTGTTCTTCAGAATGACAACTTAATAGCTTGTTGAAACTCATCAATTCAGCAAAGGTAAACAGGTCAGAATAAGATCAGGGAACAATGTATTTTCTTATGATCAAAATTTGATCCCATTGTAATTCTTTATAATTGTCACCCTTAATCAGAATCCTGTGACACTTGAGTCAATTCACTTGACTATTGTGCTCCCTCACAACTTCAGTATGTAGGCCAAGGAACTTCAGATTCAGTCTTTCCAGTAAAATATAGAGATCCCCCCAAATATCCCTAACTGCATTGTCTTCTGTTCTGTTTTTAAAACTGTCTAAAAACATTTTGAGGCAGAAGTATCCTGGGAGTGGTTAAGGGAACCATTCAAGTATTCACATTTCAAAATAGTACAGTGGCAAAGACTTGAGTACAAAGGATACCAACACTCCTTCCATCTTTAGTCATCAATTAATTAAAAAGTATGGAGTTTTTGTCATTCATTTGATCATTTGTAATCACTGACATGGCCAAGTGGGGATGGTTGGCAAAAGGGATTTTCCCACTGACTGTGTAAGAACTACAGTCCCCATACCTGGACAATGTCTAGGATTTCTGTGCATCTGGGAAGCAGATGTTGTGGTCCCAGAAAATTTCAGCAAATAGTTATAAGCACTGCCAACACACCAGAGGAATAGGAATGGGCACATGTAGGCCCTTGCAGACATGGGCATCAACATGCCCTTGCTCTTGCACTTAACAAAGCTTGGAGATGTCCACTAACTTCAGACTCAGCAAAGAACACTGAGAACCTGAAGTTGTTAGCATAGTACTATAGTCAAGTGAATTAATTCAAGTGTGACCCCCTTTGCATCAGTGAGAACATGCCATGCAGAACCTATCTACATGTTCATTTTTGAAGAGTTGAATAGAAAACACTTCACAATGAAATCTCTTCGTACTTCCAGAATTTAAAACCTTGAATGGGGCTTTAGATTCATGGTTTGCAGATTTGAGTAGGCATCTGGATTACTTGATGTGTTTACTGGATCATATACTGTCAGCCACTATTTGTGTGTGTGTGTTTAGATTCTCTGTTTTTAGAGCCAGATTTTGATACTACTGGTTAGGACCAACATTTTGAAAAACAGAATCCCAGATAGCAGCCAACTTCAAAATGAAGATAGTTGTCACTTTGCATCCTGGCTACTAACTTTTTGACCACTTCAGATTTTCTTACCTCTTGTATGGAATTTGGAGGAGGAGGTGTGTATGATCACTTAATCATGTCCACAAGAAAACTTTCCAAAATCTCTCAAGATGGGACAGGTGCTTATTTCCACCCCCCACCCATTTCCACCCATTTCCATCTTCATATTTCTAGTAGATACTTGTAATAATGATTTTCAACTCAGATAGATAAAGACAACACCATGTAAATTTTTACTTTGCTTTCTCTGAGCCTGTTAAGCCTGCTTCCTACCCCTACATAAATTGTGTTTTGTGCCTGTAGAACAAGGAAATGTATGTGATTTTGACAAATTTGATAATCTATCTGGAAAATAATGGAAAGTAATGCTTTCATAATACAAATAGAAAAGGAACTTTGATAATTTCTCTGCCTATGAGTTGACAGAGAAAAGAAATTCATGTTTGGAGTTTTCAAGCAGTAAGATTGGTAAAAAAAAAAATACATCATTGTAGGAATAAAATATGAGATTCTAATGGGAGGCCACATTGTACTCTCAATGTCCTTTTATTTTTATCTTTTATAATGAAAGTGGTCTTTGATGTTAAGTAAGCATTTCTCTGAGAGTGGACACTGCCTCTTGCCTACCATCATTCAGAGGCTTCCTTGTAATCTTTAACCTGCCTCCTCAGTGCTAAAAGGAAGTGATAATAATCATCCCTGTTTTTGATTTGAGTGAAATGGGGGGGAGGAGAGTATAAAACACCACAAACAGATCCTGGCACATTTTAAGATTTGGTGAATACTAGTTTCCTTTGACTTTTGTAAAAAAAATTCTCATCTGAAACCTGCACATGTCAGACTTTAGCGGGGGGTGAAGAGTGGTGGAAGGGTGGAGAGTTTCAGTCATGGGACTGCCACCTGGGCCCTCAGAACTGGTACTCTAAACAACTTCAGTTACAGATTACCTTCAGACATGGGTTCCTTCCATCTGCAGTCTCCCTTTTCTCTCCTTTCCCTTCAATTTTCTCTCATCTTTCACTTCCAGGTAACTACTAATCAACTATTCTCTCCCTACAGAAAAGATTGCTGACAGGGAGATACTCACAACTGCATCCACATTAAGATTCAAAGCTGATAAATAAAGCACTAAGAGGATTTACATTTTAACAGAGGATTAGGAGTAAATCTTTAATTGTAGTGTTTTAGGAGGAAGAATGCCAGAAGGTTTGCCAGTGGTGGCTTGGGATAGGGCACTGCATTTTACTGGAAATTGTTCCTAAGTGATCACACATTAGTCTTTATTATTAGTCAAAAGACCTTGATTGTGATAATGTCTTCAGGTAAAGGAAAAGAAAAATATGCTACTTATACTTCTATCCAAGATTCTGTCATGCCTGTGCAAACATAGTAAGAGGTAGTCACCTATCTGACCTGTGAATGCCACTAAATCATTGTCCCCCATATGCTCTCAGACACTTTTTCCACCCCTTGGTTGACAGCACCCACCACAGTGTAGGGCAGGTGGGTCACATACCTCCTGTTCACTCTGCTCTTTGAAGGCAGACACTACTATTTTTCCAGACACTAAACTGTGCCTGGAATATAGAAGTGACCCAGACTATAATTTTGACATTTCCATATGTCATTCTGGGTTGTAAACTACATTTAGGGTTACATAAAGTAATATTAATTGCTATAAGAAGATGAATGCTTCTGTTTTATGGCTTTTAAGATTCTGTTTATTTCTTCTACTCAAATTGACTTTGCCAGCCCTTTCCACTTACAGAGGTTTCAGTCCTAGGTCTCAAATCTTGGCAATTCACCACAGTTGCTATCCCATCCTGCTCACCCCCAATGCTATGAACCAAAACTGGAAAGTCAAGTTATGCTTTTGAGGCTGACACAAGGTGGATAACAGCAGTGTCACTCACAGGTTGAGTAGGGAGATCCCTGATTCATGGACTTGAAGGAAAGAGCTTACAGGCACTCATGTCCCTACAGCTGGGATCATCTCCTTACCTCAGCAAGACAGCAAACTCCTCCCCAGCAGCAGGCTGCAATCATTTAACAAGCAGCTCTTTGGGAGACAAGAGTCCTTTAGTCTTAGCCAGTTTCAGTGGTTAAACACTCCCACCCTGACTGACTTAGAGTTGGCAGACACAGCTTGCAGAAGAGATGCTCAAAAGTGTACCTCATGAGGTATTCCCTCCCATGGCAGAGAGCTTGGTTAATGGTGAAATGTAAAAAAATAAAAAATAAATAAAAATTGGGAAGTGAAGAATTTTGAACACGTTACCTTTGCCTTTAATTAAATGTAAATTTAAATCACTTAATAATTATTGCCATGTTTGGGCCCACAAGATTCTTGAAAATGCAATAACTGGTTTTGGAAAGATGGTCTGAGCTGGTTGTAGCATATCAATGTTCCTGTGGAACACAGAGCTTGAGAAAGTCTCAGAAAAAGCATAAATGTGTATTTAGATCTACAATACCAAGGACCTATTTATTGTGTTTGGTTTAGTATGCTATCCATTAGTGACCATGAGGCCTCGTACTGTTGCAAGCTCTGCTCTCTTCCTCAGCTCTGCTTCACAAATTTGTTTTGAAACTGAAGGACAAAGTACCATGAACCTGTTAGTATGTCCCTCCTCCCAGGTTGCTTCCTTTGTCTCATACTAATCTGACCACCCTTCCCTTATGCTTCTATCCCCTGTGGTCTGTCCTCCACCAGTTAGAAGAAGAGAAATGATCTATTTGCCCTGTTTGGAAGTAAGACATATGCTAATTCAAGAAGGTGAAGATTGCGTGTCTGAAAAATGTGTGTTTCTGAAGATCAGTACCAACATTTCACTCTTCAAAACATAAAAAGTACTGTCAAATTATCTTATTAAAAATAAAAATTACATATTTGAGCTCAAGAAAATAAGCATTTTTAATTATGACAGAGCAAAAAATTCAGGTACCCTATTGAAAAAGAAAACCCTTTAAACATATCTTACTTCCTCGATGGGTTTTCAAAGATACTGAATTTTTAACTTTCCAGTCATAGGGAACTAGAATGAATTTTATGATTTGAAAGTCACTGAGAAATTTCACAGCATTGAGAATTGTGGACAATTGTAAAGGTTTCCAACTGCTTTGTTACACATAAGTGTTTGTTGCATTAACAATTAGTTATTTTAGAAGCTGAAATATAAAAATCTTATTCACTGACCTGATGACATAATGTTACTTAACATATCACCTAATTTCTTCATTTAATTGAAAACTAGTCTGTATTGGGTAATATGTAAAATACATGTATATGTATATATATATATATATTCTGAAAAAATAAAATACAAGAAAAGATGATGTGAGAAATGTCTGAGAGATCAGGGTGTCTGCCCTACTCTATCAAGAAACATGCAAATCAGGTTGAAGAATTAACTGGCAATTCCTTTCATCAGGAACACAAAACTCTGATCTTTGAACTATACAGGAAATGTACAAACACTTGTATTCACGGAATAAATTTACCCAAAGAGGAAGTCACTTAAACTGTGTTCAAATTAAAACTACAAACATAGATTACGGATTGGCACAATTGGAAGAATCTTATGTAGCTATGCATAAACATACTAAAGTGTTGGTGAGTATATGAGACAACAAGAATGCTCACCTATGGTGTAAGTTATTGCATCCATTTTGGAAAGTTTTGGCTTAATCTACTGAAGGATATGATACCAATACTTATGGTCCCAGAAGTGCCATTTCTAGGTACATCTACTATGGACACCTTTGACCATATGTACAAGACTGGCTATATGTGTGTTCATAGAAAATTTGTTTTTATCAGTTACCAAGTGGAAATAAACCAAGTGAAAGTGAACATGGCTGTGGACAGTATGGTAATAAAGAAATATAATGGTATATTATATAGGAGTTGAAAAAAAAAAAACAATGAACAGAGTGATCTATATACTATGGTTGAATCTTCCAATAGCAGCACTGAATAAAAGTACAGGATATATATTTAAACATACACACACAAACATAATATCCCAACATGATATTAAATATATTTCATACTAAAAAATAGAGATGTTGACAAGAAGAACCATGCTCAAATATGTATTTTAAGCATTACACTCTGGCATCAGGGACAAAGGGAAAGTAAAGGGGAAGAGTTATGGGAGATTTTTTTTTTAAACTATTGCTTTGCTATGTAATGATTTTTCTCCCTTCCTACAGAGAAGACAAATCACAGTGAATGGATAACTGCTGTCCAACAAAGTGTGCCAGAGGTCACAGCAACCCCTCCTTTTTCTTCCCACTTTTCATGAAATCCTTTTGTTTAGTAATGCTGAAGTCACACTCAAACTCTCCCTATTATATATTAAATGTAAAAATCATGAAGGTAGTATTAAGCTTTAAGAAGACTGTGATTAAATTTAACATAATAAGCCTTTCACTTTAAGACAACTGCTGTTCCAGTTGATAGGACAATGAAAGTGTAGCATCAGTGGAAGCTGCCTTCAGCCTGCTCCCCACTTTCATCAGTTTCCAACACAAATGGGTAACAGAAACTCAGGCCTTTTCCAATACTTGGAGCTTTCTGCTTTCTTGCAAAGGTGGAGCATGTTGGGTCCCAGCCGGGATGAGCCTCTCCAACCACCCCTGGAGCTTAAGCACAA
>NW_004567103.1:75489511-75497717 GCF_000260355.1 Condylura cristata | reverse complement strand
TTAATATCCACCCTGATCGCAGTAGCACATGTGAGGGAGATTTCCTCCTGCCCCCAGGCCAACATCCTGGGATTAAGGGTATAAAAGGGAGGCTGGAAAGGATAATAGGAGAAAGAGAACGTTTTGCTGCAACCATCTACATGTGCTGACTCTTCAGCCTCCATGTTCCTCGCGCAGACTCGTATCCCTGCTGTGCGGTCGCGGCAGAGCATAATGTGGGCAACACAATGGCTAAGGAGAATGTAGCTTGAGAACTCTCTTCAACAGACCCTGTGAAAGCCCTTGACTAATTTTTATCATTTGGTGTCCTGAGATTTCCTCATTTGGAATTAAATATCTTAAGATGTAATCACTAATGAAGAAGTTATCCCTCAAATGTGTGACAGTTTTTAAATAATCAATTTTGAAGAAATAGTTGAATTTGGTATTTGAGATGTGACAGTAACATCTGGAAGACATCTGTCTAGAAGTTGGAAATTGGGTTGTACTGAAAGTCAGAAGTCTGGACTTCTGTCATTGCTCCATCTGGACAGAGAAGAGCAAGGGAGAGATGGAAGATGATGGCAAGGAGAGAGGGCAAGCACTGATGTGTAAACTCTGTGCATCAACTCTGTTCAGCACGCAATATCCTTCAACTAATATCATTCTTACAGCAACACTATAGGGAGAATGTGGTTATCTCCATTTTGCAGGTGATCAACCTGAATGCATGGGAATTGGCAAATATTTTTAAAGAAGTTGGGATTCGGAGGTGGTAAGGGATGAGAAAGATTGAAAAATAATTCCTTACTGAGCACTGAATAAAAGAAAAGTAAACACTTCAGTTTAGAGCTCAGCTCAGGTGAAATATAGAGCTATAGGTTTAGAAGCCAGTGGCCAATTTTTTTAAAGGACTTTTTGAAATACACATCGTTTTACCAAGTTAATATTGAAGCATTACACTCTATGTACCCCAGTGATGCTAAGGAAGCATTTCATACCTAAATGACGTTTTAGAGAGGTATTTTAAATATAAATATAGCATGGTATCAAGAGACCTGGCCTTCTAGCTTTAGTTTGACAATTGCAAAAAAAAAAAAAATTCCAGCAGCTTGATGTAGCAGAGGAAACATCCAGGAACACATGTTTCAACCTCTGGCATTTACTTAATGGTGGTATCGATCAAGTCACTTAACCTCTCTTGCTTTATTTTTTTCCTTGTAATCTTATTAGGTCAGGTTATCTCTGAAGCCTTGTTCAGATCTAAAATTCACAGATTTTTGTTTTAAGTGTATACAGTAATTATTCAAGGATAAATAATAATAATATAGATTTTGAAAAGATGCTGACAAGGATCATAATTAAGTCCTTCACTGAACAATTGCTTTTACAAAATTCTGAACTTATATGGTGCTCACTTGTTCCCTTCTTTTATTCCATAAGAGGGTCAGCCAACTTCCACTAGAAATCACAGAGCTTAGCTGGTCTCATTTCTCTAAACCAGATTTTGATGCAATCTGCTGAAGAGAGAGAAGAAAAACCAAACCAGAATGAAGTCTCATTAAAACAAACATGGATAAAATGTCGGCTATGCATCACAAAACTTATTTCCATGTTTCAACAGATGGCTAGGAAAACAATGTCTTGTTGATCTGTTTAGAACAAATTATATACAAGAACTGTGCTCTATAATGAGGTGGGATGTACACAATTTTGCTGTATGTGTTTAACTGTGTTAAATGTGTTAAACATTTATGTGTATATACTAGGGTTCCTTAACTCCAGCACCTTGACATTTTGAATTAGATAATTCTTTCAGGGTGGGGATTATCCTTTGTACTGTAGGCCATTTAGCTCAGTCTCTCTGTCCTCTTTTCACTAAATAACCATTTATGACGCCTGTTACAGGGCACCCTAAAACGCCCAAACCTGCTTGTTTTCAATAGGGTTTGCCATCTGCCACATCAAGACAAAACATACTTTAGTGCATAGTCCACCTTTCATGGGAAGGAAATTTAATACTATTAATATATGACATGGAAAAGACAAAGAATATAGTTTCAAATCTAACACCCAAAGTTATCATCCCCTCATAGGTAAATGTCCAGCCAAACAGGGCTGGCCCAAAACAAGGCCAGAATTCCTGCCACAAGTCTAAAGAACCTTCCAGCAGGGACCTAGAGAAAAGGGTCAGAAGCAGTCATACAAGTCTGACCAAGAAGCAAGCATGATTTCTTCACATTCTCTGCCTCCATGTGCTTCCTCCAGGTCTCCTTCTGGCTCTCCAACCTGTTTCCTTCCCTCTCCAGCCTCCATTAAGCTTCTCCTCCTCCCTGCTTAGCACCACCTTCCCTTGGGTGGAGCAGAGGACCTGGAACCTCTCATTTTCCTGGGGACCATCCTCTTATACCTCTTGCCAATTTTAGACACCAAAGTTTCAATTTAACTAAATGTCCTCTAAGTGGGAGGAATACATATGTATATGCATGTGCACACACACACACAGATACACACACATACCATGCAGAGGGAATAATGATATCACACACATACTTGTTGCATGGAAACTTCAATTTCATGAATGAATCTTAAGAAGTTTTAGAATTAGAAGGCAGTGGGATATTAAGTATAACCCACATAATTTCATAGATGAAGGAAACTTTCTCAGATATATAAAGTAATGATTATCTATCCAGTTACAGTAATTTATCTTTTGGTATTAGACACAGTATACCAGAGCTGCAAAAATATTTCACCTTCATTAAATCCAGTTCATTTTATAGACACGAAAATCAGATCTTTACCTTTTTTCCTGTTCTTCTACCCATTATACTGATTGTTTGAATTACTTGATCTGACAGATTGGGTACTAAGTAAATGTTAATTTTACATTCAAGGTAGTATTTTGTGCCCAATTTACTTGAAGAATCAACTTCACAGAGCATGTTCCCTTTTATCCATTAAGCGGTGACAGGTTGAGATGGCTGTGGGCTCAGGTTTCACACCTGCTGTGTTCCACTTAGGTCCCTTGGCAGGGAGAGCACAATTATCTAGTCAATTGCTCTGGAGGGAACATCATTTCAAAAGCATGACCAAGTTCACACCATTGTAATTAATCAGACTATTGCTTTAGTGTGATGGCACTTAACACTTCACAGACTTGGAACTGTCTTTTTAGCCCCAGTAAACACTGTTCACATTAATGTTTAGTTCTATTTACATAAGCTGAGTCCCACACTTGGATGCTAATTAGCAAAATAATACCCACAATGTCATCCCACTTAAATGTTTCACCTTTGAGTGGAAATGCATTAAGTAAACAACATGTTAAATGAAAATGGATGTGTCAATATAACATGTTTGCTATAGAAACAAAAAAATAATTTCTTTTTTAAAAGTAGCCTCTTTATTTTTTCAAGAAGTTCTAAAATTACTGACTTTTAAAAATGTGGCTTTTGGGCATTATCTAGACAGACTATATAAAGAACTACTTTGAAAGAGCAAAGAGCAGAGTTGCGCTTTGCATTAATTGCTCATAAATATCTGTCTGGAGTTTGAAAGGGTTTGCAATTTGAAAATGCTAGTACAGGGGTTTTCGGCCATAATGTTACATCATCTTATGTTTGAAAGCAGAGGTAAGACTCACTCAGACTCTTAGTTAACATGCAGTTTGTTTTTCAAAACTAAAGGTTCTCATTTTCTACTAGCATATGAGCTATTAGTTGCATGTCATTTGATGATTTCCAAATTACGGTGCATTTTGATTTTTCACTTACCAACATTCATACTCAAAAGCAATTATTATTGTGTATCACAGTACTAATAAGCCTGGTTTTAAAGCACCAAGGTTAAAAAAAAAAAAAGCAAACTTATGTGAGTGAAGTATTTTTAAATCTGAGACAGTCAATTATTCAAAGAGCAATCACAACCTGGTTAAGAAATGAACAATCCAAGAGAGGGGAAGGTATGAGGAGGTATTTTTACAGAAACTGAGAGAAACAAAGGCTGATAGGCAGATATGTCCAGTTAGAACTCAACTCACAACACAAATCTCTAGTAAGTATCACTGATAAAGGTCAAGGGAAACAGAGTTATGACAGTGAACTTTAAAAATACTGACAGGAAATAAGAGTACTGGTTTTCATGTGTGTCGCCCTGCTATTCACATAAAACCATTAGTCACTTCTCAGAAAGGTTTATTGATTTACACAGACACTCATTTGGCACGTCCTGAGAGTACAATAAAAGATGCCCACTTATTTCATATATCCTTGGGAAACTTGCTTTTTCACCTGTATGTAGGCTTGTATCATGGTAGTAAGATATTTTCAGTGGGAAGGGCTTGTTTACAGAGAAAGTGTGCAACTTAACAATTGTGTAGTCTAGAGACATCATTCTTAGACAATTGATTGACAGATACAGATGAAGAATTATCACGTGAGAGGACTGCACTCTATTAGATGTGTATAGGAGGGGAAAGGGCAGTTTGCAAAGGAGGGCGAAGAATGTCCTTGTTTTGTATCCTTCTCCAACAATTCTCAATTTTCCTTGTACTCTGTCATTTTTATTCATATGTGCATGCCAGGCATCAGATCCTGCTTATGTGTGGGAGGTAATGAGTACTCATAAATGGGAAGGGTAGTTCTAGTAGACACCTATGTGGGTGTGAATCCTATAACTTACTAGCACTTTCTAGTAGACACCTATGTGGGTGTGTAGTTCTATAACTTACTAGCACTTTCATGGGCAAGTCACACACCCTATTTGGCATTCGGTTGCCTCATATAAAATGAGGGTCTACATAACATCTTGCTCATAAGTTGGGAGGTTTAAATGAATTAACACATGGAAAACATGAAGATGTTTTATTCACAGTAATGCTATATTGTAGGACCATGCCACTTGCCAGGTGTGGTTACTTAAATCTAAATTCATTTAAATCAATTGCAAGGGAAAATTTAATTTCTTAGTCACACCAGAAACGGTCAAGTGCTGTATAGCTACAACTGGCTAGATGAACACATGTTATCAGACAGTACAAAATATTCCCAATACCATGGACAGTTTTATAGTAGGATAGCACTATTCTAGAGTTTGATTTTTTTTAAAAAAATTACTAATATTTCATAGGCAATATTATTTAATTTTATATGAAGCACTGCCTATGTGTGATAGTCACATAAGTATTTAATGTGTTGACTGGAGAAATATATGTTGTCAGACCTCAACTAATTATATTTTTATTACATTTTTTCCTTCCAAATCAGGTATTCTTCTTACTCTCAATTTATCCTCACAATATCCATGTGAGTTAAACATGTTAAGACCACTGTTGCTTATTTCTATTTTATGAAGAGGGAGAAAGATATAAGCAGACTATCTTCCCTCTATGAACAAACAATGTTTAGTCACTGGAGTTTTAAAAATAAGAAACAAGGTAAGAAATGCTACTCAGTAGGAATGAGGTTCTTATTTTTCTGATCAAAATTAGTAAGAGATTATCAGAATAAAAACATGAAATATACACATAAATATGAAGAAAACAGTTTTCAAAGTTACACAACCCATAGATAAAATGGTGTTACTTTCTAGAGGTATAATATATACACTGTATATTATGGTTCATTTATTGGGGGTGATACTTTTTCCCACTTAAAACAGAGCAAATATTTTCCCATTTCATTAGAAATTATTTGGTAACATTTAATGAATGCATAAGAGCTACTTATGGGGATATATTTATATTACAGAATATTTAACCAGTTTCCCTTACACTATAAAAAATAATGCTGCAAAGACGGTGCTTAAGTATAAGCCTCATTTTAAATCATGGACTGTGTCTTTGTGATGGAGTTTTAGAAGTAAACTTACTGCCTGAAAAATGAGATTAAAAAAAAAAAGGAAGTAAGAAAGCCTGAGACCTATATAAATTGGCCTTCTGGAAATGAAGGCTCTACTGATTTTCACTTCCCAGGAGCATTTGGGGGTGCCACTGCTCCTTTTCTAACACAGATTAGTGCCATCTAATCATTTTACCAGTTTTTTAGACAAAACATCTTTTGCTATTTAACATTTTTTTCTGATTACACCTGATTTTTTTTTTCTGATGTTGATTAGCTCATGGTACTTTCTCTTCTGTGATTTTTCTATACATATCCTTTGCCTAGATTTTGTCACGTTTCTACCATTAATTTACATTAAATCTTCAACTATTAAGTAGCAAAACTTCTTTTAGTGCTGAAATTTTCTGTTTTCCTATCTTTTAATTTTGCTTGCAATACTTTAATATTTGTAGATTTTAGAAGTTTACAAGGTTAAATCTTTTTTTTGTAATTCCTTTAATGCTTTTATAATTACAAAATCTGTTGGCTTATTAGTGAACAATTAAATAGTCACTTCAATAATGTTTCAAGTCTTTCTTTTTTGGGGGGGAGTCTCTTATCCCTATTACTTCTTTCTGTCAGATAAGCATCTTATTTTCATTTTAAATAGTGATAAAGTAGTTTTAGAATATTTATAGTTTGCTGAATATGCATCATTTTGCATACCCTTGTTGATATGTTCTCAATTTTTCATAATATTCTCTTAAATATGTCAAGGTCTTTGCTATTCAACATACTACTGAAATGATCTACAATAGTGGATTAATTTAAACTCTTTAAGCTTATGCCATTTTAATATTTGATACAGCAATTCATCATATCCAATTATGATTCTCTGTAAATTTGTTTTGTTCTCTGTTGTCTATAGAATTGTTTTGTTAAGTCCTCCCCAGAGCCCATTTATAATCTAATTGATTTTGTTTCTTTTAAAATGCAGTTTGACCATTAATTTCCTTTAGGAAGACTTATCAACTTTATAACATTTGGCATTTCTATCCAGGAACATGGTATGCTTCTTTCAATAAGTTTTACATAATGGGTTCTATAATTTTCTCTAAATAACATTTTATGACTTTCATTAAAATTATATATTGAACTGTCTCCAATTATTTTTTGAGCCACTATTCCTCAGTAGCAGAGAACTATTGGTTTTTATAAAACTCGTATTTGACTGCTTTATTACACTATTCTATGAATGCTAAGATTTCATCCAGTTAATATTTCATGTTTGTAGTGTAGATAATGCTACTGGAAAATAATCATTCTCTCTCCTTTCCAATAGCTATGGTCTTATCTGTGATTAACATATTTATGAAAGAATGAGGAACAACTTCTAAAGGTCTATTAACTAAGCATGTTCATAGCTGCTTCTATGGTTCCTGACAACTATTGTTATTTTCCCTTTGAGAGTGATAGTGGCTGCCAAGTTAATAATATTTTTTATCATATTAAGGAGCTATACTTTTAGTTTTAAATT
The DNA here is from genome assembly GCF_000260355.1 of Condylura cristata. NCBI lineage: Eukaryota > Metazoa > Chordata > Mammalia > Eulipotyphla > Talpidae > Condylura > Condylura cristata. The sequence continues at coordinate 75,490,379 of NW_004567103.1, read as the reverse complement.
TATAAGTATTTTAAATACATACTGATTTAGAACCTATAACGTTATTTAGGGAGGAGTTTGACTTTGTCAGATTTCAGTATCTTATTTCTTCAATCTATAGTAATTTCTGGAATGGCTAGTGGAACAAGAGAATTAGCTAATACTTGAAATTTTACATGAATTTATCCATATATCATATGAATAAACTAGATGAAGTATTCTGATTTAATTAGATGAGGGATAAAATAACTGTTAATTAAAGTATCCAACCAATGTAGAGTGGTTGGGCTTTTTCCAGATTGGGGGTTAGGCATTAAGAGTGAAGGGCTTGGAACTGCTGTCCATCATTCGGTAGAAGCTATACAGACTCATTACCCACACCCCAAATATGATTTGGATGTTGAGGCAGATAATGCCACATATGCAACAAGAAATTTACAAAGTGTATTACTCATAAGGAGGCTGGAAGATCAGGGGAGGCTTTCGAATAGATTGTGAAATGGCTTGGGGAAGTGAGAACTTGCATAGCTTGTATTTGCAGACTGTTCCAAATGAGGGTGCTTTCTTAGCAACTTGCCCAGATGTGGAATAGACTAGAAAGGGATGGTGGAGAGATTTGAAAGCTAATAGCAAACCTGTAAAATAAACTCATCCTATTTGCAGCAACATGGTTGAACAAGATGGGATTACTTTAAGTGAAGTGGCCGGAAGGAGAAAGAGAATTACCAAATTTTTTCACCTATATGTGGAATATAGAGAAACCAAAGAAAGGATCAGACAAAACAAACTGTAAGACTAACCCTTTAAAACAGACCTTAGCCTGAGACACTCAAGAGGGGGAAGGGAGGTGAGGGCAGAGGAGAAGAGTACAGAACAGGAGGAAGAGAGA
>NW_004567103.1:75464910-75489201 GCF_000260355.1 Condylura cristata | reverse complement strand
TTTTTTTTCTTTTATCTGGAAGGTGTTACTTGGTTTATTATTTTGAAGAAATTTTACAGAATTCAGACTATGTTGCGAATGTGACTTTTGTACCACAATAAAAATATTTGTTACTGAAGTTCTGAAAGAACATTTTAAACATGCAAAAGGAGAGCATAAATAATTTAATCTCTTTCCAGCATATGTCTCACCTTTGGTAAACAGAATTACATTAAGTAAAAAGTACAAAATCCAAATGAATTTGGCTTCTACAGCTATAGGTAAATGAATCAACAGTCTATAATACATACTTACTAGTAACATCAAAAGCTGACCTTGCTAAGAATCTACTATGGTCTAGATATTGCAATAAACACTTTGCATTCTTTATCTCATTTAATCTTCCAGCCTATCTCATGTGTTGTTATAATTATTACCACAACAGTTACAGAGGATGAAAGTGATAGTTAATGAGGTTAAGCCATTCTAAAGCACTATTTGCTTTAAACCACTAGGCTGCAGTATTGAATACTTTGTGTATAACCTGCAATATTATGGTTTCTAGTATGGAGGTCAAAGGACACTTAAATTTCAGCTTCATTTGCTACCAGTTTGAGTAAATATTAAAAATTTAGCACTTTCCTCATCTCTACAATTTATATAACATCAACTTTCTAGAGCCTACTTTTTAGAGCTCTGAAGAGTTTTAAAAGTTATAAAGCCTTTAACCACGGTAGAAAATAATAATAATGATGAACAACTATATACCAGAGACATTTTATGGGGCTGGAGTGGGGAATGGGATCAGAAATGGTGGGGAAGTACGCTGGACTATGGTGATGGCACACGAGTGAAATGGTGGTGGGAAGCCCACAGGGATTACAACTGAGATAGAAAAAGGCACAAATTGATGTAAAAGTAAACTATTATATTATTAAAAAAAACTGAATTAAGAAAAAGTTATAAGGCCTTTAAATAACTCAGTATATTGCTTCGATAATATTATGTTTAGTTATTTCTAAGTTTAAATATATACTTTTCCGATTTAACTGGATTCTTTGCTTAGGCTGTAAACCATCTTGAGCACATACCTGACTCAAATTTGGGCATTTGTGACTCAGATTAAATTTTTGCCAAAATTTAGAATAATTGAATAAGCCTCATCATTTCAACCTAAAGAGGTCTTAACCCCCACCTTAAGGTGCCTAATTCACTTTTAGAGACTCATGTTCATATTCTTCTCTTCTATTGAAGAGGAAAAAATACTATTCCCATGTCTGAAGCTATCATCAGCATATACACTAAAATAAAAAGTAATATGATTGCCCCACACTAAGCCTCTGTTAGATAATACATTCTACAGCCATCTAGATAAATAAGCGGTTTTATAAAGGCCCACACACACTCAGTAGATACTTAGTCTGAGGTTAAGTTCATCTTATATGTGGACAGCTCTAATTGCTACATGTTTTCCTTTTTATTGCACATCCTCTGTCTGAACTTATCTTCCATTACTCCCCCCAATTTTTCTTTTAGTGATACTTGCTTTTAAGCCTCATGATTTAAGCCAAAAATGCAGGAACTAACATTTGTTCTTAGTAAATTTCATCTAGTTTATTATAACCCACTGTTTCAGTATATTAAGATATGATAGGATATTTAGAATTGCAACTTTGACAAACTCAGTTATTCTCCCCATGCTTTTTTATCACTACACTGAAAAGCTGACTTCTAACCTTTATGCCACTGATAATGAGTTCTAAAGACAGAGATCTGTCATATTTGGCCATAAATGGGGCAGCTAATTATTAATCTGGCCAATGAATTCTTAAGCAACACATATCTCTTCTCTGAAACTCTGAACTGATATTATTCCTCTCGGAACAGTATCATGAGTCAAGAAAACAGATGCCTTGGTGCAATTCTAATGCCACTGAATTATGGCAGCCTTATGACTCAGGGCATTTTCAAATCTATTTTAAAAAAAAAGAAACACTTTACTTTTAGTCAGCACATACTGTATCTTTATGATCATGTGTCATTTGCTCCTTTCTAGAAAGTTCCCAGACAGCAATTTGAAGCTTCCCAAGCTATGGTTCTTAACATCTTTTTTTTCTTTGTAAGAATGAAAACTATATTTTTCCATTTGGCCTTATAACTTATCTTCTGTACTCCATTTCCCTGGGGATTATTAACAATTCTGAAATAATATCCAGTACCTGGAATGTAATTTATCTAGGCTTGGGGATAATGACCCTCTAAAGTAGCTAACTGCTTATATCCTATTGCCTCACCAATCTCCAGCATTGATTCACCCCTTGGGGAAATTATACCATCCTTCCCAATGCCAGGAACATGACACAGAGAAAACAGGAGGTGACTAGCTTTGTCATTTATTGCTGCAGCAAATGGTACTATGTTCACAATACCAAGATATCCAAGTGGTTGAAAAATCATAGGTGATTTTAATTCTTTAAATGATATGCTACTATCCCACAGCCTTTTAAAACCTGTCCCTCTATATGCAAGACCACATAAAATGCTTAAATATCATTTGATATTCACAATAAACCCATAATAGATGGGCTATTTTATTCCCATTTTACAGACAAAAGAGCTTACAATTAGAGAAGCTGAGTAACTTGCCTAGTAAGGCTGATACCAGCACCAAAATATTAACCATGCGTCACTGCAATTCATCCTAAATATGCATCAGTTGACATTCTAACTTTTTGATAGAACTTGGTCCATTATTGACTATTATATGCAATAATGGTATTCTTTTAATTTTGTACTTTTAATAGTTTTCCCTCCTGGGAAAATTTCTTATAAAAGTCTGCTTCTTTTTTAAACATTTTACTTGTAGTAAAATTCCCTATCTTCTAAAAATCTGCTTCAACTGTTAAAATCTCTGCTTCATGCTATCATTTAACTTAAAAATCGCTCTGTAAACTTCTTTCTTTGTCCTACAGTGCTTCTTTGTGAGTGTTTGTATACATGTGCACACACATGCAAATGCTGTCAGTGTCTTCTAAGCATAGCCAGCATGCAAGGACATACTGCCTTTTGCACTGCTCAGGGAACATCCTGGTTCTTGTTTTAAAGAGATAATGGGAAGGTGTGTCCAAGACACAAAACATACAAAGATGTATTATTTCATGGAAACCAACTATTAGACATGTCTGTTCCATCCTTGCTGATGCCTATTAACTCCAGGGCTTGTCACCAGTGGCCCTCCCACGCTCTCCAAGCTGCCAGTCAGCAGATAATCACTGCTTCTTGCTGTGATTTTGTGTTTGGACATGACGCAGTAAGTCTGGGCAATATGCAGAAACAACCAAGCTGAGTCATATAAGGTAGCTGGTGAAATAGATAAGATTAGATAAGAGTTCATGTTGTCACCTGTTACCTGAGATGTGATATTAATTCCTTTTCTCTAGTGTCAGAAACTGGTCTGAGGTGACTATGTGCTAGTGACAGAAACAGACAGGTTGGAGGACCTCCAACAAGACCACCCAGGGGCTGCTCTGCCTGTAGTCAGCTAAGCTCTCCCTCTCTGTCATGATGCCTTTTAGGAAAGGCCACCAAATGAACCAAAGGGAAGAAATGTATCTGATCCCAGGTCTGAAAGGTAACCACATATCAATCAAGCATAACTGGAGAACAATGCAAATAAAGAAAGCAACATCCCAAGGTTTTATTATCTGCACAGTTTTCCAGAAGAGCTAGGCTCAATATTTCATTTTTAGAGCTTTCAATCCTTTGTGGCTTGTATTCTCTTTCAGAGTGTCCATGACTTCTTAGTTACTTTTCTCAGTAACCATTTAGAAAAATTATTTCTTATAGGAGTAGTTTATAAATGTCTAACTATTGCCGTGCTTCTTATCATTCCCTTGATGCTGATATGCTTCTTAAAGTTTTTCTTCACTTAACTCAGAATCCTCCCAGATGCTCAGAATTAAGTGCACAGTAGCTGAGCCCTCACTGTTCCTTCTGCTTTCAGAGAAGGGAAACTACTTTTGGACAAGCCAAGAATTTATCAGATGCACTTCATACAGTAGTCTGAATGTTTCAGCAGGCACTCAGATAGCTGAAATTCCATATCATTACTCTATTATTAATGGTACCCTTCAAATCCAATAAGATTAATCATCCTCCACCTGCACTCTGCCTTTATACTGATCACACATCCCTCCAGGCATATGCTATGCAACTGTATATGCAAGTGATTCCTGAACTTAACTTCACACATCTATTGTTTGCCTTCAGACTTCACTCTAATCCCTAAAGCATATTAGAAAACACTCAGTTTTAACAACACAGTCACTGACTATACTGTCCGTAAGTAAACTCTCGTGATTTCTTCCCTAGATCTAGCACTTGGAGCTGAGATGCCCTAGAAAAGGTGGCTCAATTAATGGGGACAGCTCTCATTTGCTGATGACAAAGTGCCCATTTAACAGTGATTATGTAGAAAAGGTGTGTGGTAATCATAGTCCTCCCTTATAAATACAATTTGAAAAGGTTTTAATTGATGTAATAATATAGCACAAAGCAGCTAAGAGAGTAGGTACTAAAGCCAGATGGCTTAGGATCTTACACTATTAACTATGGAATCTTAGACAAGCAATCTCTTACTTTCAGTATTCTCATGAAGAAACTAGAGGAAATAAGAGAAGTTACTGATAAAATTTTGTGATGAGTAAATAAGAAGTGAATGGCACCTAAAGTATGTTGGTTACAATAGCTACCTGTCAATAAGTGTCACCTGTCATTTAAAATTCCATCATTTTATTTATAAATCAGTACTTTTTCCACAAGACTACTCTAAGCATTACAAATAGGAATGGCTATTTTAGGGGTATAAGTTTATGGAGGCCCTCAACTGAGGCTTGTGACTTGTATCTCACCATATTCCTCATATTATGCTTGGTACATCAGAAGCTTATAGTAAACATTTACTGAATGAATGTTTGAATAAAGGAGCATTTAGTTATTTAATATATCCATGTTTGGAAATACCTACAAGGATCAGGCTGATATTGACTGTGCAAAAAAAAAAGTTATTATTTCTATTCTCTCTATCCTCTATTAGCATACTTATCCTCTTCTTCAATCTACAAGTAAATGTGAAAAATAATGGAACCCAGATTTATTTATGGAAATGAATCTGCTTATTTGTTTAGCCCAATGGGCCCAGTTAGTAATATTTCCCAAGTATTATAAGAGTCTTAAAGTAAACATGCAATTAACACTCAAACCAGTTTAACATACCTTGAAAAATAAGCATAAGAGCTTTAGCTGATTTTTCTTGGCATACATCAATTCCTATACATAGAAATGCAGCACTGAATAACAGCAGTAAGCCACATTCCTTTCAAAAAGCACATCTGTGTAAATACTAGCTGTCCATTATTTTTTTTGAAATTTATGAGGATGAATCATTTTGCAAAATAAACTTTTTAATAAAATTTAAAAAGTCATTTTTTTTTACACAGAGGAATAAAGGCATAGAAAGCCACCTTTTTAATTAATACAAAACCTTCCCATGTACTTCAATTCAGTAACAATTTCACATCAATATAAGCTATTATGCAGTTTTCATTATATATAGTTTTACAAACAATGAAGTGTAAAATATAAGTAAGACAGAAAAAAATTGGAGTATTATAATTATTTTCCTTTTTCAGGTAGAAGTTTACAAAACCTGACATAGTTCTGTTTTTAATTTGGTCCATTCATATCAATATTCTCATGAAGTAATACATTTTAAAGTATAACCCCAGAGTATTATCAGTCATATTTTACCTGAAGTAGATTTCCAAAACCAAAATGAAGTAATAATAGTATTACTACTCCCATTAAGAATTCTTTTCAATAGAGTTCCAACATTTTATGCTAAAAAAAGCTCATTGAGAATTCAAAATCCTCCCCTACTCCCACCAATCTCATTAGCTGCTAGGTGAGCTACAAAAATGCCCTCTACTGGAGGCGAGAACTGAATTCTAGAGTTGATTCCACTAATAAGCATATATAATCATAGTAAAAGGAAATATTCATAGAATTATAATAAACTAGACATAATTTTACAAATTTTCTGAAGTTAAAATGCTTGGATTGGGCAGCAGGAAAGCTATAATTTTTATGGAGATCACAATGTGATTTTGTTGCACAGCTTGGCTGAGGGACATCTGGACTGAATTTATTCAGATATCTGTATATTTCACTGTCCATCAATATCAATTTTATGTCATTAAAAAGTGGTAGTTGTACATTCTGATGAGTCAATGAGAAGTAAATATTATCAGAGGTCATTAGGTAAAAAAATAAAAATATGCTATCTTCTATATCTCCACATATAGGTGCTTTGTAGATTCACCATCAAAGAAACACTGCTGTGATGTGACACTTCAGAAAAAATTATCAGTTCCTACTCTAACTGCCTCCAGTGGCAATGCTAGATGCTGCCAAGACTCACTCAGGCATCAAATAAGCTTTGGCCCTAAAATGCCTAGGGCATTCCTTCCATTTCAGCAATTATGCTTCTAACAACTTACCTAAGGGTAGAATATAAATTGTCATTAGTGATGGGTACAAAAGATTTAGGCAGAGAGTGCTTGCTGCTGTGCTGTCCACATGACATGCCTTGACAGGGTGGGTACTCTGACGAGTCTGCAGGACTCGTGGTCAAAGCTGCCCTTGCATCTTTTTATCTATGTTTATATTTTTGGGAAAGGTGACGAGTGTAATATTGCCTAGTGTTGTATCTGAGGAGCAAAGAAAAGGAGGGCACAGAGTGTGTTTCCTCTAGAGACAGGGGCAGGATACAGAAGTGGACGGGGCTCTCTTCAAACTACCTCTTTAGCTACCAGAGTGCTACTTGGGGGGCCGACATGAGAAAGGGATATTCTTATCCTCTGTCCATTTTGTTTTTCCCCTCTAGGACACAGTGTGCCTACAAAGCAACAGGAATGAAACATTTGCAACAAGGCACAATAGAATTCTTGAGATGAGGAATTGGGAAATACTACAACATGGACTATAGCCACCTGAGTGGTACATTAGGGGGTGGGTGTTCCTGCAGCAGTGCTAGCCGAGTGGGGCCATCATTAGATGGCTTTCCATTTCAGAGAGTATGGTTAGAAGACAAATCAGAGAAGGGGAGAAGTTACTTCCATAAAATTACATGTGATCTTCCTGGGAACCTCTAAATAACTGGGCAGCAGTTTGTTGTGCAGAAGTGAACTGAGTGTCTGTATTACCTGAGGTGGGAATAGACAGAATAATGACAACAAAAATTTAGGTTCTTAATGTATCCTTGTCTGTAACATAAGCAGATGAGTTAGGGAGCTTTGGGAGTTATATTAATAATACAAAAAATGTGTAAACAAAATGCCCTACAATGGATTAGCTACGGAAGTAATCACACATTCACATAAGGCAAGGCAGAGTCATAACTTAAAGGAGAAACATGTCTATTTTCTGTGACTTTCACAGTCCAACTACGTTCATTGTCACAGGTACCCCAAGAGCATTCCTAAAACTTCTTGAACAGGGGCAAAGCTCAGAGAAATTGATTGCCACGGTGAAGACAATTATTAATATCTGTAGAGTCTCCCCTCTTACTTTTTTATTGGCAATTGATGGTGAGGAATTCTGCTGCTAAAGGTTAAGTAGGCATATCACACCAGAAGTTAAGGATGTCCCTATGCATACAGTGACCACAGGTTTAATATTCAAAGCCTGCCACTTTGAGTGGATGAGTAGCTGGAATTTACTACACCCTTTTCATGTCTCGGGCTGGGTGAACCCACTGCTAACTATTCCATTCAGATTACTATTTATTTTAAACCTTAAACTAATGAACAAAACACACATTGGAATGCGGCAGGCTCCACTATGACATGATAAAAAAAAATCATATTATAAAAGAGTAAACAGTTTTATTTCATTAAGCAAGAAATACACATAGACAAAAATGACTTAGAAAAGAGGTCTAGATTGCTAATAATTTCACAGCAATTTTGTTAAAGATCTTGAAATGTTAGAGCTTTCAATTTTCCTTTTAAAGGACATTCATTACTTGTGAAGTTAAAGTTTATGTAAAAATGTGAAAGTAAATTAATTTTCAATCAGAAGTATGGATTTATGTGGCTCTAGTCACTTAATTCTGAAATTCAACTTCTAGACATTTGAAATCATCACTGGGTGGTTTTCCCGATGAAGTTAAATTATTATTTTTTCAGGGTTCTGGTCTGTATTTATTTCATCCTTTGGTTCTTGGAGGACTGGGGTAATACCAATTTGTAGACTAGGTATTCATTAGTATGTGACCTCCCATCTGTGTTAAATATTGTGTTAAACTTGAAACATTCCAGCTTAGATCTTGATTTTCTGAAGCCAGGTTTATTTAGTTGTGAGACTGGATTAGATTCATAACAATGATGCTAAACTTGATGATTCCTACTTGCTTCTGTGGCAGGGTATATTTAATCCTTACAATAACCTAATGAGACAGGGACTCCCAACACCTCTATGGTATAGATGACAAAACCGCAGAAGAGAGATATGTAGTGATTTGTCCAAGGTAACTAAAAGAATCCTCTACCCTTGATATACAGTGACTTAAGGCCAGCAGAAAAACACTTCCATGTCCTTCAATGTTATATTTTCATATTTTAGCAATAATTGTATTGTAATTTTAATGTACACATATTTGAAAAACTCATTTATTAAATACTTATTTTTATGCTTACTATAAATAATTTATGTCATAAGAGAATTTTGCTGCTATATAAGAACATGCCTTTAAAATGATAGTTTACAAACTAAGTCAGGCATTAGTTTTCAGGATGGGTGACTTCTGCCTGTATTTTAAATCTATTAAAGTGATTTAATCTATTAAAGTGATATAAAAACTTGATGTTTTAGTAAGGGCATATTTTATGCTATAAATATCATAATTAAAAAATTAAAACCTAAAGAGCAAACATAAACTAGTTAAATATGGTACAGAATATTCATTAATATGCTTTGTCTTGATTGGCTTCAGACAAGGGAAAAGTCCTACAGGAATACCCATGTTCACTTGCAGATTTGAAACTTAAAGACCAGTCCCCTAGGCCAACTGAAATATGTCTATAGCTCTGATTCCTATTAAAGTGTCTTCTGGCTACAAACCATGACTTCTCTCCAATCACTCCATCACTTTGCTCTAAATCAACTTATATCATTCCATAAATTTAGTTTCTCTGGGGGATCTTCCTCCTCTTCTACAGGAAGACTAATTTAAATCACTCTTAAATCATCACATTAAATAGTTTCTACCAATGACTGCAAGGGGAGCCAAGAAGTATATTATGCAAAGTCTTAAAATGCTGTCCATGCCTTTTCAGTTTGATCATAAAATCAGATGTAGCTATTTTATTATGAGGGGTTTTAATAAGTTTACCTTTTAAACTAATGGACTATAATGGGTTCCTTAAATTTTCCATGTAAAACTCCCTGACATGGGAAACTTTCAATTTCTCCTTAATAACTCATTACTATAAATCAGTTTATTTTCTTTTAATATACCATATGCTAACATAGCATTGAGTTTCAAAAGAGCTTGTACCATTTTCCACCTGATGTGTTAGCTACAAGGCTATTTTTTTCTGAAAGGTAGTACTCAAAGCAATTTCATTTTATTTCCCTCCACAGAAGATATCAGATATTTAAGGGCTCCCATAAAAGACCTAACCTTAGATATTTCAGAATGACCTGTTTCTTGAAGATTTCATTGGTTTCTCTCATGCCAGAAGAGATTTTTCAAAATAGGTTTTAAGTCTGTTGTCATATATTTGGTATATATTTTACAATGTAATCTTGGTTTTTCATAGCTTGTAGTTAAATATTGATAGTAGAACACAATTTCTGGATAGTTTCCTCTCCAATTAAAAGGTAATAATGATAATGATAATGAAATAGTAACATCAATAATGATGGTGGTGATGTTATACTTAAAATAACAGCATTGGTTTATTTTTGGTTCTTCAAAACTTTGCACTTAAATAGATTTCTAAAACAAAAAAGAAAGGGGTGATAAAATACAACTGATACAAATGTCAGTGAAAAGTAAATAATAATGCTTTCTGAAGATTCCAAATTTAGAAAAAAAGTCATGGAAAGTGATTTGTGAATACAGCACAACTAATCATAATCTGGTTCCTAAATTTCTCCTAAGTAAAAGGTCTATTCACTTAGTCTGTTTACTGGTCTGCTTTCAGGATGAAAACTCACAGTTTTTTTTTTTTTTTTCAAACTCCTGTTTCCAACATCTGATCTCAAACAAACAATCCCTATCCATCTAGAGATTTGGCCCCATGTTAAGCCATGGTTGGGCTAGATTAGCTTTTTTGATAATTAAAGGATCTACTGTTCTCTTTAGTGTTCAATAAGCTACAGTCAAAGGAGAAATAAATATTGTCAAGTTTCCTTTATGTCATCATAGCTAGGATAACCATTTTTGGCAAAGTAGATTTGCAGTGACAGAAGAAATGAATCACAGGCATGGTCAGGTCCTGATGTTGCCTTCTTGGTCTGCATGGGGCAGGAGGTGGTTGTATAGGATAGAGAAAACTGCACTTATAGGTGGAGTGGTGATTATTCAGGAGGAGCACTCAGGATGGTGTTTATTTAAGCTACAAATTCATCAATTACTATGCCAATGAGAATCCTAGATTATAATAGGGCATGTAATCAAAGGGTGTCGAGGCATGGAGCACCCAGTAGTGAATGCTTCTCTCTATCCTCTTTTGAACATTTATTCTACATAGTGGCACACATAGCACGCTGATTGTGGGCACCTGGAGAGAAGAGTGGGTGGGTATTGCTTCTGATGGAGAATCATTCACTGAACACACATCACACAAATTGGCTAAATGCTATCAAACTAAGAAATTAGTGTAAAAACCAATCATAGGAGTCAGTACACAATGTTTCATTCAGAATCAACAAGAAGATGATGGCATAATTCTAAAGACAGGAATATTTGAACTTAAAGTATCAGAACAGAATGAACAAAAGAAGAAAGGGACATACCAAGGACAGAAGGAGGGAGAAGCGAAAAAAAGAATAGAAAAGGTAAAGATTTAAAGGAAGAAAAGAAAAAACAAAACAAAACAAAACAAAACAAAACAAAACAAAACAAAACACTCTTTAGCAGGTGCTGTGTCCCTCCTGCAATGCTAAGCATTAGCTCTAGGGAAATTTTTAAGGTTTGTGTGAACTATAGAAATTTGTCTCAAAGTCACTGAAAAACACTGGATCTAATTTACCCCTTATGCCATCCCATCAAAGGCAGACACTGAGAAGTTATGAACAGAGGTCAAGACTTTTTTTGTTTCTCTCTACCTTAGATACCAATGGGCTGTGGCTTGGGTGCCACTGCTTGTTGTAGGGCAAACTTTTAGAACCAATTGAAATACATCTAGTGAATGGGGCTGCTCTTTAGTTGGGCCCAACTGACTGTGCACTAGATCCCACCATGTCTACTTTTCCCCCTTACCACATGGACCTTTTACTGACTTACTTCTTTTTAATTAAATTCTGATGCTGTCATAGAGAATCTAGGGCACTGAATCTAGCGTAGTGTTCTAATATCAGGTATTTTACAGCTTGGCTTCACCACTTACTAGCTCCATTTTTTATCTGAGGCAGATTATCTAGCTTCTTTATGGTTCAGAGAATAACAAAACCCACCCCAGAGAAAATGCTTAGGGCCTTTACTCTTACATGCTACAACCATTCTCAATTACTCTCCTCCTTAATTTTGGGCACCATAAATGGGTTGATTCCATGAAAAGTTAGCACATGACAAAAGGACCTTGTTTTATTTAAGAGAAGGATGAAGTCAGGTGAAAGATCAAAGTCAGGAATAAAGAAAGGACCAGAAATATCAAAGTGAAAATATTTGCAAATTGCATGTAAGAGAAATATTTAAAATCCAGAACACATGAAGAATGACTATATCTCAATAAGAACCATGTAACATGGTTAAAAATAAATGGTTGTAAAAAATGAATAGACATTTCTTCAAAGATGAGGCACTAACGACTAACAAGTATGTGAAAGACTCTCAAAATAAAACATACTTGATTGTTTGGGAAATGCAAAATAAAGCACAAGGAAATACCACCTCATACCTATCTTAATGGTACTAAATAACAGAAAACATGTATTGGCAAGGATGTGGAGAAATTTGAACCATATTTATTATTGGTAGGAATATAAAATGGCATGATCTCTGTAACAAACAAAAAAAAAGTATGCAAGCTCCTTAAAATATTAAGGAGAGAATTAACATATGATCCAGCAATCCCATTTCTGAGTATATCCAAAATAACTGAAAATAAAATATCAAGATTATAACACACCTATGTGCATAGCAGTGCTATTCAGAACAGCCAATCCAATCCAATACCCATCAAAAGAAAAATGGAAATAATCCAATATCCATCAAAAGAAAAATGAAGAAACAAATATGGTGCAGAGAGACTGAAAGCATAATGATAGCTGCCAGAGGTTGGGGAGGAAAGTCAGGAAGTTGTTTATTGGACAAGTTTCAATTTTACATGATGAAAATTTCTAGAAACTGATTAAACAACAAGGTGAATATAACTAACACTACTGAACTATTATTAAAAATTGTTAAAATGATAAATTCTATACATTTTGTCTACAAAATTTACTAAAAAGGAAATGTATGCCTACAGGTGTCCTATATTGACTGTCCACAACACAGAACCTGGCTCTAGGGTCTGTATGTCAAGTTCCATTGAAATAAGACTGCTGACCACTTTTGTGAGAGAAACCAGGCCACCATTGGGGGCTCCACCTCTCATTAGCTTGGAATGAATGTCTCTTAGTTTCCTTAGCTTTATTTTAATTTTCAGATTTATTGAGCTACAATTGACATACTGCCATATAGTATAATGACTTGTCCTACATATATTGTGAGTTGAATATATCAATATGTTTAGTTAACATTCATTACCTTTGCAGTCAAAACAGATGTTTTTCATTGTGATAAGAACTTTTAGGACTCATTCTCTTAGCAGTATGATAGGCAATATACAAAGTCCATCACTAGCTGAAACGCCCTTTCCTGAAATGTGTAGAGAGCATATTCTCATTCTTAAATATGTTCTCACATTCTCTCTTCCTCACTCAAGGTTTCATCTGTCATTCTCAGGCTGAAATCTCAAAGTAAACCTATAAGAAACTCAGGAGCCAAGCCAAAATCTTCATGTGATTACCCAAACTCTCCTTTTGTGAAGAAGCCAAACCACCAGCGTATAATCTTAGACCCCTCCTTCTTCCTCAACATCCCTCCATTGAAGCCAGGCTTCACATCCTAGAGTCTCCCCTTTAAACATTTCTCAAACATGTGTATCATGTAACATCTCATCATTTACTATTTTATAAAGTATACCCCCTATCAGATTTCTGAATAACTGTACATTATTTTCCCCATAACAACTCTCTTAAGTTGTTTTCTTTATATTAGAAATTCATGGGTGAATCAGCCAGAGTTTCTGGCCCCTGGTGTACCCATGGGATACATATAAGGAAACAGGCCACTTCAAGGATGCTATGATAGTGAGCATATGATATTATTGCAAGGCACAGAAACACCTAACCTTGTCTTAGTCATAGAAGGTCTCCTGGAAGCAATAACAAACAAATGGCCTCCAAATTCTGAGTGCAGGTATTAGGCAGGTACAGCAGCTGTTGATGTTTCCTGGACCAATGTCCATTTCCCCCTCTTCAGGGGAGAGTACCCTGATATTCGAAGAACATATGCTCCTACCCCACAAATCTATTCTTGTGGTTGATTGGAACTGATTCAAATATGATTCAAATATGACACTCCAACACCATTTCCAAAGTGAAAAATAACAAAGAATCATCTACTCAGAGTGCTCCATTCCCATCTCACCATCTAGGTGACTCAGAAGAGAACCCCTGGCTCTCTCCAGCTAACCCCAGGATTCTTGTTGGAGATGCCCTTTTCCACCAACATACATGAAAGACCAGGACACAAGCCTAAAAATATTGTTGTATTTTGGTGATTGTACATCATGAAGTAAGAGGCTGAGAACACAGAGAAGGGACAAATGACAATAGCCTTGATTCAACCAACACTGTCTGGGCTTAAGAACACAGCTATGCTGGCAGTTGCTTCTGAAAAAATGTATCATTCTAATGGCTCAAGTCAGGTTGAGCTGGATTTTCTATAATTTTTAAATAAGAGAATACATTGGAGGAAAAGCATCTACTAGGAAGAAGGGATCATATAGCCAAAAGCCCAAAGGCCAAGAAATCACAGCCCTGACTGCAAACCCAGTTCTGGAGACCAAAGAGCAGTTGTGAAGTATGATTTAGAGAACCTGGAAAGGTTAAGAACCACATCTTCCAATTCACTGTTTTTCTGCCAGAGCCACTGTACTAAAATGCAAATTTGATCTTGAAATTCCTCTCCCTTGCTTAAAATACTTTACTGACATTTCAAAGGTTTTAGGACAAAGTTCAAACCTATTAGCTTTGCACCCAAGGCTTTTGATGGTCCTCCTGCTCACTCATTCCCTCTGTAGTTTCAATTCCCATATCTCTCCCACAGGCACCCTAGGCTCCAGATTAATGGAACAACCTGCAGTTTTCCAAACATGCATGTTGTTTCACGCCTTTGTGCCTTCATATTGTATGTATTATATAATTTTATCCTCACAAAAGTCCCATGAACTAATTTTCCAGATGGGGAAATGTCCATATAATTTGAGGAATATCAAAATTAAAAGATAACTGAGATTTGAACATGAACATGACAATGCATCACCAAGGTATTGACTCACTCTTCTCTGCCATCACTCACAGCAGTTCTTTTAACTTCTGATTCATGGGTCACTATATTTCACAGCCCGGTATTTTGATGGAATTTTGGCATTTCATTATTTCAGGGATGGGGACTAGAGATTTGTTTATGAATTCTTTCAAGAAACTGCTACTAAAATTAGCAGACTTACATTTTTTTATTATTTACCTCATAGTTGTGAACAACTTTTTGCCAGGCACTGAGTATCACTGAGTATCACTTGGGTGCCATGGCCAAGATATGGCCCTTGTTTCCCAGTGCTTACAGAAATATACTACTTAAATTGAGTTCTCATTGAGAAGGTTTCCTAACCACATGTGGGAATTTGCTTTCATACACACATGGAACTCCATCACTGCTGCTACAGAGGAAATATCAGCGGCTGCATTATTTTCAACTGATGGCCAGGCCATGGGTTATATCAGAGATTAATTGATCTGTTAAATGGAAAAAGGTAGAGAAAAGACTGGGAATAAATCAATGAAGGAAATGGTGCTGTGTCTTATATAACTGGGATCAATTGTGTTACAGCTCACTCAGCGAGGCTCCAGATTGCAAAACAGCCTGCTCAGAAGGGGTCATGAACAGGGCAAATCCCTGATTTAATGACACACGGAATTTTCATTGCTTTATTTATACTCTATTTCTCACTAAAGTGAACAACATTTCTTAATGGCACCAATTCTAGAGGATCACAAACCATGAATGTTTTGTGTTTGCTTCTAATTGGGACAAAACTGATCATCATTCAATTGTCTATGTAGAGAATGAAATATGTAAGAACTAAAAGGAAAGAACACATGCTTCAAAGTGGACAGCAAGAATTTAATGAAAGTAAGAGAATAGGATTATTTTATTGTCAAGTCTTTAAAAGTGCTCTAAGAAAATCTAAAAACCACTTTATAAGTATGACTTGGTAGGAGAAAACAATGAAATTAAATAAAAAATTATGAGAAAAAATTAGAGAAGATTGTTGAGAAATGAAAAATTAAAAAATAAATTTCCAATATTGCAAAAGCATCTTTTGTGAACATAAAAATATATCTGCCCTTCCTCCCCTTTAAGTGTTGGGTGGGGTGATCTGAGAGATAAAAAGTTGGATTTTATCCCAGTTAGCCTAAGTGAAAATGATTAAGGCCTGATAGGCAGTATGCCAAGCGGCCTAGTACAATAACCAGTAGATGAATTATGTGTGCTGCCCTGCAGGGCCTGCAGAAGTGAGGGGAGGAGACACCCAGATAACCCTCTTGGGAAAGTCACCTCCAACACCTCAGCTGAAACCTGTGGGTTATATATACATAAAATGCCAGGCAGGAACAGGAATAAAGCCATTATCCCATCCTGGAAAAGATAATTTTTCCCCCGTAACTGCAGTGGCCATCAAAAATGGACTTATTTTTCTTGTGCTCTGAGTGCCTGAACTAGCTTGTTTCTCAAAAAGATTATTATAGATAGAAGTTTTGTTAAACCAGTCAACCAGAAGTGATGATGAATTAAAATGATTAACTTTTTAAATAGACTTCATATCCAAAGATTAGGAAAATAGATAATGCTACCAAGAGATCTCTGCTTATGTGCTCTATGTTAATGATGTTAATGCGACAAATTGCACTTTAAATGAAGCGTGTCAAATTCTAAAATATTATTCTTGATTCTCTTAAAATTACCTGAAATGTCCTCTTATCAACACAAGTCAATAAAACATAAACAGGCATAATTAGTAGTAGAAAACACTTAATAGCTAGTCTTAGCTAGTCCAGGTTAATCCTTTGGCATGAATTAGATTATGGAAAATTTAAATGGCAACTAATTTCAAAGACTTCCATATACAGTGGGGATTTTACTTAACTAAGCTTAGTGATTACTTGAGAGTTAACTAGAGCAATTAAGGAGGCAGGAAACTAGTGACAAATCATGTTAAATGACAAAGTCTAACATGAATTAGAGAATTAACATGAAACCAAAAACAAATC
The DNA here is from genome assembly GCF_000260355.1 of Condylura cristata. NCBI lineage: Eukaryota > Metazoa > Chordata > Mammalia > Eulipotyphla > Talpidae > Condylura > Condylura cristata. Next base: position 75,472,335 of record NW_004567103.1, on the reverse strand, counting down.
ATTTTATTACATATTTAACAAATTGAAATAGATGGGGAAATAAAGAAATAAAGGTTTTATAAAAAAATAAGGTGAGGGTAAAATGGTACTTTGAAATTCAGAATAATATACTTTATATTTCATCTCCTTGCAGAGATGGAAATTGTCTGAGACAGAGTACTTATTTGCTAATTATTTTTTTTTTGGGGGGGAGACAATTATTTCTAGTTTAAATGCATATTTTACAGTTGAGAAAATGACTTTGCCAGTGGTGACAGAATCAGATAGGGTATAAAAAAGTTCTAAAATTAAGACTGCCTGATTGCTAAGCACTTCACTCCTAATACAAAAGTAATAATACAAGGTTTGAAATAAAGAATCAGGTTTTATTTTATTATTAAGAAGGTAGTCACAGGGGTTCACTGACTATATTCCTGTTTTTTCTCATGGGGAAAAGGCAAAGAGACAAACTCTTTGTTTGTTGATTTGTAACTGTTTTCCATTCCTTATCTTTCCCTTACACTTTGCAAACACCAATGGTAGCACTTTGTATGTAGTGGTATCTGAACCAGTGGGAAAGAACATGGGTATTTTTTAAGAGACCAGACTGTTTGGGAGACTGAATTTCAGCTTTATCACTTATTAACCAATAGGTTTGAAGTAATCAACCTAATGTCTCTCAGTCTTAGCACCCATCATAAAATGGCTCTTATAATACCATCTAACTTATAGGGCTATTGTGAGAGTTGGGTGAATTATTCATGAAGCTTTAGAATAATTCTTTCCGACATGTGACAAACATTGTATAAGCATTAAAATAAAATTGCTGATTTCACTCATATGTGAAATACAGAAAAAAACAAGGAAAAGAACAGACAAAGCTAAGCCAGACCAAAATCTAGGAATCTGATTGTAGAACTGAGGCTACCAGAGCGGGAGGATGAGGTGGGAAGTAAAAGGGCGAGCAATAGGCTATAGATGCTTTGACTGTGGATATGATGTGGCAACATACATCTAATGAGGCAGGAACCTATACTTTTGTATCATACACAGTGTTGCAAATGAATGTATCTCAATAAAACATCAACATAAATGAAATGCTTTCTGAATGACTATGTTTCATTGTACCCTTATTAACTAACACTGCTCAGCAATTAATGGGGTTTCTCTACCCAGGAATGGTCTAAGAATTTGGCAAACTCTGAGCAATTGTATCTCTTATTATTTAAATTAAGTCAAAAGATACATAACTATGACATATATGTATGTCCTGTAAGGTACTTCACAATTATTTATTACTTGCTGAAAACCAAGTAGGCAAAGGAAGGAACAAAGTAGTCCTGTTAACATCTACGCCTCATTAAAGTTTCAGCTTCTTTTAAAATCCAGGAACACAAATGAGTTATCAGAGGAATTTCCTTTCCTTTATGAGGCATAGATACATATTTGAACATAACCACTAAAGAAAATTAAATTAGATTTCCTAACTGGCCAAATGGCATACTGGGAAGGGGAAAAGGGGTACAGACAAGCAGACAGTCAAATTATCAGGACTAGGAATGAATTGTGAAATCTAAGATGAAGTTGATTTCCTGTACCAATTAGACCCTTATCTTATGGGCATTTTATTTGAAAAACATAATGTGCTATTTTGGCCAAAATATTACAAAATAAAAGTGATTGTTAACTGATTGAAGAACTTATTAAAAAGGCAAATGAGCACATGACAAATCAAATTGAGAAAAATTATATCCTCTCAAAAAGTATAGCAATGATTATTTGGCCAAACAAGTGTAGCAAATGTCACAAAAAGAGAGGGAGCATATAAAATTTTCCTATAAATCCTTTGAGATATAGCTTAACTATTCTTCTTTTTGGGATATAATTCCAACTGTTTGGTTCAGACTGTTTTTATGATCTTCTTTGACTAATAAAGTCTGGGAGTTCCTAGTTTTGGACTTTAAAGGCATTGCAACTTCTATGCTCACTCTTTTATCACTATTGAAAGAAGTCTGATCTAGTCCTCTAAAAGATGAATATCACTTGGAGTGAATATGATACATCTCAACCAGGTGTCCTCTTGACTAGAGGCTGACAGTGAACACCAACCACCAGATGTGTGACTAAGGCTGTCAGGTGACTGGAGTCACTAGAATGATCCTTACCAGCATGAAAAACACCCAGGTCCAATTACTTGACCCACAGAAATATGAGCAAATAAATGGCTGTAGCTTTAAGTCATTAGATGTTTGGGGGTAGTCTGCTACACCGTAATAGATAACCAATAGCTGGTTTTCAAAGTTATTAAAATAAAACTGAAATTAAGGAACTTTAGGATTCACAAAGAGGCAAAGAAGGAAAGCACACAAAATAATTCTGTTGTTGCTAAGCTATGGCAATTTGGCTTAGAATATTTTCTAAATTTACAGTTACATAGAATTCCTGGCTCTCCATGCAGATGTGAGTAACTTTGCTTGATTTATGTTACTTGAGTTAATAAGAAGGAAAAAAAAAAGATGAAATATAATACATGGTTGATGTTTCAAACATTTAGAAATCATTTTGAGAATACACTCTAAGAAAGTAAAATATTTCTGAGAATTGGGTTAAGGCCCATGACTTGCAACATATGCTTTCTTCATGATAGGAGTGAATCAAACTCAATGTGTTTATCTCATTTCTTTGAGATTTTTCTTATGTTTGTCCTTACTTCTGCTGTCCTTCCAATCAATGGTCACTGTGAGGGTTTTATGATACATGAACTTGGCTAGGCAGACTACATTTCCTAGAACCCCCTTTACATATATTTCAGAGTCACAGAAGGTTCCTGGAGATTTGTAGGATGTAACTAAAGCAGTGACCATTTTATAGCTCACAGGAATTCTATGTAACTGTAAATTTAGAAAATATTCTAAACTGGTGATGGCTGAGTATGAAGCAGCAGCTGAATTTGCCACTGCTCTACCTCCCTCTGGATCCTTTACAACTTTCCTGACTTCTGAACCAGATGTGCATTTCTATCTCTGTGACAACAGGCTCTTACAGAATACCCCTATAGCTAAGGTCAGAGGCAATGATGTAAGTTTTAGTTAATTATCATAGCTAACTATCATAACTAGCACAAGTGGGCATACCCTACTTGTGATCTCACCTTCCTAAATATCAGCTCCATGAACTTCATGTTCCAACTTAAGTGCAGAGACAAAAACCTTATCAAGATTGCTTAACTAGCTTCCAAAATTGTGTAAGCCACGTCCTGTGCTTAACAAATCTACTGGTTTTGCTTTTTGGGTTGAATCTTGATTGGCACAGTCATTGTTTTGATCATAATGACTCTGACAATGTGTCACCTGGTTGGTAGATCCTCCAGATCTATGGTGAAAAGTCAGTAAATCTCAGACTTGAAATAGGTTAGGAATTTAGAAGTGACAGATAATGAAGATGATGAGGATAAAAAAAATTAACACATCTAGAGAGTTACATATGTATGTGTAAGCTCTCAATGCTAACAACAATAGCCCTGTTAAGACAATAGCCCTGTTAACTATTAATACCTCTTCCTTTACTAGAGGTACAGAGAGATTAAATAATTTACAAGTAAGAGGAAAAGTCAATAATTAAAGTTAGGCATTTCAGTTCTATGTATCACGTATTCTTATGTACTACCCTAAGGTCCAAGTCCAACTTTACTTAGAAATTTCTATCTGGTCAACCTGTGCTTTAAAAAACACTTCATAATGAAAAGCTAACTGATGACAACACATGAGGTGACTTCAGTATTGGTCCTGATTTCACTAACTAGCTTGTTTCTTAGATAGGTCACACTAATTTCCGTATTATGTAAAATGATCTCAACATTCTCTTCCAGAAATAAAAATTCTTAAATCAGTGCTAAAGTTCCAAGAATGATAATATAAGGCCTTTGAAAGAAAGGTGTTACATACAATCCAATAAGCAAATGAAACATGCAACTATATATTTGACTCCCTTCCATTTGCTTTTATACCACCTCCCCTGTCTAAAATTACACTGTAGCTCTCTACATCCTTATAAATAGCCATTTTTATATGCAGACAATGTTATTTATTCACACATACAATTGTTAATATAAGAAATGAACTTTTACTATACGTTGATTGAAAAAATATACACAATAGAGGGCATGTCACAAAGGGTATTATTTTTAAGTGAATTAATCATAAGACCATCTGAAGACTTGAAAATTAATAGTGCTTATTCACTGTAAGAGGAAATCTTATGGGGTTGCTGATTTATGAAATTCTTGCGGATACTTTTCACTTCTCTTTAGGTTCTTGGAGCACATAAACAGTGGTAAGCTTCAGTGAACTGTTCACTGTTCTCCATCTACTTAAATTTTATTCAATTTATTTTACAAATGCAATCATGCCTATGAAACATGTTTTAAAAACAACAGAAAGACAGTTTTACATGTCACCTTTTATTATTTTTAGATCTACTGCTTTTTTTGTGTGATTGTTTTTAACTCTGTATTTTATATTTTAAAAGTTTCTTTTTATTTTTGTGATCTTTTAGCTAAGTTTTCTCCAAGAATTAAAAAAAGAATCAAAAGGAAGGGATCAAATTAGGACTAGTAAAATAAGATATTGATAGTATAAAAGTTATTTAAAAATGGTCAATCAGCCCAGGAAGAGCAGGTGTTGCCCACTTTCACAGGCCAGAGTCCAAATCAGTGACCTTTAGAATATGGCCAAGCCTATATTGAGCCAATGGATATAATATAAAGTGGTATAACAGACACTCACTGGGAAGGATCAAGGTGACATTGTACTTAGAAACATAACAACTGCTGAATAATAAGTGAACATCACAGAAACAAAGGTTTTGCCAGTTATTTTTCTTGTTTGACCCTGTGCCGGGAAGGAATGTACTTTTCTCAGAAGGGGAAAGGTATACTATCATGCACATGTTATGATACTCCTAGAATCCATCTTTTAAAGAACATCAGTAGAAAAGAAGAACATTCAACTCACTCCTGGGAAGTTACCATAATTTACTTAGTTTCCTTCTAGTAGCAATCTTTTTTATTTATTTACTTATTTTAAGATTTATTTCTTTACGCATTCAGGACTGAGGTATAGGCCAGAGGTGCAAGGACAGTGAGAAGATTCACCAAAGACAGAATGGGGTTAGAAGAACAGGCAGACTGACAAAGTACATTGCTGAAGGGAGAAATGGGCAGGTCAGGAGAGGTCTGCCATGCCACGTGGGTCACCTCCCTGGCTGGGGATCAAACTAGAGCTGATGTGGCTGGGGCTAGCTTCAGGGGGCTGCACTTTAACCTGTTGCAGCACCAGGGAGGGCCTTCTAGTAGCAATCTTAATGGGGTTACTGAAGGTGATGAAGTAAGGATTAAAGGTTCCCAGGCGTAGTTCAATACCACCACATCAGATGTGTCTTTCTTGATCCCCTTTAATTCTACCACTCTAATACAAGCTGAACCAGTGTCACTTTTCTGTTTTGCCTTTCACATGTTCCTGTACTATACTGTAAATGCACCGTATATCTCTCTCTCTCCCAATAGACTTTAATTAAGGGCAAATACTGTGTCTCACCAATTTATATTCAGTATCTAGCATAGAATTTGATATATGGGAAATGTGTCAGTGAATGGAGGATAGAATTTCTTAAATATTATTAGTTTACAGAGAACTGAATTCAAGGTAGAAATTCAAATGGAGATTTTTTCCAAGTCTAAGTAACAATTATCAAATATTGTGTTTTTCTGGCATTGATAACTGCCTTTAATTGTTTCCAAAAAAAAAGGTACTATTTGTTCTTTTGAAACCACAAAGGCAATGGCAAAAAGCCCCCAATATGACTGTGATCCCAACTAAAATTTTTCAACCCAAAAGAAATAACTTTGATCTATTCAAAATGTATGAGCTGCTTTTTTTTTTGTCACCATAAATTAAAGATACAAAAACTGTATTTAGGATTTACATATAGACTCCAACCTCATTATGATGATTGTACCTAGAAGCCCGGGAGTTTTGAATCATAAGTATACTTCAGGAAAAAAAAAGTGCGCTTTTAGAGGAGGGAAAAAAGCTGCAAAGAGCTACAACAATAACTCGAGTTTAACTGGAGATATTCATCACACAATCCCTGAAGAGCAGGATAAATTGTTGAGAGCATCAGCAGACTGTCTATTCATTGGGCATATTAGCATGAAAGGGGTATTGTTTGGCCAGTGGAGCCTGACCTCTCTTCCCTACAGGATAATGCATTTGAGATCTTTAAAACTGTGATTTTAGATACAGTACATAAGATTTGCTCCAATCTTAACTATTAGAATTAGAAAAATTATTAAAGCCTTAAATATAACTTGTCTGTTTGGCCAAATAACGAATTAGGACCACATTTATATTCTAACAGAATATAGACACATATATGACCAATTATTAATTTCCTCTGGTAATGGCATGCGGGAACTATGAGAAGGCATGGGTAACTGAATATGACAAAATCACTTTATAAATATATATTCTTTCAAATGTTAAACAATAACCCCAAACTAAAAATTAAGCTTTCAAAATTTAGGTTTCAAAATCAAAACTGAAAGAAAAATATCACCTTTTAAATCAATTTATTTTATTTTAATTAATGAAAGCACATATATTCACTGGACTTTTATGAAAAGACTGATTTGATATCAGTGAAGGGAGACCATTTCTAAGACACACAAACAAGAAATCAGAGATGAAACATACCATAATTTGTCCTCTCTAAAATGCTCTGGCACATATACTAATATGGAGAACTCTATGGTGGTCTACACAACTATTTCACCCTTCCTATCTGAATATGTGGGTAAGTTAAGATTGACACACTTTTCAGAACCAGCTACTCTTAAATGGCCCTGTCTAATTAGATTTTGCCATGCCCCCACATAGAGTGAATGGTCAACATATCCCAGAGATAAAACAATCATACATGCTTTCTCTCTAACCACAAGGGATTGATTAAGGAAAGAGAGGTAATCAATTTTAGGTCTATGAAGGGGAGACTACTTGGTCACTTTGGGAAAGATAGTTCTTAGTCCTATGAAAATTTTTGGGTGATGTACTAAGAGAATATAAAAGCTTGAATCAGTCACAATCATTTATCCAATTTGAGGAAAGATGTTGACACAATGAAAGGGCAATGGAAATATTAATATATAAAATGATAGAAACTAAACCTTCACAAATTGCGAAAGAAGTCAACTTATTTCAGGAGTCCTTATGGCTGCTGCTGGTGCTGAGTCTTTTGTGACTTGCAGCCAAGTACATTGTAATTATTATAACTATTATAGGAACTATGGATTAGAGCTGATTTTTTTTTAAGATTTATTTATTTTTTTCATACAGGACTGGGGTACAGGCCAGAGATGCATAGGGTGAGAGGATTCACCAGAGACAGAGC
>NW_004567103.1:75440459-75463435 GCF_000260355.1 Condylura cristata | reverse complement strand
TATATATATTTCAATGTTATAATTTTAAAAGGATGTTGTTTATGCTGCATTCTCAAGAAACAGATAGTGAGAGGAGGATTTGTGTGAAAGTGATTTACTAGCACAATTTCTTACAAGTACTTGGTAGGCATGTAGTGAAGTGGGAATAGTTAAGAAAAAAAGTCATCCCTGGTGGCGCAGCATGTGAAAGTACAGCACTAAGATGTTAAAGCCACATCAACATGAGTTCAATCCCTGTCCCGGAGGTGATCCACATGGCACAGCAGACCTCTCCTGACCTGCCCACTGCTCCCCTCAGCAGAGTATTTCCTTTGTCGGCCTGTTCTGCTCCCCATTCTGTCTCTGGTGAATCCTCTCACTGCCCCTGCAGCTCTGGCTGTACCCCAGTTCTGTATGAATAAATAAATAAATCTTAAAAAAAAAGAAAAAAGAAAGGAGGTCAGACAAAGATGTAGTATTAGATCATAACATGGGGTTGATCCTTTCAAGTTAAAGGAGATGGAGACTCTTATTGTCCCTTTTCCTATTCCTAGAATGTTAAGAACTTCCCCTATGGAGAAGTAATTTCTTCTTCTATAGGTAGAAACACTTGACAATAGTCCACCCATCCAGAGAAAGACACCTAGGGCTGAGCATTAGGAACATACATGAAAAAGGATCTTAGGGAATATGCATGGAACACTGACTGTATCTGTTAGAGTTATTCATAGTATTAATCTGAAATCTTCACTGTTTTATTGAATAAATATGAAAGCCTTCATTTTGTGATTGTACTCATTCATATTAAATGTTTATTTTTCATAAAAAGAGTAATGAATAATAAAGTATTATTGCCTTAGCACTTCTTACTGGGAAGGAAGATTTGAAAAGTTTTATACTCTAAAATGAATATATTAACCTTCTATGGAAAATCTTTTCAATGAGGGGGAAGTAAAGATTACACACAGGCATAGGGCCCATGGATTCAGGGGCAGAGAATCTTCATGAAGGCAATTTCTGGTGGTAGAGGTCCCTCCTGTCCACCCCTTTACTGAAAATTCTGAGATAAGGAGAAATCGGTAGTAGGCCATAGAGAAGCAGAAGAAGAAAGGAGACAGGGTGTTAGAATTTGGAATCCATGAAGCATTCCTCAGTGCTGGCTCCAGACACCAAGGGGAATGAGCTGGGCTAGCCCTCCCTTTCCACTGAGACCAAGACTTTGGACAACTCCTCCCTCTGCCATCCTCACCTACTTATACAGATGATAACAAACAAAATCCACAGTGCTCCAATCCAGGAATCCACATAAGGCAACACACATGTTTAGAAAGCAAGGAGCAAGCATCTGAGCATAATATGGGAATGCTGAAGGAGAAGAATAGAAGCTGAGACTTATACAGAGGACATGGGATTCAAGTGCCTAACAAAGATCTTAGAATAAAAAATCAAAAGGAAACTAATCTATGAAGTCTCAGAAACACAGAAAGATAGGTTCAGGATCTTAGGAAAGTGGTCCAGGAATAGAATTCTTCACTTAGAAGAGTGAAGATGTTTAAAAAACGTAGGAAGAGATGCTGAATTAGATGAAAATAAACATGGAAGTCATTCTAAGAAAATAAATTAGCAAAAGGGAGAATATCAGAAATTGAAAATAATAATATACAAATAACCCACATGGAGGAAAAATAGTAAAATAAGATTTAAGAGAAATGAAGAAGGGAACCAACTTAACTATCCATTGACTGTTTAAAGAAAAGTGCATAATGTACTCAATGGTGCACTATTCAGTTACTCAAAAAGATAACATAGTGCTTTCTGGGACAAAAATGGGTCTTGAAACAATCATGTAAACGAAATAAGCCAGAAAGCGAAAGGCAGTTACCAATAGTGTTCATTCATATGCATAACATAAAAAATAAACAAAGTAAACAAGCTGGTAGAATACAATGAAAGTAATTCAGAGTCTCTGAAAGCTACAGCTTTTACCAGAGGGCATGCGTAGTCAGGGAGATAGGGTAAGGGAGGAAATGTGATATGGTATTTGTACTGGAACATTTGTGTATACATTGGTGTGAGGGAAACGTGAACATATGCAAGTAAGAAGTTGCAATTCCAAAATTACAAGTGATGTAAATTATTTGCAGATCAATAAAATTTAACAAGAAAAAAGAATAACAATAAAATTTAATCTGAAATTGAAATAAATAACGTGTTAGAAATTAACACCACTAGGTTTAAAAAATTGATGACATGTGGAGATACCAAATGTTGATTACCATTTGTTACAAAGCCAACTGAAATTTGGGGAAAGGAATCTCCCTGACTGACAGCAATATGCCAGACTGTTTATAACCTTTGCAAAAATCTGTGATGGTCTGAATTATTCAACTGGTATAAAGTGGACTAGAGTGACTATTAATTATCTGATCTCCACTAAAGATTTGTGGTTGGCATCTATTAGGAACTTTCCAAGTAATTATTGCCTATGGGAGAAGAAAGGGGAGAATTAGTTAACCAAATTGACTCCAATATAAACTCTAATGTTACCATAATTGTTGTTATGAAGGGCATATTATATGTTGGTAATACCCCAGATTTCTAATTATATATTTCAGCATGGATTAGACCAAGCTACATCACTTGTTGAAAAGTGAAGTTCCCTTCTTTATTCTAAAAGATGAATTATATACTCAACATTTTGAAAATTATCTCCTTTTCCAATTCTGAAGGTCAATCATAGGTCTATTTAAGCTGACATGGTAGAAAAATTGATGTTGTGTTGGGATACTCCAGTTAATCACCTAACAAGTTTCCTCCGCTGACTTCTCAGGTATGGGAATCAATTAAGATAGGGTATTTCAGGAATTAGGGACAACAGTGAAGAGCAAAGATGCACAGGGAAACTTAGAGATTCTGAACAAAGGCAAATGGGATCTATGGATGGACTTCAGGAGTCCCAAGATTTCATATAACTATTTGAGAAATTCTGCTTGTATACAAATATGTACATGTTAGGTAAGAGAATCCTGGAATAAATGAAAAGGGAGAGGGGGGAAGATAAATGGGGAATGGAAGAGAAATAGTGAGGGACAGAAGTGAGAAAAAAAGGGAGGGAGAAGGGGAGACAAATAACTGTCACTGATAAATGTGTGTCGATGGGGCAAAGTCAACAGGAAAATTTATAGAAAGTGTTTGTAGGATCAGAAAATGAACTTCAAAAGTTCATTTTAAAGATGTGTTCAATCAAACAGGGGCAGGAAACATGAGGATTACACGTGTATCTCTTTAACTTTTGCACTTTAAACTATCAAACCATGTTTTCAAATTGTGATAAAATACAGTAAGGGGAAGCATTTTTTTTTTTAATTATTACAAAAGTTTATTTTTACATCATTTTGCACATTTTTTTTTCCATCTCGATTGTAATCCCTGCGGGTTTCCCATCACCAAATCACCCCTGTGCCACCACCATAGGCCCGTGCATTTCCCTCCCTCCCCCCCCCCCACATTTTTGATCCCATTCCCCACTCCACCCCCACAACATGTCTCTGGTATATGGTTGTTCATTATTTTTGTTATTTTCTCGCCTGCTCCATTATACTCCTGCTATGAGTGAAACCATCTGGTATTTTTCTTTCTCTTTCTGGCTTATCTCACTAAGCATGATCTTTTCCAGCTCCATCCAAGTTGCTGTAAAAGACAGTGTTTCTCTTTTTTGGTTGCTGAGTAATATTCCATTGTGTATATGTACCATATCTTTTTAATCCAGTCATCTACTTTTGGGCATTTGGGCTGCTAGGGGAAGCATTTTTACAAGATTTCTCATTTGCTTAACAGTGATGATGCTGGGAAATGACCTTTTAAAACATTTAAACATTTAATTTTTGATCCTAAGTCCTCTTCCCACAGTTTGCTTTATTAAAACTAAATACATCTTGACATTATAAATTGGGAAAAGTGAGAGGACAGTTCCATTGCAATTAGCAGCCTGGGCTAGTCGTTCTGTGGACTAGATAACTGCAATTATTATAAAGGGCTAATTGAAAATTTTATTGAGTCTCATTCATGGCCTCATGAATTGGGCTTGAGTAAGAAAAGACAAGTTTCAGCAATCTCTGTAGGCTGAGATTAGTTTTCTTTTATCAGGAAGGAGAATCATGGACAGGATAGGAGGAGGAGGGAAAAATCCAGCTCTTCTGGATTCTGCAGTCCTAAGTTGGCACTCATACCAATACCAATCATCAATGTGAAAAGGATTCAGTTTGGCGAAGTGCCTCTATAGGAGTGCTTTTTACTTTATGTACCTAATGTGGTAATCCCACAAGATCATTTATGGGAAGGGAACATAATGTGATTTTGACTAAAGGCAGTGCCGAAGATGGAGCCAGTGCTCTGGTCAACCCTTGGCATTCAGGAAACACTGGACCACAACTGTGATTAATCAATATGTCCTCTATGGCTGCACTCCCAGACTTCCACAAGATATTTACAATTCAAATATATCAAAAGAATTTGTGATCTGTACATGCCAGTTAAACCTCATATACCAGAAATAAAAAATGATATCAAAAATAAGGAACTGTAAAAATAGCAACAAATTAAATGTTCAGCAATACAGGAATCTAATGATCTAGCATTCACAAGATGGTATGCATATAACCATGGAAATGACAACTATGGAAAGAATGTATCACTGTGGCAGAGTGTTACGATAAAATTTTAAAGTTTGAAAAGTAGTAAAAGCTTTTATATTCTTTTTCAAAGATTCTGGGTCCATAATCATGCCATATGGTCATAATGAAGAAAACATTAGGAAAAAATTATAAGAAAACAAAACAAATTGCTAACTGTGTATCATAGGAAAGAGCAGCTAAAACTGTAACTTCAGTACTTATTTTTCATGTATTTTATAATCATATTGTAAGTTATAATGTACTTTTAAATTGAGTTATTATTAGGTAGAAAATGTTAAAATGAAAATAAACATTATTTTCCACTAATATTTCACTTTTATGAATTAAAATTTTTAAGTATCTTCTCCTACTTCAACTTGATTTGTCAACTGCTATATGAAAGTAAAAGCAAAAACAGTAAGAACAAAGTTCCCAAATCTAGAAACGAAAGACAAGAAGTGAAATCTGGCCAAGTCTATACCACAGAGGATATCTTCAAAGATATGGTTGCTAATAGCCAGTCTAGCATTCTTTCCCCACAAGTTATGGCTATTTCTATTGAACAAATACATCTACTAAAGAAAGTACTTGGAATGAAAAAAATCTTCCTGCTATTGCCTTTGAGTGTTGCATTTCTTCTATTTGTCACCTACAAAGCAACCATTCTACCATTCTGTTGCATCTCACCCTAATTCTCCTCTGCTAGACTCTTCTCTCATTCATGGATGTACTGTTTTAGGTAGAGTTGATCTCATCTTCGAGGTCTGTAGGTCCATGTTTACGTAATGGACCATGCTGGCAATCAGGATAGTCCACTGGGCTCCAAGCTTATCCAATGAGAGTAAACCCTATGATTTTAGCTGGAATGATCATCTATCTACCCAAGATGCTAGGCCAGTAGTACAGAAACCTGGTACTGCAGCTTATCCTTTTTACCTGTCATTTGAAAGCCTAAGAATGGAAACCAAGAGAGAAGAAGAATTGAAAATGTAATGAGAATATGGGATTCAACAATGTCTGGGACTTAGTATTTATCACTAGACTTTTCATTTACATGAGTCAATAAATTCCATTATTTCTTGGAGCTAATTTGAGCTTTTAAGTTTTTGTTATTTGCAATGAAAAGACCCCTGACTCATATTTCTACAATTATCCAGCAATATGCACACACATATACTTTCTGGTAAAATAAATGATTACTGATTAAACAAACCACTGTAGTTCTCTATCAGGACATCAAATTGTCTGTGATAATTCACTGCTCTTGTGATCCACTGTCATCTCCCTACTTTGGGCAAATAAATGTGAACATCTAATTAGATATTAAATAGAGAGGTCAAATACTGAATTAAACAGTTGCAATTACTTTGCTTATTTCAAATGGGCATGTTATACTTCCTTATTAATTTTGGCAAGGCAACAAATTACTTTAGATACTCTCATTTACATTTGATAATCTGAACATTTTTATATTTAAAAATAGATTCTAACAAACAAATCTAATTGATAAAACAGAAAAAGGAAGGTACCTAGTCATTCTTGCTCAATCTGGACTTGGACTTTAAATCTGAAAACATGTTTCAATTCTAAGTGGTTTTGAAGATCAGATCTAATAAGGTTAGTTCATCATCCAATGTCTCAGTTATGCTATAGGAAGGGCTGGAAATTTTCATGAGGTCAAAACAATGTCAGTGTATTTCAGAGAAGCTCTTGTAATGATCTTCATTGGATATATTTCTACTGGGAATATAATTCTACAGAAGAGCTTGTAGTAATCATATTTTGATAACATTAAATTACCCACTAGGGAGTTGGCACAGCAGTGATAAGTAATCATGGGTAGTTTAGGGTAAACCATGGTTCTGTGCTCAATAGTGGCTTCTTCAGCATCTGGTCTATCTGATTAATTGGCTTCACCAGCTGAAGCATTTCTTATTCCTTATTAAAACAGGGATAGTGTTGGGAAGGTCAATGAGGTAAATGTTTTCCTTAACCCAGTCTATCCAGGCAGCAATGCCCTTGAGTCAACCAACTGGACTGAGGAATTTGAAAGATGCAAAGTCCAATATGAACCCACACTGAACCATTTAGCTTTTGTGTTAAACAGATGGGCTTAAGTTCCACATGATTTACAGCAATGGTATCATGTCCTACGTCCATACAGATGAAGGGTGTTATATTTAATATTCATTAAATTGCTATAGATTGAACCTGTGTGGTAATTTATTGAGCATCAAGGTTTGTGGTTCAATTCTGCTGGAGATTACTCCTAGGAAATGATCACCTCCAACAGGTATGACCTTATGGAGACTGAGTGGCCCCTCAAATGAGGTTTGAGTGAGAATCAAAGATAGAAATTAAATAGGATGGAAATAGGTGAAACCATTAACACTTACAGGTGGATACCTGGCAGCATTTCCCCATGAAAAGCATAATAGATCATATGGCCTAAGCAATGTTTCCAGCAATAGTCTCAGTGATGTTGCTCAAATTGAACCAGGTTCTAAGAAAAACTGTGGTCCAAGAGCCGCTGTGATGTTAGCCCTGATATGACTGACTGATAGAAGTTGCAGTATGTGTAGGCATCTCAAGGTAGAAAAGATACTATGTCTAAAACATAATATGCAGGTTTAATTTGGCTTCATTGCCTCAGACTGAATTACATTGTTTACAGTTGGGACAATTGACTTGAATGGCATTATCTTTATCTGCCAACTTAATTCCTAGAATGAAGCAAGTAATCATCCACCTCTAACAGATATATGGCAACAGAAACTGTAGTTTGTTTCTGAGGCCAATCAAGTGTGTGACTAAGTTCAAGACTTGAATAGGTGGCAGATGATAGCTCTTACTGACACAATGTCATTATTGCTTGAGCATCTACAGAGAGATGAGATCTTCTTACAGCCAACTACACTTGAATACACAGTGATTGCAAATGAGTTTTCTTGGTCTTGTTACATTTCTGGGGATCATCAGTATAGTCTGAAGATTACAGATGAAGCACATTAATTTGTATGTCTGGTCCAAATGGACCAAAGTAAATGTTAAGCATCCTAAAACTAAAAGCATTTTACTGGCAGTAATCACACTTTTACTATGTTCCTCAGTTAGCTTAATAAAGGTCTGATTGGATATGGAATGGTTTTAGACATAAATGATGTTAAGAATTGTGACAACAAAAATCAGTTGGTTGCAGGAACACACTGACACAGCCACACCCCAGTTCAACAACCAGTGTGATATATTTCTGGAGTCTCAATTCCTCTCTTATGGAAAGAAATGGTACTTTGAGATCCTACAGTCCTCTGTGAAGTCTAAGATGAGAGTTGCAAACGTAGGGACTAAGGCTGCCGTTTACCTCTCTGTTGAGGAATGAGTTTATTTGGACAGTATTTGGATTTTAATTTAAAGTGATGACTTGATCTTCCAGAGATGCAGTACTTGTTGCTATGGGAAGGGTCCAAGGACAAAACAATTCAAAAGGATGTAAGTGGGCCTACTGCTTTGGGACAGATGAAACATCTTGAACTTGGGAGATTTGAGGAAGGCCAATATGCAAAGTCCATGAGCTGAATTTGAGGTCATTTCCCTATCTGGTTGTATGGTGGTGAAATGCTTATTAATTTTGATAAGGTTTTCTTTAAGTTATAGTTAAAGCATTGTACATAGTGACACTTGTGGTGAGAAACATCAAGTCTTGTCCTTAATGGACAAGATGCTTTCAAACTATCCTGATTAAATAGTAAGAGGACTTACAGTTGTCCCAACCTTATTCAATCTATCATAAAGATTACAGAGTTGGGTGTATGGTAAGCCTACTGTTCCCTATTTGATCAACTACACATTTGCCAAATTCTTTTCCTTTCTGGCCAATTGAGTGAGTGATGACACATCTGGATCATGTTCACACACTATGAGACCTTCAATTGATTTCATAAACGAGTGATGAGACATTGGCTGCTCTCTCCTATCATGCAGTCATCACCCTGCAGTTTTTGTCCTTCATTGATTCAGTAGGTATCCTGGCTGCCTTCTTCCCTCTGGCACTGGAGGCCTCATCAGGGTCTAATCTTCATTCTAAACAATCTCTTCAACTGGCATTGTTCCCTAAAATAATTTTTATTTGTGTGGCAGTTAAATATAAATTAATCAGTGATTCTCAAACTTTAGCTTGCATTGGATACATCTGGGGGACTTGGTAAAAACCCAGTTCCTGGGCTCACTCCCAGTTTCTGAGTCAATGGTTCTGAAGACTGAATTTCTACCAACTTCCATCAGCATAGGTTATGCTGATGCTGTTGGTCCAGGAATCACAGTTTAAGAATCACTTGTTCAGTTTTTTTTTTTTTTAAGTTTTGTATTTTGGCATATTTATTTGCTGGTATTTATTTAGTGTCCGTAAGTTAAAACTAAATTGCATGATTTTTGAAATATAGGCATAATTTAGATTTGAAAGTCCTGGATATAAAGAGGATGTGCTTAAAAGGTAGATGGGAAATAACAAGAGCTTAAACTAATCTGGGGAAACTTGATTAAAATAATTCATTATGGAAACCAATCAACCTTAATTTCCAATAGATGACATGACCAGCGAAGCATTCTGCTACATGAAGCAAAAGTCAAGTTTAAATGCTGCCTAATGCATTTGCTAGAGAAGTTCACCAGGTCAAAGTAATAAAATCTACCACAAATTCCTAGGTGCCTTTTTATCTCTGCCTAACAGAAGTAAATAGTTTCTATCTGCCAATAAGACCAGCAGCTTTTAGAAGGTGCTCAGCAAAACCTAGTTAACCTGTAAGCCATTAAAATAAGAATGCAATGTAAAAATAAACTGTTGTAAAAAAAAATCTGCTGATTTGCAAAAGAAACTATCAATAAATATAATGACACCCTTCTGAATGGGAAAAACATATTTAGACACCATATATCTGACAAAAAAATTTATACCCTAAA
The DNA here is from genome assembly GCF_000260355.1 of Condylura cristata. Classification (NCBI taxonomy): domain Eukaryota; kingdom Metazoa; phylum Chordata; class Mammalia; order Eulipotyphla; family Talpidae; genus Condylura; species Condylura cristata. The sequence goes on along the minus strand of NW_004567103.1, from coordinate 75,453,827 downwards.
TGTATAAAGAACACAAGTAACCAGACAAAAATAACCTAATCAAAAATTGGCTTACGATCTAAATAGACATTTCTGTAAAGGAGATGTACAAATGACCAGTAGGCAAATGAAAACGTGGTCACCATCATTTTTGTCAAGGAAATTAAAATCAAAAAAGGAGATATATATTATCCCACACCTGTGAGAATAGCCCATATGAAAAAGACAAGAAAGCACAAGGTAAACTGCTAGTGTGATTGTAGGATAGTCTAGCCCCTACGGGCTAGATGTTTCTCAAATTATTAAAAATTGTTCTACAATATGACATATCAATTCTACTACTAGGTATATATTAGAAGAATGGGAAAATAATAATTTGAAAGGACATGTGCACACCTATGTTCATCGTGGCGCTATTTATAATAATCAAGTTATGGAAACAAGTGAAGTGTCCAAGGACAGAGGAGTGGTCTTAAAAATATGTGATATATATAAATAGTGGAATACTGCTTAGCCATAAAAAGATGAACTTTTGTCATCTGTTACAATATGGACAGAACTAGAGGGGATAATCCTAAGTGAAACAAATTAGAAAGGAGAAAGATAGTGGATGCTTTCACTTATATGTGAAATAAAAAGAAAGAAAACAAAGGGTCAGTGAGAAATATTATTATGGATTTGAGGCTACAAGAAGAGGAGGGGAAGACGGCAAAACAAGGATGGGAGAAGGACTCGAATGACAATTGTGGAAAGTTCAGGAAGCCTTGGTGTCAGGATGCCTTGGTATGGTGTGAGCACATGCATCTGAGGAGGTGCGAACCCAGGCCTTTGAATCACATACTGTATTTAAACCAGTATTACCTCAATTAGAAAAATGAATCTGCTGATTTCTGGGAATGCCACTTATTACTCTGTGATAATTTGATGATATCAATAAATTTTATTCAAGTAAGAGGTTCTTGGACTTTAAGATAATAAAGGGGTATATTAATAAGCAATAAAAAAAGAGATCCTTCCATTTGTGACAACATGGATAGACCCTGAAGGCATTATTTAAGTGGAAAGATTAAGATAAAGACAAATATTTATTTTCTCACTTGTATGTGGAATCTTAAAACAAAAATATACAGAGCAGAGAGACCTGATCTGTGTTCATCATTGGTGAAAAATTGGATGCAGGTGGTTAAAAGTTGCATGCATACAGTTATAATACCAGGTACGTAATTTCAAATAATGACTATAGTTTACATGGATGTATGATGTATGCAAAGTTTTAAGAGCGTAATTCAGGACTTTTTTTCTTTTTCTGTCTAAGCTGAGGACTGCTAACTAAACGTATTATGGTAATCACTTCACTATATATATGTGCAGAATATGATTATTCTGCACATGTTAAACTTACACAGTGCTGTTGTCAAATATATTTCACAAAAATAGAAAATAAAGTGAGAAAGGACTTGGACTGAGATTTTTGGTGCTAAAACATTACCTTCTGCTGTGCTTTTCTACACTTGCCCAAATGGGTTTTCTCATTGATAACCCATCACATTTCCCAATATCTTTCCACTTACTGTAACCACTGATGAAATATGAATCTCATATTTAACATCTAAAATTAGATTATGATACTTCATTGTAAATTACATATAAAATGTCTTCTCTGACTAGATATTATTATGAATGTAGCCCATTTCATACCTCATCAAAAGAAACAATATATACTTCAAAGGGAAAAAATACACAAATGTTAACTTAAAAGGTCAGCAAATCACGACTGATAACAGGATACTCATACAGTGAGAGTCTCTCACTGTGTGAGAAGCTCTCATCACTATCTGCCCAAAGCCCTCCTTGCACAAACGAAGGAGTGATATCTTTTTCTCAGTTTTCATCATTTCACCAACCCTTCTGACCCCTCTCTCCTATCTTACCATAGCTCTGCCCCTGTGGCAACTGAAGAAGAGTGACTAGAGACCCTTAAGAATCAGCAGAAGGACAGATTCAGCAAAGATTGCTTCCCAGGTGGAGAACCTGTGAAGAGGCACTGGGCACAGCAGGTGTTTCTGGGTCTCTGCCAAAGTTGATAGTTCATTGCATAAAAACTCCAAAGATGCTTAGGACATGCACATTCAGGTACTTTCCAGCTTCAATCACATAGTTCTTGGGACAAAACAAAAATAAATAAAAGCCTACCCCCTCAGATGAAAAAAACGTTCTTTAAAAAGGAGTAACTTCCTATTAGCAGAGTTCATTTAAATGCAAACACTATGTTCTTGGTCATTATGTTCTCGCGTGCACAGGGTCATGTGAACAACTCTGCATATAGCAGACAGCAGGTGGGGAGTAACTATTTAGGCTGACTACCTCAGTAGCCAAAAAGGCTGAGACCATGGAGCAGTGGATTACAACGCAGTGTGTCAACCAGGTAACATCCAAGTGCAGTCGATACACTGCTGTCACTCAAATAAAAAACAACTGTGCCATGCCATGAGATGAGGAAAGGCCCAGAGTCAACAGAAGCAAAGCAGATTCAGAGAGTGCAGATGTGGGTGTCCACTCTGTGTGAGACACATGAGACTGCACATCTTGTGGCTTTAAGATTTGAGCAGCTTGAGCAGGGAAAAGAGTAGGACACGATTCTGCTCTGCTCTCCACAGCTCAGATGAGACCCTGAGTATGTCTGGAAGGATCCCACACCTCCAAGGCATATAGAGGTTTGAGATCAATCAAGAAGAAGGATCAGGATGGTATATGAGCTGGCACCATGTCACATAAAGCAGGGGAAACTGCATCTATTTGGCCCAAAGGAGAACATCTGAGAGGGGATATGCAACTGGTCCCTGGGAAGATGGGTTGTCAAGGAAGAGGGATTAAAATGTTCTACTTCTTCTCTGGAGACAGAACTAGCACTCATGGGTGGAATTCTTGGGAGAGAGACTTCAGAGAAATAACTGTAAAAGATGAGAATAAACGATGGATGATTGCACAATAAAATTGTAGCTAACACTTTATTAAATCCTCATTTTGCACCAAATTCTATGCTTGGAATTTTAAAATTTTTACTTCATTTCATCCTCCTAATATCCCTTTAGTAGGTACATTATTATCCTAAAGAAGACAGAGAATTTACAGCTTAGGAAATGACAGAAACTTGTCCAAAAATGCCTGGCTGGTTGGTTAGCATGAATGGATTTGAATTCAGTTGGGTACACGAGATAATCAAACATTGTCATACACTGCTTTTTGGCTACTTTGGGAGAGCTGCAATGTGGGCTGACAGAGTTGAAAACACATGTATATTCCCAATGAGGAAAGACAGAGTCTACACCTTATCCTGGAAGAGCCAATTGTGAGAATGTCTAACTACACTGAAATAAAGAGTTCTTGCACAAGTAAGAAAAAATGACTTTAGGGACACTGTGAAATGTCCTGAGATTCTTCCTCAGCCCTATCTCCAGTCAGAGAGTTATTACTCTCCTGTGACCAAGAGGACATAGCTGAGTGGGCAGGGCGAGTTGAGGGCAGAGGAATAGAATGTTTGCATCAGTGTCTGAGGGAAGCACAGTAAGTGACTGTGAGCTGAATGAGACTTGCCACAGAAGCTGGTAGTTCGGGGGTCAGGCACATGGTTTGATTCTGGGGGCAGAGACACAGGACTATTACCATGCATGCAGTAACCTCTGGGGCCTAGAAGAGGGAGGAGACCTTAGGAGGCTATAAGTGGCATTGTCCCTAAGCTGGCCAATTGCCCCAGACACTTGATAGGGGAAGGCTGTGCAGTTGTTCTTTCAGGATAGAAGGGATCACCTGGATGATGTGCACTCTATACCCACAATGCTGAGCAAATTAGGAACCTGTGACAAATCATTGCACAGTCCTACTGAAAGAATAGAGCCAGGGAGATTTCTTCCTCCTGCGAAAGGGGAGATGAAGATGGGACAGAGCATTGTTAGGGGTCTCCAACTTCTTACTTTGGAAGGAAGACAATAAAGTGCAAAAAGTAGAAAAGGGAGCTTCACAATCAGTGGCAGCAATAAACAGGTACCTTTATCAGAATGAATTGCTCTAAGCTCTTGGGAACTGAAATGAGTAATATTCCATCACTTGGATGCCTGATGAGACATTAAGAGATAACACACTACGGTAATATTCTTTTCCCCTTAGAGTCAAAAGTTGATTTAGTTCATCAATTGTTTGTTATCTCTATATACCACATATGATGAAATCATAGTGTTTATATTTCTATCTGGTTTTTCTCACCGAGCCTAACACTCTCTAGGTTCTTCCATGTAGTTGCAAGTGATGAGATTCCATTGTTTTTATAGGTATATGGTATTCCATTCTGTATATATACCTTATCTTCTTCATTTGTAAACTGATGAGCACTTTGTTTTCAGCTATTGCAAAGAATAGTGCAATAAACATGGTGGGCATGTATCTGTATCTCTTTGAATTAATTTTTTTTGGTTAATACCTGGAAGGGATAACTGAATTACATGGAATTTTTATTTTAGGTTTTTTAGGATTCTTTGTGCTATCTTCCATAATGGTTGTATCAATTTACATTCCCACCAACAGTGTTAAAGGTCTCCTCTTCAAACCCTCTCTATAACTTGTGTCTTGTTTTTTAAAAGATAACAGTGTTTGAGATGATAGCTTACTATTATTTTGATTTGCACTTTTCTAATAAGAGATGGTGACCACCTTTTCATGTGCCTATTGGTCATTTGTGTATGTCTTAATAGATTGCTTTTCCCACAAACTAGGTGAATTACCTCACTCTTACCTGGAGATCTATTTAGCTTAAGAAAAAAAATGAGAAGTGTTTCTTTCTACGTCACAATCTATATTAGCATTTAAAAGTATTGACTATGTTATTCAACCACACGTATATTTATTATTACATTCATTTTGTAGATGAGGAATTTAAGGCTTATAAGTATTACGAATCGATCCTCCCTGGTGGCGCAGCGGGTTAAAGCACAGCGGGTTCAAAGCACAGCGCCTAAGAAGCTAAAGCCGCTGCTTCATGAGCTCAATTCCCGCCTGCCCCGGAGGTGACCACATGGCATTGCAGACATCTCCTGACCACCCCTGACATCCCCCCACATCCCCCCCTCCCCCGCCCCACTGGTCCCCTCAGCAGTGTACTTCGTCGATCTGCCTATTCTGTTCTCCATTCTGTCTCTGGTGTAGCCTCTCGCTGAGCCTCTGGACCCCAGTTCAAATAAATAAATCTTAAAAAAAAAAAAGTATTAAGAATCTTCCCATAAGTTAATGATATGATAAGGACTTGACTCAAAACTCCATGAGTTCAAACTCCATGTTCACTTATACTATGCTACTTCAGGGTTGGAAAATTTCCAAATATAAAATATCCAGAACCAAAAATGATAAAGTTTCTTTACTTCTGTGACTGTCAGACAAAAGGCAAATAGGCAAAGTTCCTTTTAGCTTTTTAAGGAAATTTGTGTTTATTTGATAGTTATCTGCATTTTAATATAAGTCTCTTATAGTTCTTGGAGGGAGCTAAAAATAGAGAAAATAAGTAAAATGGAAAAGTTACAGATGATATCAGAGTTGGAGAGGAAAGCAGAAGAAGCTGGTTATATGATCACCTCTTAGGTTGCTTGATAATCAATTTCCATGTTGACTTCTGTAAAAGGATCTGGGGGAGGTTTTCAACAAGATATTCTTTAAGAAACATCCTGTCCCATGACAAGGTAGGTCACCTTCTAAGGCATTCAGAGAAAGAGGCAATTGATACTGTACCCATATCTGTCTTCAGAGTGAACATTGTGATTTAATTCAGTGGTAATGAGTAATGATGATGTTTTGCTAGTTTTCAGAATTTATAATGATCTTGCAGAGGGCAGGTGCCCAAAATATCATCTATCTTTCATGCTGACTAAACTCTAATGCCTCCCATCTCCCCAAAATGTCTCTGATTTCAGTAGAAAGGCTAAAAAGTAAATGAAAACTTTAAAAAGTGAGCTAGTAGTTCAACTTTATGAAGGTCTCGTCACCTTCAGAAGTTTATATTGAGGCCAAATTATAACGGAATTTACTTTAAAAAAATGAGAGTATAAAAAGCATTTGATCAAAACTGACAAAGTAATTGAAATTTTTTTACTACACATACAAGGGAAACTTTGTCTTGCAGAAGACATGTTACTTCTATCCAGAGGATCAGAGCTGGCTTACATGCTTTCTTATTTGTCATATGCTTAACCTGAGTTCAAATGTGACAATCCTTAAAGTATACCTGCTGTGATTTTTTTTAAAGATTTATTTATTTGTGCATACAGAGCTGGGGTACAGGCCAGAAGCTCAGGGGCAGCGAGAGGCTTCCCCAGAGACAGAGTGGGGAGCAGAACAGGCAGATCTATGGAGTACACTGCTGAGGGGAGTAGTGGGCGGGTCAGGAGAGGTCTGCTGTGCCATGTGGTCACCTCCCTGGCAGGCGGGAGTGGAACTTAAGTGGCTTTAGCTTCTTAGTGCTGCGCCACCAGGGAGGGCCACCTGCTGTGATTTTTAAATCAAATAAAAAAAACTACAATTATAAACTTTAAAATTGTTAGTAAGGGGTTATTTTTTGAAAAGCTCTTGAATGTTAAAAAAAAATCAAAAAATATTCATGGATTAGCTAAATTTGCCTAAAAGTATTAAATGACACTGCACAGCAATGCTGATTTTAAAATAAGATATGCTAATTTATTTACTGATAATACAATAAATGAAAACTTGGAATAATGCAAAATAGGTGAATCTATGCTAGACCTTGTCATTTCTTGGTTTATCAGTGTTAATAATAAAGTGCAATTTAAAAATAAAATGGTTCTCTCAGCAGATTAAGTACACAATTCGCTGCAGTCAAAGAAAAATTGGAAAACAGTTAATAGTGCTATATCTATTATGTTGGTTTATATCACCTCAGTAATGCTCTATTTCTTGTTTTAAGCTCTTATATTCATAAACAGAGTTCACTGCATGGGAGACCCGAGCAAAGGCTGCAATTCAACCCAGAAAGCTCTGTGGACAAGACTTCAAAGTGAAATTATAACTCAAGAATCCTTGCTCATCAGGAGCACACACATCAGGGAGAGATGACAAGGCATTTGCTTTCTTTTGGAACTCACTCCAAATAGAGAAAATGTGAAAACCTTTAGGGATACTGTCCTGTGAGAATTGTATCATTTCTGCTATGTAATTAGGCCTAGTGCTAACTAAGACAGGCACACTTGTTATTGAATCTGAAATGCACAAGTCTTTCTACACATCCACAGACCCCTTATAGAAACCTGAGTAAATGCTCACAGGATGCAGGTACTGAAAGGGAACAATGACTAGTGTCTCTTGGCTGAATTAGAAATGATAGAACAGGGTCCTCTCTGGTGGCGCAGTGGGTTAAAGCACATCACTAAGAAGCTAAAGCCACTTCAGCATGAGTTCGATCCCCGCCCTGGAGGCGATCCATATGGTGCTGCAGACCTCTCCTGACCTGCCTACTACTCCCCTCAGCAGTGTACTTCGTCGATTTGCCTGTTCTGCTCCCTGCTCTGTCTCTGTGAATCCTCTCACTGACCCTGCACTTCTGGCATGTACCCCCTAGTTCTGTGTGAGTAAATAATTAAAAAAAAATGGTAGACCATTATATCTTAATTAATTTTATATAACCATACAGATCCTTCTTCATTTACTGTTCCCTGTGAATCCATTCTCTGTACTCTTCCTGATACAATGATACAAGTGAGGCATCCAGAGAAAAGTGGACACCTGGCCCTCCCTAATAGCACAATAGGTTAAGGCATAGCACTGCAAGCTAGCATCAACCGCTTCAGTGCGAGTTAGATCCCCCGCCCCAGAGGTGATCTTTAAATCTTTAAAAATAAAGGTTGATTTATTTATGCATACAGAAGTGGGGTACAGGCCAGAGGTGCAGGGGTGGTGAGAGGCATCACCAGAGTTAGTGGGAAGCAGAACAGGTTGATCTATGAAGTACACTACTTGAGGGAGCAGTGGGCAGGTCAGGAGAGGTCTGCCACGCCATGTGGATCACCTCTGGGCTGGGGATCAAACTCACACTGCAGCAGCTGCGGCTAGCTTGCAGTGCTGTGTCTTTACCCAATGCACCACCAGGGAGGGCCAATAAATAAATCTTTTTAAAAAAGAAAAGTGGACACCTTCCTGAATTGTTGGTTTGGCTAGATTTAGGTGTGCAAGTCACTGAAACATGATTTATCTCAAATAGTTATATGCAGGGAGCAGCTGGCACTAAATAGCTGCAGAGATGTTAAAAGGGACCATTGCCTGCTGAGAGAGCAGAAGAATTGCTCTGAGAACTCCCTGAAGCACAGCCTGTAGCAGGAAAGGGGCTTTAATAAGGGGGTGTAGAAGCAGTAGAGCTGACAGACTCAGTAACAACAGTTGGAGAAACATAAATTAGCTATTCAGGGTAAAGGTTTAGGGACAGAATCTGAGTCTAGGAGATAGAGTGATAAATGGTGACAATCTGTTCGACAGCCTCCAAAATGAGATGTGAGGATAACAGACTCACCCTCCAGCCGCTTCATGGGAAGTTAGAGTTGGAAAGTGCAGCATAGATGCAAATCTTGTCTAGCTGGGACCTGACTTTCTGGGAGCCCTAGGTGTTGAAATGACTAAAAACCCAGGTACAACTTTGTGCTCCTGAACTCAGGCAGTGGTTAGTAATCCCTAGGAACAAATAATCAAGTACAGAATTTGAAACACCAAAAATTAATATAAGGGGTCTGGCTGATTCATTTAAACAATTCACTCCATGGAAGGAAAGGAAGTTGTAGATGGATTAAAATGAGCATGTTGCCACATTGACTTTTTAGTATTCCAACTCCAAGACCACAAGGATCCAGAGAAACTAGAAACAGGAAACATGGAGAGGAAGAGGAACAAAGACCCCTCCCACACCTCAGTTCTCCAGTGATAAGAAGCAAAAGAAGTTGGTGAGCAAGTGAAATATGAAGATGATGAAGAAACAGTCCAGAAGTGTAGAAGCAAAATATGGCAGGGGCTCATGTTATCAGTGTGTACTCTGAGATATCCTGGAGCCCCTGAGGGTGAGGGCACAGGTAGTACCTGTGCACATGAGGTGTGTGTATACATGCCGTGTGTGCGTGTCTTTCTACCTATCTGCCTGTGAACAATGAAGGAGAAGGTAGGGGAACTAGGGTAACACCTTTTTCGCTTTTTAAATTTTGTAATTATGGATGAATATTATATAAAGGAAGTAGACCAAATGTTCACTATAAATTTACTCCCAGGTTGTATTTTACTAAAAATAATTCTAAAAAGCCCTTTTATGTAATTATGAGCTAAACTAATGATTCATATAAAAATCAGAAAAAAAGATTGTATTTTACCCCAAAAAATATAACCACTGATGTTACCAAATGTACACTTATGTGGCATTAGGTGGCTGAAATATGATATAATTGCTATACTACCATTATATAACACATAGTAATTAACCATTACATCATCACTTGATAACAAGCATGCTTTAGTTGGTCTTATGATACATGAATCTTGTACTCTTTGCATTGGAGGCCCCTGGAAGTAGTTTTTAGACAGTGAGGATTGGACTCAAGAACTTACATTCATCTCAGAAAACATCCAGGTGCTGCTGTGGGGGAGAAAGGGAAGCGTGTTTACTTTCTATTTATTTCTCTTTCACAAAACAAGACTGCAGGGAGATTCTTAGTTATTTGGAATTCAGAGGAACCCATTTTATCATATGGATTTAGAGACATCTGCACATTATATGCTGTATGCCTGTCACTGCTTCTCATTTTAATCTGGAATTACATACAGAGTTACTTCCCTCAAGTTACTACACTGCACAGGAGGCAGTTTTCTCTAAATGTATTCAGGATCATCTTGCTATTTTATGAGATTACCAAAACCAATCTGACTTTGGCCTTAGGGCCCCCCCCCCAAAAAAAAAGAGAGAGAGAGAGAAACAATCATGATGTCACAGGAAAAGGCACTTTTTGTATTTCTAAGAAAGCTCCCATGGATTTGACTACAAATCAGAGAAAAATGAAGGAAAAGGCTTTGTCTTGAGAAAAAAAGATCCAAATTTACCAAAACTGCTCAAGTTCCTTGCAATTTCAAAAGTATGCCTTCTTTTTTTCTTTGCTCTGTTGAGATTCTGTCCTCTCAAAGAAAAAAGTGGTCACATTTTATAAACTATACTATATTTAAAAGCCTAGTGGAAACTTGCTTTCTGGAGCAGTTCTGCTCTCTATATTATCTGAATACTTGTAAACACTGCACTCTGAAAGAGAGGTTGAACCTGTTCTCCATTTACATAACTAATGAGTTACAATTAGAAAAATAGGAATGCTATTGAGCATGCTGAGGACAGTTGTTTTTAGAAAGTTAAATTTGCAAGTAAAACCAAAGACATACTAAACCTATGACAGTTGTAATTATAACCTCTCTCCCACATCCAATTCTTTAAATCTGTGATCCAACACAGTACTCTGTCACATTGTGTTGGTTACACTGCTTTGGTTATAAAGTAAAGCTGTGTACTTCCCTTTCTCTAAGATGAGAGGTCCTAGGGTTGGGGCTAATTACAATGTTAATGAATTAGATCACTCTCAAGGGGCCATCAGAAATCAGAGTAAGAGGGCCTCTTACCCAAGTCATCGGTTCAGGGGGATGGAGTTACTGACTCAGCATGCAAAGGCACTACCTTTATAAAAGGCATTTTTCTGGGCCCACTATATTTTCCCTCAAAGCCATGTGACATTTTCTCCTGGCAAACTGTAAGAGTCTGCGGAATATATGGTTCTATAGTGGGCACTGCTCATCAATCATGCTGCCTTTTGAATTACAGCCTGTAATTTTTATTCATGACACTTAAGTAAGTTATTTAGAAGCATCACATCACATTGGTGACATACACTAGTAAAATGAACCCAGACTGGGGGGGTCTGTTTTCCAATTATACTCATGACACCATGCTTAATCATACTTTATAGAGTAAAGATTAAAATGCCTAATTGACTGTAACTTAGCAAACTGAGTCCTTTTGATTAAGACAGACAGCTTTTCAGTTTCTGAATCAAAATTTATACAATTCGTGAAAAAATAAAGAAAGGCCACAGCTTTATAACATTAAACCAACACACAATTAACAACACTTTGCTCTAATTATCTCTGGGCACAATTAATGCTGGCCCTGCAGTTCATTTTTCTTCTTTGATAGCTCTTAGAATATTTATGGAGATTAGTTTTTGATGCATTGGCCTTCTTGAAGATTATGAGTTTTCTTACAAGCTTCCACACAAATCTGACTGGACAAAGTAACATATTTATGCAGATTAATACTAGATATATTGGCTTTTTCTTATACCTGAGGTATTTTTAACAAGTTTCCAAATCTGGCCCTAGCAACCCAATGCCATCAGATCCCTAACATTTTACCTATCTCATCCTGAGGACATCTGCTTCCCCCTCAGCAATTAGTCATAACTGATAAAAAGGTTACGTCTTGATTAACCATGCTTCCAGGAGTTGGAAAGCCAACACAGCTGTTATACAGTAGCAGTGTACAAGCTAACAAAATCCAAGGTAAGAGAAATCCTCAGCTTCCTATTACTGAGAAACCTAAGTCGCTGTCAAGGTCCGTTCTCTCACATCAACAGACAAGAGACAGGCAGGAAGACAACCAACTCTGATCAAAGGCTTTCAGTTAATTGGTACAATTTCAACTTATATAAGATACATTTTTTTCCTACACACCTAGCAATTTCTTCCAAAGTTGGTGGGGGCCTAAGCTTTTAAAACAATAAGAATTCTCCCTATGGCTCAGGACTATTTGAATCAGCACAGGATTATTTTCTGGCCATGTTATTTCATGTTATAAAGATGGGATGAAGCACTATGAGGGACTTGAAAACACTGGAAATTCAAGAGTTTGGTTGTTAAAACACCTCACTATAGATTCCAGGTGTGATAAGTCACTGTGCATTTAAGAATAAACTCCCTTAGTGGTTATTATGGGCATGGGTATTCACATGTATGTACATATACAAACACATGTGTGTATGTATATGTATACACACACATACATATACATATTGTGTGTTTATAAACACGTACAGGGAATGATGGGCAATTGCATACACTTGCTTATATAGAACAGGCCATGGCATTCAGTCTGATTTCTGGCTGTATGTTTCACTGGTTCCAGCCATGCCCACATCCTGGTTTGCCTTGAGGTTATTTCAGGTTTTACTGCTTTTATTCAGGCAACTCCTTGTGCCTTTCCTTTTACTATTTGTCCAGAAATCTTGCATGAATCCTCAAAGACTGAGCTCACATGTTGTCGTCTTATCTTTCTGCCTTCTCCAAATAAAATCTACTTAGGTTCTTCAATCTCAGTGTTCCATTTAGCCTTCCTTTATACAATTCTTCATAGTTAAAATTTTTCATATGCATTACTTTCATTATTTAAACGAGTGTCTTCCTTTAAATAACACATGTGTTACAAGGGCAGAGAAAAGACTCTATGGATCTTTGTCACTCCAGAATCTATTAGGATTCCCAAAAAGAGGGGAAAGAAAGGGAAAAAGGCAGGGTCAGAAGGAAGGAGTGGGAGAGATAGAGGGAGGGGAAGGAAGAAAGGGAGAAAAAAAAATGACAGCACAATACTTTTCCAAGTCGCATTGAAACAATTCTGACACTGAAATAATTAAAACAGAAGAACTTTTTGTCAAATAGCTGGGACTGCCTGTTGAGCTATCCCACTCACCAACGGCATCCCTCTCTGAATGCACCTACTAGGAAAGAGAAGCAATTGTTTCATTGGTGCTATCAACTTAGTAGAAAACAAACCTGGAAATTCCTGGTTATCATCTTTGCCAGAGGATGGAGCAAGCTTGCCTACAAATGAATTAGCAACTTAAAAGTAAGGAGAACTGAGAGAAACAAGCCCTGATATCAGGGCTTGCTTTAATCCAGACCTTCATCCTTTATTACACCTAACTCCTAGTTACATGACCATCCTTTCCTTTGCTTATCAGTCTGTGCAGAGCCCCAGTAGCTGGCAAAGAGTGGACACAGACAGAGTACACTGAAAAAAATAGCAGGTGGCCTCTGTGGTAGTTTCCTCAGGATGTAATTCTTTAGAGCTGTGCAGCAGGCCATGCACCTTCCAATCTCTTTATCCTGTATTGAGCAATCATGGTGGATCCTTAAAAGGATCCCTAACTATGCTACCTTCATCAGAATCCTTTCTGGGCTTAATTTTGGAGAAGCACTGAAATGTATATGAATAATTGTAACTGCCCGCTTGCATAAGTTTCAAAACGGATGGTTACATTTAAAATTTTCTATTGA
>NW_004567103.1:75439141-75440254 GCF_000260355.1 Condylura cristata | reverse complement strand
GAAACAGTTTTGATAATTGCAAGTACAAAGTTGTATGCTAACACAGGATGGATTTCTTTTTAACTTCAGGTCCTTCTACGACAAAGGGGTTTTGTGTCTAGTTCTAGCTTAATGATTGTTGTTAGGTGACCCACAATTATATAGAAATTAATCAGGAGAAAGCTATATACAAGATAACTCAAGACACAAGCCTGGAGCTACTTGTCAGCAAATTGTCATGGAATCTAAAGATTAGAAACAGTTAAAGATTTCTATTCAGGCTACCACAGCATGCTGCTTTATAACACTTAATTTTAAAATTTCATTGTTTTCGGGTAGGAGAGAAGAAAAGGAAGAGGAAGGACAGGTAAGAACTGAAAGTCAATCAGGGAAGGCTAAGACATTAGACTGTTCCTTTCATTAGAAAGGAGTTAAAGGCAACCTGGGGCTGATCACACAGAGTCATGCAGGAGAGCCATCAAAGGCAGATAGAAAGCCACCACCCAGCGCTTTTGATTACAAAGTTTCCACAGGCTCAAAAGCCTCTTGGCATGGGGGGCACATGTGGGAAGAGATTCTATACTTCAGTCTGAGGATGCAGAGAAAGTTCAGCACAAGACAGGGGCCAAAGAAAGGTTATATTAATAAGTGGTTCAGACTGATGAACGCATCAGTCTGGTACTGAATTGGGCCTAAGGTATTTGAAGAGCTTTAAATGCCTTTTTAAAAGTTGTGTCTTCTGTTTTCAATTCTGGTTGTACACCTGAATCACCTGCAGTTTTTAACTAAATCACACATGTTTAGTTTAGGCTCCATGTTAGCCTTAAAGAGTAGGAATATCCTGGCTTGCCTTCTAGGCATCTGAATTTCTATAAGCTCTGTTTTTGTGTGGGTTTTAGTCCTCTTATCTGCATGCATATCTTACCCCTTCATTTATGTTTCTCTGTCCTATATCATAGATCTTTGCTGTTTCCACTGGATCATTCCTATGGGCAAACTATGTCACCATTCCATTCCTTATGCCCTACCAGTCTTTTTTTTTTTTAACAAGAGTTCTTGTTCTATGTGTCACTTCAGGAATAACTCTACTTGTGGACCCCCCAATTAACAGGAAAGTTACTCAAAAGAGTTGTC
>NW_004567103.1:75435324-75439041 GCF_000260355.1 Condylura cristata | reverse complement strand
ATATTTTTACTGTCTCATCCATTCCAACAACAAAAAAATTGGTATAAAATTTTTAACTGACTCATCCTATGCCAGAGATGATGATAAATTCTGTTCTGTATACCATTCTCTTAGCATTATTCAACAAGTTTATCTTGAAACACTTTCTCCTTTAGGTTTGTGTGACACTTCTAAGTTTGTGATTTTTCTCCACTTCTACCTCACTATTTTTCCCTAGTCTCATTGACTCTCCTCCCTGTGCCACACCTCTAATGGAAGGCCACTGCAAAGTTCTGCCCTTTGTTTGCTCTCTTAAGGTCCACATCTACACTTATTTCTAATATAAAATTACTAAATCACACAACATAGAATTTCATCTATATGCTGATGCCTCTCAAATCCATATCTCTAACTGTGACCTTGGCCTTGGATATTCAATTGCCTACTCAACAGCATGAATGTTTAAGTAGCATCTCAACCTAATATGAACAAAAAACCCTGATGAATGCATATTATTTTCACCAAGTCACCTCTCCCCAAAGCCCTGGCACTGAGAAATTTGGTATAACCTCATTCTCAATTGTTAAAGCCAAAACCTAGAAGCCTTTCTTGGTTTCTTACTTACTCTTATGTTCCACCATGAACTGCTACCAAAACTTGTCTTAAATTCTGGTAGATTTAACATCAAAAATATATTCGTACTAGACTATTTCTTTTTGATCAGTGCAGAACAGTGGTACCAAACTATTGAAGTTGAAATTCTGACTCACGGTAACTTACAAAACCTTGGACAACATTCCTGGGGCTCAGATTCTTAATCCTTGAAGTGGAGATGATTATACTCATATCTATTAGACTCCATGGAGTGTCGTGAAGACTATAGTTGTAATGTGTTTGTGTGAGTGTATGTATCTATAACAACAGTGCTTTTAAAATAATAAGCCCTATTTAAGGGCTTGTCAATGAGGCCATCATTACTACTTCCTACTAGTCCACTAGTTCTGTTATTTTATTATAAAATATTATTATTCCCTAGTAACCCTAGGCATTGAACTAGGCCAATCTATTGACACCTTTCATTTGGAATAGAAGCAAATGATCTTTCTGACTTTACCTGATCTTTTTTACTCTATCTTTGCCCCACTATGACTCCACCAACATCAAGAATTGCTTCTAAAGTACAAGGCAGATCATGTAACTTCCCTAGTTAAAATTGTTAAAGTATCTAATGACTTCCTTTTAATGTTCAGTTATATTCAGGCTTTACTGTAACTGGACAATAGGATTTTACAGGGTCTGTCCCTTCTCTACTTTTCTTAACTTATTTTCTTCTTATTTTTTTATTCTATACTTTATATCCAGGACAAAGTCCTTACTTCTGATACTCTAACTTGCCATGTCTGAACTTTCAAACTTGCATTTTCTTTTTATTCTTTTTCCAGATCTTCACACAGCTGACTCCTTTTTATTATTTATACTGTGTCAGATATAAGGAATTAACATTGGTAGCTACCCTTCCCATTCCACTATCTACTCTAGCACTCTATCTACTGCTCTATCACCTAATTTTTCTGATTCAGAGGACTTATTTTCTATTTGTTTCTTTGCTTATTTATTTCATTATTTAAGTGTTTACTTTTATTAGGTATTTTCTGGGGCTAGGGACCATGAAATTCCATTCTAATTCTAGTGTCTAGGGTAGCAATTGTCTCATAGAAGGCATTCACTACATATATATTAACTATGAATCCAACACCGTTATGATGTGTGTCATATTTAAGACCTATTACTTTAACTGCCTCATTTTAAGTAAAATGCTTATGCTTAGCAATTTAATTGCCATACTTTCATGGAAAGCTATACCTGATTAGAAAAAGCCATATTCACCTTGAAACATGCAATTATCATATTTTTCTGCAAAAATAAACCATTTTTAATAGAAGACACATTTTGTTCACTTCAAGCCCATTGCCAAGGCATCAACTATCTGTAAGCTCATAATTCCTAGGTAGTCTCAGGCCTTTCCTTTCCTTGGCTAGAACCTGGGAGTGAGAAATTGTTTAGGAGCTGAAAGTGATTAAAGTGTATATCCATCTTGATTACTAGTCCTCTGTCAAGTTGCTCAATGGGTGGAAACAAAGGTTGGTGGCAATGGGGTAGATGGCTACAGATAAGCAAAAGATGTACATGAGCAAACCAAATGTCTAAAGTGAAAGCCTAGGAGTGAAGAACAGGTAAGACACAAGGCAAGTCTGGGAAGATCTCTGGAATCAACAAGATGGTGGAAGAAAGAAGGGGACTTTTGACAGAAGAGGCCTGTAGCATGGCAGTGCTGTTGAAAATGGCAAACTTCAAGCTGAGTACACAGCTTCTGAGAGAGCATGATTAAAAACAAACAACAATAACAACAAAAAACACACAGAAAACATCACATCTAGTACTTAAAAGTTACAGAAAAAGTGTAAGTGACGTTAAGAGTGACTGACCATTTAGTCCTTATACTATAGATATAAAAAGTGCCAATGTTTTCTTCATCAGATAACAAAACTCTAAACAAAAAATGTAATTGAAGTCAAGGGGAAATAGTTGCAGGGCAGTGAAGGTAAATGATCTAGTCTTCATGAGCAACTGAAATCAAGACATTAAGTAAAGGAAGTGATTCTCAAGAGGAAAAAGAAGGAATCTGTGCATGGAATTATTTTCAATGATGGTCTTTGAATTCATTTTAGGAAGGAAAATGTTAGCAAAATATCTCGAAGAGTTTGAGAATAATAAGGAATGAGACCCTAAGTAGAATGTAGAGGATCAAAGAGCTGTGCATGATAAAGTAGGGAGAATTTCGTGGTGGGAGAAGGGGTCAGTGGGACAAACAGCCTGTTCAATAGTAGGAAGCAGAAACAGAGAAGAAAGGAGCTAGTGAAAGATGCCAAGCAGCTGAAGGCTTCGGGGATTCAGGTATCTGAAGAGCAAGTACAATATTCTGCCATGACCACATATCCTTTGTACGGTTATAGTTTGGAAAAATAGAGGAAGAGAGTTCTGATTCACCTGGGTTTGGTGCTGAGAGGAGAAGAGGGTTTGGAAGTTGAGTGTAATAGAGTTCATTCCCAGAAATGTCCTGAAGAGGCTGCAATTCTTTGGTGGGAAAAAGACTTTTCTCAGGTGCAGGGAGACATATGTTTTGGACAACACATGTTGGGCATCTTGATTCTCAAGCTGAGGGACTCCTCAGCTACTATTTAGACTTGTTTTTAATACTATGATGGAGTTAATCAAGATCATAATGTTAGATAGCAGCCTTGCATCCATTCTCCTTTCCATACTTTCTTGGGACCTGTGAGCCAAGAATTAAGGAGGACTGCTTTCCATCATCCTGCAAATCATTTATCTCGGCTGCAAAACATCAAGGTTCACAGACTAAGGTACATGAGTTGTGTTTGTTTTTTTTTTTTAATACACTGATGGAACAATATTTTTTGTTTTCTAAAATCGTGCCATTATAACAGCAAAGTTTTGCCAAAGTAATTTGGAAGCATTATGGTTAATTCCCTGAAATCTTCCAAAGCAGCATTTTGTTAAGGTGCATAAATCTCTGTGGATCTCTAACCAACTCTGACTGCAATCTGTGAAAATGAGTGTTCTATTTTTCGACAATAATTGCTCTCTTATATGCTAAGCACATGTAGCATATTTTTTTAAATCAAGTATCAAAATACATATGAAAATTTTATGATGTGT
>NW_004567103.1:75427540-75435224 GCF_000260355.1 Condylura cristata | reverse complement strand
TTTTTCGACAATAATTGCTCTCTTATATGCTAAGCACATGTAGCATATTTTTTTAAATCAAGTATCAAAATACATATGAAAATTTTATGATGTGTATGTGTGTGTTATTTATACACAAATACATGTGTAGGTGTGTTTTTACGTCTACATATGCATATATCTCAAATGAAGATCATTTTCAAGTAGATAGTATTTGATAGTGATATTTGGATGAATGAGGTCAAAGTTCACTTAACAGTGAGAAAAGATGTTTAAGAATCAAGTAGTGACACTATAGCCATAGAAATAATAGAAAATAAAATATTTTTGTGAATTAAAATTGTGAACTTAATGGTATATAAGAGCCATCATATTGATGCAAGAATTGTTAATCTTGTAAGTGAAGGATTCTAAGAAAGGAAAAAAAAAAAAGTGAGGCATTAAGAAACAGCTGCTGCCAGAGATATTTTTTAAATATCTCTTAGCTTGATTAAATAAAATGTCCTTTACAGAGTTGGCTAGTGACATCAGATGGACTAGGAAAGTAAAAAACTAACCTAGTTTATTTAGATGAGATGGAGATAACCTCAGCAATTTTCACTGTAATAATAAATAAAACTTAAATACATGATTATAGGGAAGTAAGAAGCAGTGACATCAAGTCAATGTTATCCACTTAAATGAACTCATTTCTACCTAGTTAACTCATCTCCACCCAGGTTAAAGCCAATTAAATAAACCAAGATAAAGCTATGAGTTTCTCAAAACTTTCAAACAATAAACTCAATCTCCATTGAGATGCTCATTTTTTACAACAATCCTAAATACAAGAAAAGTATAAGAATCTTTAGCAGAAAAGGGTGATTCTTCTTGGTTAAGGAGAATTACCATAGATTCACTAAGTTGACCATTCTTCTGCCACAAGTTTGAAATCACTTGCTCATATTTTCTACCTTCGACACTTCTGTATGTACAGGCAATGTTTGCCTAATAAACTCATGCAAGGTTTCAGATCTAAAAGGCAATAAACTAGAAGCCCTAGTGAACTTTGGGAATCTAGCCCCAAAGTACATGATCTTCACTATTTTGCTTCATTAATTTCATTGGGCATGCTCACTATAGACAACATGGTGCTAGGAGGCAGGGGTAAGGAGCCATGTCAGAAAACAAGACCTTTCTAGGTCTAGTTTCTTGTCATTACTGAAGTTTGCAGAATTTCACTGATCCTATGGTAAAACTATATTTGTAGGTGTTGGAGAGTCCAATTAACCTAGTTTACTTAGATGAGATGGGATAACTTCAGCCTCTGCATGAAAGTAATTATGTGCCAGTTCTTATCTGCTAACAGAAAATTAATTAATTGAAAGCTGGTAAGTCATGCCCTAGAAAAAGGTAACTACACTGAGTCCTTCTATCTATGTGAAGTTTCTATCAAGAACATTAACTGGTATGTTCCTTGTATAAACATTCATAAATGTACACTTGAAATGCTTTGAAATAACACTAAATAATAAACCAGTGATTCCAAACAGTGTTTTGGAGGATTGTAGCTGTTCATAAAACTCCTTACAAGACCATAAAACTCCTTACAAGAACTTTAAGCTTAGCTTCACCTCCACTTTTACATTTTACATGTGAAACTTCTGCACATTTCCCCCACCCCTAACATTTTTAAAGAAATAGTTCTATTGTTTAAAATTAAAATAGTTTATAGTCACCTGTATATAGTATTAGATATTTTGCTTATTCATTCACCGAATCGATTACATCAGGTATTGGGAAACACAGTGAAATATTGTACATACCTCTCTTCAAGAAGCTTACAATTGTAGGAACTGATTCAATTTGAGGTCTGAGATGAACTTAAAATGAATTATTATCCTATATACAGTCACAGTCACTATGTCAAGGTTCTACCAGTGCTGTGCACTTAAAATTTTTGTTTATTATTGACATAGAAATCACATACTAGATTCTTCTTATTTGGGAGAACTGAGAAAGGAAGGGTCATATTCACTCAAAACCAGTATCAATAGAAGAACACTGCTATTTTTCTTTAAATGTGTAAAAATGGTTTCATTTCTTACCTCTAGAGCTTTCAATCGTTCTAACAGCAATTTGTTCTTTTCTTTTCCCTCATCTGTACTGCTGCTTTCGCTCCTTGAATCCTCATCTACCATCATGTGGAGCTCTTCCAAAGCTTCCTTATGTTTTCTCTCTTCCTGTGATAGTTTTTCCTGAAGAAAGAATTATTGTTTTCAATAGTCTCTGAAAATAAGCAAAAGTCTAAAACTGAAAAGTTTAGAATCTCCCTAAGTGTTTATATTCTTTCTGGGGCTAAGGAAAAGAGTATGGCACTAACCAAATTATGAGTGGTATTTACATTACTAAATATACAGTCAATGCTTTAAATAAATCCTGGCAGGACAAGACCATTGCAATGGTCACCATCTCTGAATGCAGATGTCCTCTGCCAACCTGGAGAAGTGACCGAACTCACAAAGCTGTAGCAGTGCATTAACGGAGAAAAATAAATCAACCTTGATGTCTTGAATCTTGTGAACTGCTCAGCTTCTGAAAACAGGATCATTACAATCACTAGACATGCAACCACTTAATAAAGGGGATAGAAAATGTCACCGTGTACTGAAATGCCAGTGATTTCAGAATTCTAACCTGAATCAATTAGTTCCTTGGATTCAATAATGACAAAACTGTTAAAGACCCCGTGTGCCTTTTCTAGCACTCCAAGATATGTAGTGTAGCCTTGAGGCAGACATGATGTGTTATCTTGTCTTGTCTCTTTGCTAAAAGCTCCTCACTCTGTCCTGTATCTGGAAGTTGAGAAGTATTCATTTGAGTCTCATGATTGGCTCTGTTTTAAAGGTAAAAATAAATGTCAAAAGAATACAGTAGGAAAAAGAACTCATCAATTTTGTATATATCAAGATGCCTGTGCTACAGAACCAGGTGGCATCACTCCATCACAATATTTAATTCTAATTCTGCTACTGCAGACAACTTTATCTTAATACAGCTGGCTATCAACCATGTGGCCTAAATGGGACTATCATTGATGACAGCCTTCTTTATATTTAGTACAAACATAGGAGTATTTGCAAATATAGAAGCACAAAAGAAGAATTTTAACCTATAGGCACTTGTATAACCTACTTAGAAAAGAACAACATTATGGAGAGGGAGTTTTCAAATTGTGTGCATGAAGTTGCTTTGGAATTCCAAAAATAATTAACTGTTATTTGAAACTAAAATTTTACACACATATGTAACAATATATAAAAACTGATCTTAAAATATATGTGTGTGTGTATATATATATATAACATATATATATATGTAATATATATAATATATAAAGGTGCATACATCCTCAGGACAGGAGGGAATCAAGGTCATGGTAGTGTTTTTATAACTTTGACACTTTTAAGATTTAACTGCTGGTCAGATTTTCATTTCCATAATAAGGAGTATGAAGTTTATAGAGATAACCAACTTGACTGAAATGAAAAGCTCCTCTATGCCACTTTTAAGATTTGGGATTACTGTAATTTAACACTAAAATGGCTGTAAAACAAGCTGTGTTTTAAAATGCCTATGCCTACTTATTTGTTATTTTTCATGTTTTTTCAATAATTTCCTTACATTTAGTATATTACATATAGTTTATGTTTATATATACACATGTGTGTACATAATACACACATATATGTGTATTATAAACTACACAGTAATAATTAGTGTTCTTCAGCTACAAGACATTCAAAAGCACATGTATTGTGAATGGAAAACCAGAGTCTTTGGAATATTGGTTGGAATCCAAATCTACCCTTTACTAGCTTGGCAAATAATATTGTGACAACAATTTTATTACAATAACTCTTGGTTTCTTTTATCTTCTAAATACTTTAATGAGGTAAACTACAACACATATAACACACATATTATATACAGTCATTCCATAAGTTCATACAAGCATTTTGTGAATATGGAGTCCTTGCTCTGAGGGAAACTTCAGGGCTAGATTCTGTTATCTCTGGTCATAGCATTTCATCAATAATCAATACATAAACTTATCTTATGAGTGTCTATATTTAAGGTCATCTAATTGAACAATTTAACACACACACACACACACACAATTTTCTCCATAGGCATGTCCCAGCCATTTACACTTAGGAATACCATCTAGCTCTTTGAACACTGTGCTTGGGGGCCATTTTAAATACTGAAGTCACAGGGGATAAATGCATAAAAAGTAAACAATCTGGCACTAAATATAGCACAAAAAAGCCAACATAAGAGTTGAGAATAAGAAAGAATGACCCCCAAAGCATAACAAGTGTTGAAGTGGGAATTGAAAATAAATTTTAGAGAATGGGCAAGTTCACAAAAACAGAATCCACAAATAATGATGGCTGATTACTTATATATACACACACAATATTTAGACATGTTATCTAAATATTATTATATGAAACAACTGGAAATAATTAAAGACTATATAGATTACATATGAGTACTGAGACTGCATAAAATACAAGGGTCATTTTACTTAATTTGAAGAAGGGATGACCAAAGATGGCTGTGTGATATGATGGTAATGAACATGATATCCACAATTTGAATAGTCAGAAGAATAGGCTAGAATTGGTTAAGAAGAAAAATGAAACAAAAACTCCTAGTCAGGAATAAGCTTTGCTCTTATTTGCTTATGAGGAAATTAAAAAAAGAGAAAAAATATTTAAATAATAGGATTGGAGAGTGAAAGAGAAAGGATTCTTATAAATGTGTAAGAAAAAAAATCAGACATATTACATGTTACAAATGTTTATTGAATATTCACCATTCATTGTTGTAGGTGCTAAAGGTGTGACAAACATTTCCTATATTTTGTGAATTTATATTGTAATGGTGGGAATTCTGAAAGATTCCTGGTCAAATCAGTAAGCTATATAATTGCAGCTAGACTTAAATCTAATGAAGAAAATAAAACAGCATAATATGAAAGGCAGTGGTATGTTTAGGGACTGTACTAGATATGGTGACATCCAGTGGAAGGCTGTAAAAGAATGTTGCCTTTTTCAAAGAAACCAAATAAAGGTAAGTCATCATGCAATGGCCTGGGGCAAAATAAGCAATCCAAATGGAAAGAAATGCAAATCTAATGTTTGAGGGCAGGACTTGCCTGGCTAGTCAGCTGAGGGAAGGTTCATATGATGTAGTACAGTGTAAAATTGTAGATGGCATGATCACCATGTCATGTGGGTGATGGGTGGGGTTGTCTGTCAAGGTCTAGAAAGGGGCTTGGTTTTATTCTCTGTTCCATAAAGAGGGATTGGCACCTAACACAGTGGCTGTCAGCTTTCTAGTTTACATTTTTTGATAGATATATCATCCTCAAAAAATGATAGATATATCATCCTCAAAAAATCTCTACCATCCTGTTGTGGTAGAGATCTGATTCTCTGGGAAGGAGCAGGGAGTACAGCCAGGAGGTCTTTGTACCAGAAGGAATAAAAATTATAAATACCAAAAAGGTTTTAGGTAAGGATTTACCAAAAGCAATTCTCAAACTGGATGCTGTCAGAAGCCCTGGATTCAAAGCCCAACATTTAGCCTTTTGAACCTTGCAGGGAAAATCGTTTTTTTCTTTCTAGGTATGTTACCCCCAGATGTAAAATGAAAGTGCAGAACTAAATGTCCCTTTCCAAAACTTAAATTTTAATGAATTTAACAAGTCAATACACGTTTTTCAAGAAGGAAATGTCAAGTACTCAATGATATCAGAGAGTATGAGGGACAGGAAGAGGGCCTTCATATTTTGTAACAAGAAGGCTGTTATCAGGGATGTAAGAGCAGTTTGACTTAAGTGTAATGATGGTACCCAAACTGTCAGTGGCTAAGCAAAATGTGAAAGGAAAGAAAATAGAGGCAATTTTCTTCGATGCCTATTTGAAAGTTAGGCTGGGAAGGAAGGAAATGAGGAACTATCGCTGAAAGGCATTGGAGAGCAAAGTGAAAATCTTTTCATGAAAAAGAAAAGTGAGTTGTTTGAAGAATACTGGAGCAGTCAGCAGAGGTGAGAATTTATCAACAGGAGATCCCAGAGCACAGAAGCAGAGGGAGAAAGACATTTAGGGGAAAGCCAAGGTTTCTAAAACACAAATGCCTGCAAAATATCACTTTATAATAACTCCTCAGTTAACATTTCTAAATTAGTAGTATCTAACCTGAGTTCTTAAAGAACAAGGAGTAGAGCACAAATAACTATTTCAAGAAATGCTGTAGTCACCTATAGGGAAGTGATTCAGGATAGGAGGAGATCCATTAAAGCCTATTACTAAAGAACAAATTTAAATCCAGGAAACAGAGAAATGAGACAAAATGTAGACTCAGCATTATCCTACCTATGGGTGAGGGAGAAGGTGGTATGTACCAATCTTACGAACCCATGGTTGACAGCAGCTCCTAGGTTATCAATTTCCTAGTACTTCTGACCTGCCATAGGCAGTGAAGGATTGCATGCCTCTCACATAAAAATGTCCTGTGACACTGACACCAATAGGTGGAAGCCATGGGGGCACTCTGGATAGTTCCAGGGTGTAGATGGAGCACTTGTCAATGTCTACCACATGTAATGAGAAAATCTGTGACTACTTTGATGGGACATCACCCAGGAAAGAAAACCATGTCTGTATGAACCCCAGACTAGTCAGTCACTAACCTAAAAGCACTTCCCAGGCTTCTAGATTCTACAATGTCCTGAAACAAATCCAAAGATGGCTGTCGATTCTGTCTTTATCTCTACTCTTGTTTCCATAGTCACATACCAATAAGAGAATAATGTTGTAATAAGAAAAAGGAAAGACAGATAAACTATTTTCAGTAAACAGTGAGCAAAAGAGAAAAAAAGTGCAGAGAAGTATTTAAGACTGGAAATGCATATCTATACATGTTGACATATCATAATTGTCAGTTTCAGAAATGATAGCTTTTGAATTAATATTATACTCATGAAAGCATGATGGTAACTTTAAAAATCAAGTGTATGTATTCTCACCATACACGAGTACTCCATTTCAATCAGAGATTTTTAGTTCATCTGAATATCACCCGTGATATAGATGGTCAAAAAAAAAGAGAGAGAAAGCAAGACAGAGGGTGAAAACATGTGGCTCTATATATTCTCTTCATGTATTCTGGAGAGAGAAGCTGAAAAGTAAGACAAGTTTACTCCTGAGGATGCCAAACTATGAAGAGAATAATAAACAGGTGAGCTGTTTTCAGGTTTCAGTTCTTCATACATTTAGTCAGTAATAAATTCTTTAAAGGTGAGACCACCACACAAAAACTTTCACCTCCCCCAACATATTTCATATATGCTTGAGTCTATAAGCTTGTTTGCCTCAACAAATACCAGCCAGCACACAGTAAGCTAAAGATTTAGGAGCTTGGTTAGCCTCCCAGGGCTTAAATCATACTTTCCCCCCTGTCTGTACATAAAGCAATCCTTAGAGCTATAAGTCTCCCTAAGTGGTTAGCAGGGTAATGATTCACCCCTGGAAGAGACCTAATCTTTTGTTCTCAAGCAGTTGGTATCATCATATTTATGCAAAATCCTATCAGTCAACACTAAGCTCTGCTTGCATCAGTTCCATTCGGACAGATGCCAGTCGAGACAGCA
>NW_004567103.1:75420761-75425740 GCF_000260355.1 Condylura cristata | reverse complement strand
TTTTTTTTTTCATTTTGCATTCCAGTCATGTGTTAAAACCAACTACTGATTCATAGTAAAAACATAAAAAACTGTAATTTAGGAATGATCACATAAAGCAGACTGAAACATTTTTATTCTAAAACTCAAAAACCATAATCAGTAGCAGCTAATACTTGTACAACTTCAGAGGTAAATCAAGCAGACTTATTTATACCATTTCATACACTGACAGAAATGGGGATGTGGAGCAAAAAACTCTGGGTCCCATTTATAGGCAAGAAAACTGGTTCTTAGGTTATTAAGTGAGCTGTTTAACAGTAAGTATCAGGACCAGTAATTTAAATATAGTTCTGATGTCAATTATGCTCTTTCCACAGATTTGGTCACCTCTTTAGGACTTGCCTATGCACCTGTAGATCTTAATGGCATTCACTCTAGAGTCTTTGATCTTTATCCAACCATGAGCCATGAACTATATATACTGCTGACAGCATCACTTCAAGACCCTCAGGCCATTCCTCCAGGGAGTGGGTGATTTTATTGGAGCTGTCAAGTCTGGCCTCAGATGACTAGCAGTAGAATAGGTTTAACAAACCACTACCACTTTCACAGTTAATGATGTTTCAATTAGTTGAAAACATAAACACACCATAATACCAGCTAAATGGAAATACAGAGGGCAGCCTTGTGGATGACAGATGCCCCAGTAAGTCCTGCTTGCTTCTGTTTCTGTGATTTATTTACTCATTTGTTTTCTGGTGGTAGGGAGGGTGCACAGAATATACTGTCACTTTAGATAGCACTTCAGCAAATACCATAACAACATTCCCTGGAATTGCTAGCAGCTTTTGTTCAGCACTAGCATACTAAATTTTAAAGGGGAAAAAATAGCATCAGATAAATCACAGGATTTTAAAAGAACATTCCAATTTGTTCACAGTTTAATGTTACTACTGTCAGGCAAAACATATAAAACTCTTCTTTTTCATCCCTGGATTTGACTTACAAAGTGAACTACGCATACAGTAAAATCACCAAGATTAAATGTGCATGATGGATAAGAGAACAAAATGTTTTCTTTATGTCTCTAATATGAACTCATGACCATGGGCATATCAATTCACATCTACTTCACATTACTCTTTACTTAAAATGCTCCTCAATATATCCAACTATCTTCTATATTGAACAGTTCTGTGAAGTTACATTAATAAATTTTCATATGATGCTTTTATTGCCTTAAAAAATCTATTTCCTTAAAAAAAAAGTTCAATTCTAAAGGTTCTTTACATAAAGGGAAACTGTACTGTGGGTGAGAAGGACGTGAAAAAATGAGCCAAATTTGTTATTAAAGGTTTGTTCCAAATAGCTGCACATCTTTAGCAACAAAAATTATGTCTTTGCATCCATGGATGGTCTGAGGGCAACTTGAACAGAAAGAAACCAAAAGTGGCATACGTTGTGAATTTCAGTGGTTAGTGGTTATTCTTGAATGTTTGGAGACCACTACAAAATAATCCACACATTAACCTCAACATTTATATTCAACTTCGATTTCTTTCCTCCCTTCCCCCATGTCTGTTTTCTGAAATAAATCATAGGGTAGCAGATGCAGAAAGCTTCTAGAAGGAAGCTGAGTTCATGGACTAGGTAGTAGCCATCTATTCAGTCACTATAATGCAATCTTTGATTAATCAGTCCTTGATTGCCTGCATGACTTTGTATGCAGCAACAACAGCTATCTGAGACTGGTTGGTAGAATTTTAATATGATATACATTTAAGTAATTCAAATATTGAAAACCTTTTATCTGACTGCAGAAATGATCAATGTGTCATGTGTCCAAGTTTTTGTTTCTGAAAATATGGTCAACACAACACACACACACATATTAGCACACACATTGACAACTGCTTGCAGAGAAATATTTACATATCTTATGAGTTTGCTAACTTAACTGAATTGGATTGTGTCTGCTAAGAAATAATTATTTCAGTGTTCAAATGTTGTAATAATAATAATAATAATAACAATAAATAGCTCATATGGAGAAGATAATTTACCATTCCAGTTTTACAAAACAGATATTGTAGGTATTTCACTAATTTCCAATTATGATGCAAGACCGTAAGGGCAGGAATAAAATTTCATATATTACATCCCAACACCACAGCCTGCCCAATACAGAAGGCACTCAGTGAATGTCCAGTGATACTGATTATAATGACTCTGAATGGGGGATGATATTTCTTTGTTTTAACTCTGAGAACACTGTAAGCCAAGCTTAAAGCTGAATGACGTCAATATTTTTAAGTATTTTCAATGAAATATTATTTTGAAGCAAGTCTTTTGTTATCAGAAAGAAACCTAAAGTAATAGGCTGACAGAATATTTGCATAAAAATAAAAGCACTATTAAATTGATTTTCATACCTAGAAAATGGAAAATTTCATGCTTGTACCTGACACCCTCACCACAAGCATCACACAGGAACACAACTTTTAAACCATCAAATTTTCTGTTCTAAAATGCTCATAGACCTACTCCTAATCAAAGGCTCATAGACCTACCCCCAATCAAGGTTCTCTACCTCCCACCTTCCTCTTTCCTGGGGTTAGCTGAAAGAAATGCTCTAATGAGGTGTATTAGTTATACTTGTCAAAGTCAGAGATGGATTACCTAGTAATTCTCTTGGGGGCTCATGTCAGAATAGAGAGAAGCTTTACTTATTTGCACCTAAATGGAATTTAAGGATAAAGAAAAAAATATTACATTTTTTTCTAGTACAATTTACATAAAACTGATCTCTTTAGTCAGACAAACTCAATGCATGGAATAAAGCCAATTGTTTGAGGATTTTACTGAAGAAAGTTTGCCAGCAATATAGTGATGGTGTGCTTTTTGACATTAAAGCTATTATTTTTATCCTTAACCCCTGAAAGTGGCAGCAAACTATTACTTGAGGTGCTTCTTTGTCATGGAGTGGGATGTACATTCTGACAAGTCATTCACAGCACAGTGGGAGTAGAGAGGCAAAGAATTATGTGGTGAAGATACCCGTAACCCGGCCAGATGATTCATCTTGGTAAGAAGGAAATTAGCAGGAAATAAGAATGATTCTAATAGACAATTAAAAAGTCAAAGTGTACACACACACACATAAATGCACATCAAAAACTTGAGTAGCTATTTTCTTCATGTAAAGTCTGTTAATTAAAAAAAAAAAATGAACTGGGCAAGCTGGAGATTCCTGAGAAAAACTACTCTCCCACAGGTCTTCCCATTTACTCCCCCAAATACCTTGAGATCCTACAGATGGTCTTAGTACTACAGAAGTGCCAGGTAAACCTCTGTTGCCATGGGAGTGAGGGAGAATAGAAAACGGATGCTTGAGCTGGTTTCTCCTTCTAAGTCTGCAACATGTATCATGAGAAGTATGGCCTTGGGAAAGCCCCTTGTTGATCTGTGATACTGTTTGCTCACATACAAGATGAGGTGGTTGGATGTTGAAGGCAATTTTCCTCCTACGACTTGCTAACTATTCTGTTCATCCTCACAAAATGTCTGACCTTCATGTGTTACTACAGCTCTTTTCATAGCTTGGTAGCAGAGACTGGCTTCCTTGTGTACAGTAACATGACAATAAACATTTGTTTAGTGTGGTCTGAAATCTTGGCTACTCCAACAAACCACACTATTGTCCAACTTCTTCTAAGAGGTGTATAAGAACTTGATTTTATAGATGCTCTTCTCCCTAAAAGCACATGTTCTTCAGCACTCTGGTTGTAACTCTAGCTCTGCAATAAGGATGCTGCCCAGTTTTCACAGTCTCTCAACCTGTCAAACTCCTGACTTTGTGTACTCAGAACTACCCCAAACAGCAGAAAAAGAGAAGTATTTTTTGCATTTATGTTTAAGACCACTCTGTAAATTTTACTCCAGTGGAAGACTTTGAACTTGGATTAACAGAAGCTAAACTGTAGGGTATTGGTGGGATTGGTCCTGAGGCCTGGCTATACAAATCATCTCTGCCAAATTCAGACTATTTTTTCAAGATCTATGTTTAGGACAAAACCTTAGTTTGTCAATTCACTAAGCAGCTGATGATTCAAATATATAAAAAGAAAAGCAGGCCTCAAAAGCAGTTAATAAACAACACTAATTAGGGGAATTAGCATGTTGTCTTGTTTTGTGTCTGCGGTTCCTTATTTATGCATATAAAATGACTTCCCATTTCCAATAAGGCCTTCCTACCAGCAGTGTTTTCCTCAATGTTTCTGTCTCCCCAGATATTTCCATGAATTCTCATTACATCCTATCTGGGGTCTAGGAACTCTGTTCTAGTCATTTTCCAAAGTGACTCACTAAGCTATCTGCTTTTCTTGTTTTCATGCCCTGTCAGTATGACTTCCTTTTTGCCCTCTCCTCAGTTCTTCCCCAACAGTGAATTCACTTCCTCCCCAAGATCATCCCCAGGGCCTTGCAAGGTGACGTAAATGCTCAAGCATTACTCAGCTTAGAAGTGGCTCAGTCAGGATCTGGAGTAAGGCTATTGGCTTCTAAAGCCTTTAAACTTGCCCATAATCCTGTGCCTTCTCTCTCCAAAAGAACCATAATCCTCTGCTGCCTCTCACTGGCACTCCTATAATCCTTTAATGTTCCTCAATAGAAGGCCCCTAATCATTTTCTGTATCTCACTGTAGTAGCCATAATCTTCTACCTCTCATCAAAGTACTCACAGTGCCCAAAACCTTTCCATTTATCTGCCATTTACTGTGCTTTCACTCACTCAACTCCCAACTTCTGCAGAAGCTCAACCTGCCTTCCTAACCAGAAGACACCAGGCTGGATAATTTGGAGGAAGCTTTCACATGATTAGCATGAAAATAAAAACATACAACGGAATCTAATACCTTGTTGTGTTGTGGATTTCAACTAGAATGCACATTAGAATTGATCTTAGAGGTAAAAAAAAAAAAAAAAAAAAACCCCCCCCC
>NW_004567103.1:75418951-75420211 GCF_000260355.1 Condylura cristata | reverse complement strand
GAACTTTCCTATGTATCCTCTCCTTATAAGTCCTCCATAGAGTTAAAATAGCTAGAAAAGATCTTCAAGATCAAGGAGCTCACTGATTCAAATATATACATGAGAAGAATCATCTGGGGAAACTGTTAGACACAGCAAAACTCAGGCTCAGCTGCTAGCGATTGTCTGGAATGTTCTATGTCAGGACACAGGTTGAGAAGCTGAGTGTAGCCTGAATTGTGTTCTAGCTGAGTTCCAGGAAAGACACTATTTTGGAAAATGACCACATTTTCCAAGCTGGGAAACTGATGTACAGGGTTGAGAAATCCTGCAATGGCTGAAAGGCAGAGAACAGACCCCCATCCAGATGTTTTTCCTCTCACCCCACACCTGGGATTCCTCTTCATTGCCATGCTGTGCTTGCTGTGCAGACAAAATCAATAAGGGAAATATAGCTCAAAGGTTCCTGCAAAGGAGAGATCTCAATAATAAAAGAGCATTTTTTTTCCAACAGGTATTTTCCAATTCTTTCTTAACTATTTCTCACCTTCAAATTTGTACATTTTCCTCCACCAACTATTTTATCTCTACTTCAATTTGTACATGTTTCCCCACAAACTATTTTATCTCCACTTCAAAAAGCACTGATAAAAGAAAATAATAGAAAATTATTTTGTAGCTTCAGCTGAGTAAAGAAAATCGGATGGAATTTCAGGATTGATTACCATCGTGATTTTGCTGTGTTGGATTAATCTGTTTCCCATGAAGAAGAAACAGCTGATGTGCTTGGTTAATGATGAAGTGTCCAAAGACTTTCCCACAACACACAGGTACTAAAGGGCAACCTCTTTTGGATTCTGTCCACAGAACTTCCTGGCCTGAGACATTTACTAGGTATTAAAATAAAGTCTGACCCTCTGCTAAGCTGAGAAGAATGGTTCATGTTCGTTGACAAGAGACAGTTCACCTACATGAGGACAAGGCGCTGCTGAGGGCACCACTTTATTCAGAGGTTACATTTGTTTCTGCAGAGATCATATTCTGCTTTTCCTTGGTAAGAGTTCAGTTCAGGGTCAAAACATCAAATGGAAAAAGTATTTGTGTCTGAGTACAGAACTGGAGAACAAGAAAACTAGAATCAGAACATACTAAATTAAGAATTTTAAGCTTCCAGGATGTAGGTAACTACTTAAGTTCTTATTGGTATTATTTAAAATTTCTCTATTTTCAAAATATATATACTATATGACTTTGGAATTACAGAAATGATGCTCTTATTAA
>NW_004567103.1:75417391-75418626 GCF_000260355.1 Condylura cristata | reverse complement strand
CAAGTAAACTTCAAGAATTTTTTAAGTATTTCTAATGAAGAAATATCATAAATTCACCTTACAAAAATAATTTCAAAGAGAGGAATATATTACAATGGTCAATGCTTTGGATACTTTGAGAAATCACGCCTTTTTTACCTAAATTTATTTGAATACAGCATGTTTCTTTAAAAAAAAAAAGCAAGAGAACTGTTTTCTGAAGGAATAGCTTCAGTTCTTTAACACTTAACACACAATAAAAGTACTCTCTCTATTGTCATCACCCACTTCAGCAGCTATTCAAAGTTCATTGCAATTCAAAGAAAAGGCCACAGAATCAAAGGCAGTTGAAACTTCCTGAGATTACAAGCCAAACATAAATAAAAGCACTCACTATAAACATTTCACATCCTGTGTGTTATGATTTTATAACTTCTGTGCAAAGATTTAGCCACTCTATCAACACTTAGAAAAAATTTTATATTATTTTTCTAACTGGTGTTAACTCACAAAGAGTACTCTCTGCAGATCTGTGTATCTGCATTTGTTTACCACGTTTGCCTAGGTAAAAAGCAAATAAAGAAACTGTTTTCTGAATAACTGGTATGAAATATAATCAGGTTTTCTATAAAGAGTTCAGTTCTCTTTGGGCTAGTTAACTGCCAGGGCACTTATTGATGAAAGGTGAAGAGAATGGCAGCCTCCATCTTAAATTATCCACTCCATTTTAGGCGTGAGTTCCTGTGTTCTCTGGGAAGGGGGCTTCCTGTATGACAGCATACCAAGGCACCATGACCTAGGATTGGACCATGTCTGCCAACCAATCATGGGCTGAGGCAAACTTCTGTAACAAATATAGAGGGTGGTAAGGGTCATTCAATCAGGCAGCAACCCCTAATGCACCCAGGCCAGCGCCCAGGGACTGTGTGAAAACTCTACCACACAATGCATGGGGCCCTTCCTACCACTCAGGTGCCTCTGGTGTGCAGCTGGGCCCAAGCTCAAGCTTGCAATAAAGTTTTCTCTTGTCTTTACAGCGGTGTGACTGGCTTTTTTGGGGTAGTGCGTCCCATTCTGGCATAACAAAAGGTATTTGTGTGTGCAATAATCCCTGTGGATGCAGAGAACACACACTGCACTGAGTACTGGGTTACTGGGTTCTGAACTTCACTTAGAATCCAACTTCTTACAGAACAAAGGAACAGGGATGGACCAATAAATGTATACTGAAGCATTATACTGATTCTTTGAACTTA
>NW_004567103.1:75402882-75415886 GCF_000260355.1 Condylura cristata | reverse complement strand
GAATAGTCAAGAAGCTTACACTGGTAAAATGCGTGGACAATCTTAGGCATGACGTTATCCCTACATGTAAAGATAGTATTTCTCTTTATCATTTGTTTGTTTTCCCCACTGGAAAAAATGACAGTTACAAACATTAAATGACTTATCCCAGTTACTTTCAATTACTTTTTTGTATTTTGGTAAACTGATGAGTTTATCGTGTGCCCATCCTCTACCCTACCGTCAAGTTATCCACAGAAAATTACTCAATTTTATTAATGTATTTCATTTAGAAAAGCGTGATTTATTTCTACCACTTAGCAGTTGCCAGAGTTGCAACAGGTCTCTTTAAGATTCATCTTTAAAAATGAGCATGATAACATCTACTTTAGAGTCTGTTGAGATGATCAAATGAGACCTTTTTTATGTAAACACTTTGTAAACTGTAAAGCACCAAAATATATCCTGAAAGCCAAACTGTTTCCTAAAACACTGGGGCTATAAAATGCCTAGAAAGGCAACTGTGGATCTTACAAGGAAGTTAATGAGTTTTGAATCCATTTCCAGACACAACAGAGACTAAAGGAAAAGGAAACTGCATTATTAAAAATAAGTCCTAGGCAAAATTAACAGGGAGAAGAGTATAGCAGGTTTATCAGCATCTTCCTCTGTGTCCCAGAACCTTTACAAGCTGCTACTTTGCATTCTATCATGTTGCACGTATTTAATCGTTTTCCTTCTCTTACTCCCCAGACCTATAAACTAAGTTTTCCTGAAAGGCCTCTATCCGGTAGGCATGTCTGTGTCTTTACCAGATAGGCTGGTACCTACCATCAGAGTGCTAGTAATGTGTTACTTAGTATTATAAGTAGAATCATGACCTCCCCCACCTCACCCTACCAAAGATGTCTACGTTTTATTTTATTTTTAAAAAAGATTTATTTATTTATTTAGACCTACAGAACTGGGATGCAGGGGTAGTGAGAGGATACACCAGAGACAGAATGGGGAGAGAACGGGCAGATCAACTAAATACACTGATGGGAGCAACAGGCGAGTCAGGAGGGGTCTGCTCTATCATGTGGATCACCTTCGGGGTGGGGTGACGAACTCTCACTGAAGTGACTGTAGCTAACTTGCAATGCTGCTTCCTAACCTGTTGCACCTCCAGCGAAGGACAGATGTCTACATTTTGACCTCTGAAATCTGAGACTACATTTCCTTACATGCCAAAAACAATTTGCAAATTTTATCAGATCAAGTCTCCTGAGATCAGAGATAGTTCCATTACCTTGTATTATTTGGATGGGCCCAATGTAATCAGTCCTTATTAGAGGGAAGGAGGGGGTTAAGCTCAGAGAAAGGAGATATGGCAATGGATCTAGAGGCTGGAGTGATGTACTCTGATACTAGGGAAAAAGGCAAGAAAAACTAGAATGTGAAAAAGGAAAGATACTGATTCTGTCCTGAAACTCCCAGAAAAAACTGCTAGTGCCATGATTTTTATTTTTTTGACTTCCAGAATTATATAATAATAAATTTGTGTTGTTTTAAGTCACTAAATTTAGAACAGCAATGGGAAATTATATGTGTAGGTAAGAAAGATAATAGCCATTCAAATGACTGAGTGAACAGGTAAGTATATGGATACAGAGAGCTCTAGGTGAAAAGTGGTAAACATCTAAGTTAGATAAGAACCATCTGGCTAGTTTGTGCCCCATCATTTAATCTCTTCAGAATTCCTCAACATAAAGATCTGAGGCCACAGAGTCAGATTAAGGTAAGTATATGGATACAGAGAGCTCTAGGTGAAAAGTGGTAAACATCTAAGTTAGATAAGAACCATCTGGCTAGTTTGTGCCCCATCATTTAATCTCTTCAGAATTCCTCAACATAAAGATCTGAGGCCACAGAGTCAGATTAATCAGAGTTAAATCCCCTTCCAAGCTGTGAATATTTGGAAAGTGTTGACTACTCTGAACCAATGCCCTTATCTCTACGATGGGACAGAAATAGTACTTTCTGTGGTCATGGGGACTGAATGAGTTTTTATCTAGTCTCATTTGCTTGGACTCTGAATTGGGTACATTTGACTCATGGCCACAAAATATTTCATAATGCCACTTCATACACAAAACTTGATATTATACAAACTTCTCTTATAAAATAAAAAAGAGGCAAAAACTGCATAATGGTAGAACTGGTCAATGACTGCCATATAGTGGGTCCTCCTTTACTGAGGTCTTCAGAAACATAGCCCTTGAACAAAATATAACCATTGTCTCATGCATGCGAAAAGCAAGTGGCATGAAATTTGAACACAGGAAGTTATTACTCTGCTGCTGTCATATTAGTTGAATGATAAAAGCCTCTGGATTTCCAACATAGAAAATAAAAGGTACCCACCCTCTCTATGGGCTTCTGTCTTCTGTCAGTGAGGTCTTATATATGGAAAATTCTGAGTCAGGTATGCTAATGACACTGTACATTATGAAGCAGTTTCCTAGCTCTTGCCTGAAAACATTATAGAGCACTGTTATCTATGTGCACCACTAATATCACCACATACATCATTCACAAACTTGCTCATCATGCAAATCTTGCTACTGTGATTCATTCTTAGAATACCAGAATTTGTTAGACGACCTCCCAGGGACTCAGTTCCACTTACCAGTACTTCACTTTCCTTTCTCCTCATCCTCAGTTTTTGAGTCTCCAGAGAACATACTGTGCCTAATAGACACTAGAAGCTCACTAGACTATTTACTGAATATATAATTGACCTTTAGGAGTCATGTAACCCATGTCCCGTCCCTCTTCCATTTTCCAGATAATGAGCAGAAGCCAATTAGAGCAGTGGTTAATATCCCTTCTGTGTAACATTAATTCAGGCCAATCACGTCTTCTCTCTAAAAGAAAAAGCTAACTTCCCAAAATTAACAGACTGGAGAAGAAAGTGTTTTTTGTGGGGCCTTTTGTTTTGTGAGGTAAGATCACTTTTACAACACTATATAGGATCCAGAGGTACAGGTTAATATATGTCAGCACTCTACACCCAATACCAAGGCACCCAGGATCCTTCACCAGTTTTGTTTTGTTTTTTAAAGATTTATTTATTTATGCTGACAGCACTGGGGTACAGGCCAGAGGTGTGGTGGATGACAGGATTCATCAGAGACAGAGTAAGGAGCAGAACAGGCAGAAATACACTGCTGAGGGGAGCTGTGGGTGGGTCAGGAGAGGTCTGCCACGCCATGTGGGTCAGCTCCCTGGCAGGGGATAGAACTTGTGCAGTGGCTTCACAATGCGGTGCTTTAACCTGCTGTGCCACCAGGAAGAGCCCTCCACCAGTTTTAAAACACATTTTAAAAAGTTTATCTGTTTACCTAAGTAGCTTCCAATTTCACACAATGAATCCTCATGCTAATGTTCAATGTCTTACAACAGATTTGGCTAACAATTGACTGGAGAGATTAGAAAAGAATCATCAAAAGAAAACAAGTGTCTGGATGAAATCTAGTTTCAGTAAAGAAACTGGGAAGACACAAGAGCCACACTGAATTATTTAGTTCTAATTGGTACCTTTGAGTGGGAACAAATGACTAACGTTTCAGATTCATAGAACTGTTTTAGACTTCATAGAGTCATTTCAAGCAGTCAAGTCAGTTCCTTCCTTTTTTTTTTTTTTTTTTTTACTTATATTTCAACTTTTTACTAAAGCAGATATAATACCTAGGAGCAATTCAGGGCTAAGAGGATGTAAATCCTTATCCTTACTTGAGGCAAACACACATCAGGAAAAGTTTAACATTCTGTATGTAAAAACTACTCACTGAAAAAGAAACTAAATCTAGAAATCTACCCAGAGATACCATAAATCAGCTTCTTGTACTCGATCACTGAAGATAGAGGACAATGTCCCCATCTTCATAAAGCAAGCCATAAATGGTTTAGCAATCATTTATTTATGATGTTGGTATCTTGAGCCTAATTGCCTACATTTCTTATCTGTGTATAATTCCTCCCAATCC
Source organism: Condylura cristata (assembly GCF_000260355.1). Lineage (NCBI taxonomy): Eukaryota > Metazoa > Chordata > Mammalia > Eulipotyphla > Talpidae > Condylura > Condylura cristata. The sequence continues at coordinate 75,411,876 of NW_004567103.1, read as the reverse complement.
TCTTTATGTAAAGTTAGGTTTTAGAGTTCTGAACCAGGAATTTGGGTAAGTTAGTGTAAAATAATGTTTCCAGTTCAACTCCTATGTTTGTTTCCTCAATTTCACTTGCTTTTTAGGTATTTCTGTAGTTTATATAGATTTTTATGGTGTCCATGCATAATGGTGCAATGAATATTGGGTCTTTATTTGTGGTTTTTCAATAAAATTCCTTAATTTTTCTATAAGTTACTGTATGTACTCTGTGCTGTTGTTGCTTTTCCCACTTTACAAGAACCTTTACTTCTGTGTGATCTACATGGATCATACTCAGGTGTCCTGCTTCCCAGTCAGGCCAATCTGCTAGTATTAAAGAACCCTGAAAGAAGGGCTACTGGCAGATGACAGACAACCTGCTACTTTATTGACTAGTCAATCCGTTTGGAGATTTTCAGACTTTACATTGCCTCAGGTACAAGGCCACACCCATGAGCAAGCACACATCAAACAACACATCTCATCCAGGTCTTCTGTGCACTGTCTTAACATCAAACTTTCTGTTTGACTAGGCCATTATTTAGATATTTTGAACTTCCAATTCGCCAAGTGCCTGCCATGCAAATTCTTACCACTGTACCTTTATCTTGATTCCCTTTCTGCTTCGGATGTCCTGCCCTTGTTCTTTAATCCCTCATGTTCACCTTAAGTGTCATACTGCTGGGAAGTGATTTCTTAACTCCCTTCCTGGGATGTCAGTCCCATCCCTGTGTTTATAGACAATGATATAGATACCTGTCCTATAGCTCTCACCACAGAGGTATTGTATTACTTTTATAGGTCTCTCCCTTTCACTATAAACTTATTTTGGGTATATTCTTACAACCAAATGTGCACATTGTTTCACAGTAGCAGTTCATAAAGCAGATAAGTTATATAATCATGTATCTGATTCCTTACACAGAGATGACTAAGTCTGGACAATAGTGGTTTACTTACCTCTGGAATAGAAGACAGAGTTAAATAAATGTAAGACAAACAAGCTAACTGTTACCTAACAGAGAGAGTAAAGATAAAATTGTACCTGATAGACCACTATATTAACAGTTTCTTCTTTCTTCTGTTCTGGAGGTCCTCGATTCTGCAATAGATTTTTTACTGTTTCTTCCATCCTAAGAAACAAACAAACAATTTCTTCAAAGATTTCTGATTAACATGAGTGTGTTGTAATTAGTAGAAATCATTCCTTAGTATATATTTTCTAAATTTATACCTTTCTCCTTTAGACCTTATACTATGAATCTGTCTTTAAAAATATTTCTTCAGAATGTTTCCAGGTTCTTTCTTTCTCTATACAGTCAGGTCTTGATCCTTAGCTGCCTACATCTTTACTCTTGAAACACCTCCCAACATCCATCTTCACTTACAGTCTCTCCCTTTTAATGTGACACAATGTCACCACATTAATCTTCCTGAAATGCTACTTTGATTTTATAAGATAAATTTCCAAAGTTAGCTAATATTACATCAATGCATTTTCTCCATTTATACAGTCACGTCTTTGTGTGGTGGTCTTTTTGTGTCAGCATGCAAAGATCTACTTTATTCTTCAAAACTACATCCTAGCATTTTATAATGTGAATGTGCCATATTATTTAAGCATTCTCTTACTGGTGGAATTGAAATTATTACAATATTTTGCTAGTGGAAATAACACCATCTGAACACTTCTGTCTTCATACATATTTTGAGTATTTTTACTCAAGGTTTATCATACTGTATGTTATACTTCTATTTTGTTTTAAATATTCACCTCCAATGACCTCTACTCACCACTGCCCAAAAATAATAGAGTAAAATACATGTACCAATTGCCATTTCCAATCATTGTCTCATGCTATTACTACTTCTTGGGATGGGATGCAAAACACCTTTTCATCTTATTTCCATGCATCTTTTAAAATCCAGCTCACCTTTTACTTCCTAAAGCATTCTTCATTAGTTTAACACTTTGGACATCTAGAGTATTTTACTCATCATACATAAACACACCTCATATACATCTATATCACATATATACACCTATGTATTTCATCACTAAAAATCTCCCAACTTCAATGCTGAAATATTTTATATATGCAGGTCTTGTCTTTTGATATGAACTACAAAATATGGCATAGAACCACATCATATTATTTCATATGTGTCTTCTTCAATGGAGCATAAAAAAGGTACTCATTAGATATTATATAAATTCATTGTTAATTCTTTTAACATTATTAAGTAACTGTTAAAGCAGTAATAAAGTAGTTAAAGTAAGGAATAGTCATTTACTATTTACATTCAAAATGTGTTTGAATGACCTTGTCTGTGGGGCCCATCTATCAGTATCCATGTACTAGACTAAATGCAATGAATACAGAATTTTGTGTATGGTTGTTTCTTCCTGTTTAGTTCCTGAAATGGGTATTTTAGTGACATGGTACAATACTAGTTTAAGAAAGTTGTGGAGGAAAGCAGTTTGATCCATTTTCTCTCATTTACTAAGGACTTCTAAAGTGGTAAATTAAGGGCTCTAGAAGACCCGTGACTTCTCTGAAGTGATACATTATGCTTATCAACATAGTGTAGTTCAAAAGCCAACATTCCAATATAGCATTTGTCTCATTAATGTTAGAGTGGGGAAAGTGCAGATGAACTGGGTATGTCCAAGCCTACACTACTGCTAGGGAAAGTCTGTCTTCACAGCAGGTGACACCAGGACCCAGTCAAGATTTTAAGAAGTTGATGTGGGTTCTGTGTGCTTGAAGAATGATTTGTGAGCACACACTAGACAATCTATCTCTTCATGCATACAGCCAGGAAGGCATTTTTTGCCCTTGTATGTTCACAAATCTCATATTACTAATGATAGCTCAAAATTAATTAGCACTTTTAATTTGAAAATAATTCTCATACTCTTCATTATTAGATACTTTTAAAATATCCTATCAATTGGGTAAATGAGAAAGCTGAGGCTCAGAAATGTTAGATAGCTTACTTAATGGGTCATACTTAGTTGGACAGAGATTTAGTATTAAACCAGTCTTTGCTGACTATAAATAATTATAGCCTATTTCTTCCACTAAGTCTTATTTACATTCATGAAAACAATTTTAAGGGAGGAAGAGTCTTAACAGAATTCTAATAAGGAGTTAAACCGGTGAATGTCTAGTTGAGCCAGAGAAAGTAACAACATTGTTTCTGATATGGGGAGAGCTGAACTTGAAGTAGAAGATACAAACTAAATTTATGTATATATGTGGGAAAGGAGAAAAACAAGAGTGAAGAAACTGGAAATTCTGAAATAATAAGTGATCACAACCAATTTCTAATACAGTGTTTCACTGTATACAGAGACAATTTCTTAAATAGGAATGGATTTTCCAGGATATTTGCCAACTCTATCATAAATAAGAAAAGTATAATGTTGATGAGTTTCTTGTCCAAAGCTATTCATCCTATGTTGTGACAGTTCAAGGACTAGCCTTGTAATTGTTAGTCTATTTTCTTCCGACTTTATTACTTTCTTACTTTAATCTTTACTTAATTCATTTACAAATATTTGGCTAAAACATGGCCCAGTAGGCAGAACTCTGTTAAAATAAAATCTTGGCATTTTAAAATCTAAGTTAAAAAATTCTGTCTCAGTGCCATGTCTTGCTGAATTATTTCTTTAGTATAATTAAAAGTTCTATGTATAAACTGCTGAATCAATGAGAAAACCACCTTTTCACCTTTCCCCCATTCTCCTGAAATTCAATAATAACAATAAAAGGAAAAAAGAGGGGTGGATAGGTGAATAGGAAGTTGTTAGCAATCTCAAGCAGCCCAGACTCACAGCAGCACTGTGAGGGCTTCTCTGGCACTGCTTCATGATTAATTAAAACCAGTTACATTCCCAAGCCACAGCTTGGAACAGAGCTGCAGGGACCCACCCCAACTCTTGGTAAAAAAATTAAGTTGTCTCATCTTCTCATAACCTTTATGAATCTGGTCACAGAGGAAATATTTTGAGTCTGATAAGAATATATCATTATTTTTCACTGATGACATCTTTTTTTTTTTAAATTCTCATCTAATAAACATCTCTATTTTCCCGAAAATCAATGACATTGAAGCATCATTTATTGTCATTCGATGTCCAATGACATTTTTTTTCATTTTATTATTTTAATAGCTGATATATGAGCACTGGCATCACCCAAGTTCATACAAAATGACTCTACCATCTGTTTCCCAAATATGACTGAATATAAACCAATTCCTTCCTCCAGGTCAGACATGCGTGACATGCGTGTGTCTTTTTTTTTTTTTAAGTTGTTTATTGGTACAATTTATCATTAAACACTGACCTTAATCAATATCTTCTAGCTTTTTTTTTTTTTTCAAAGATTTATTTATTTGTGCACACAGAACTAGGGTACAGGCCAGAGGCTCAGGGGCGGTGAGAGGCTTCACCAGAGACACAGTGGGGAGCAGAATAGGCAGATCAACTAAGTACACTGCTGAGGGGAGCAGTGGGTGGGCCAGGAGAGGTCTGCCACACCATGTGGTCAGATCCCGGGCAGGCTGGAATCTAACTCATGCGAAAGCAAGCGGCTTTTAGATTCTCAGTGCTGTGCTTTAACCCTCTGCGCCACCAGGGAGGGCCCTCTTCTAGTTCTTTTTAACCCTCCCTTTTTTTTTCTGTCTGAGATTAAATCCCTTCGTCCCCTAAAATTGGTCAAATAGCAGTCATAATTAAAAACATACAGGACAAAATTATGATTAATGACATATAGTAAATTCTAATGCACATTAAATGAATTAGTTCTTGAAAATTCAGTTTTACACTAGCCTGAAAAAAGAAGCTAAATTCATACACAAATAATATACTCTAGGTAACAGAGAAAAATGTAGGATTTTTGTTTTACTAAAAATAGATTCCTTATGTTAAGTATACATCATTTAATTTAAATTCTTACTATAGTATATACTCTGGAAGAAGGAAAAATAAACTCTAATTTTTGCTTAAAAAGGCACTAACTCACTATTAGGAAGTAGGACAATAAACAAGAACGTGTGAGAAAATAACAATTCCAAACAACACTAGAGTGGGATTAATGAAGTCATCCAATGAAATTCTCTCCCTGTACCCAGGGGTCTACCTTAATCATAGACCCCATGTAGAAGATCAGATGACTGGAGTACTTGTCATTGAATCCAATGTCTCATAGACAAGGCCTTTCTAGTCACCAAAGATCATTCTGGAAGTGAATGTTCAAAGTCAATATTCTCCTGAATGCTTTCAAGCAAGGCAACCACTGAGCCATCAGCACTTGATAAAATCAGGAGCTTTCTTTAAAATCAGATAATAGGATTTGGGTCCTGAAGAGCTTAATTTATTCAATAAAGAAAGCACCGTTAGGAAACATGCTTCCAGGGTACAGTAGACTTTAGTCCTAACCGTGTATAAAGAAATGAAGGCTTTCCATGTCCTTCCTGCATCTCTAAATCTAACCACCTAGGAACTGTTCAGAACATGAAATTAATGTTTTTTGACTCTTTGGATAAGATATTCACCTTAGCACAGCTTCATTTCTGATAGAAAAACAAAACAATACACCACTCTCTCAAGTCAAACTGATAATTGATGTTCTTTCACCTGAGAGTTGAACCAAGTCAACTTCTTGGTGTTAAGGAATATTTTATCATGTATATTTGTAGATTAAAGTGATAATAAATTACTCATGATACAATTCAATATTCTCTCACATTATTTTATATGAAAAGCTGCAAGACTATAAACTTACTTGCTTCTGCCTGAAAGTACATGCCTGATTCTGTTTTGCTCCTTAGTCATGAACTTTGCCAAGAGCTGTTGCTATGACTTTCAAATTACTTTTCAGTGTGTTTCACTGTATTTGACCCTCATCTTCTCACCTTGAGAAAGTGTGACAATTTAAGCAACAACATCACCAGGACTGAACTTCATTTTAATGACAGGAAGCAAGGGACTGGGGTTAAAATAGAAGGTGGAGGCTTTCAACTCATTGTATTGCCTCTCTCCTTCACCTTGAGCCTTTTCTCTATGAATCATGACACAGTGTGACCCACAGGAAAACAGCTCATGTTCTGCAAAGTCAATGGCCATAATAAGGACATGTATTCCTCTTACCTCTGTTGGAATAAAAATAGAAATAATTAGAATAAAATGCTCTCTTTTTCTGGATGCCTATAAGTAGGGTTACAAAAATTGAATATTCTACAAAGAAGACGTTAAGGAAAAAACTAATTCACATATTTTGCTTAGATTCAAAGTAGTCTTTTACTTGAATCTCCACATACTGACTAGTATTTTTTGACCCAAATCCTAGTTTACCTCCTAGATTTAATCTAACATGAGAGATTTCTTAATCTAATGAGAAACAGACATCTCTCAAGAAGAAAGTATAAATAAGAGTGCTATATATTACCTATATTGCAATAGTAATTATCATTCAAAAGGAATAAACTGACAAGGGGAACAGTATGGAAGAAAAACATTATACTAAATGAAAGAAAATCACACACAAAAAGACCGAATATTATGTAGTTCCATATATAACTTCAGAACAGAAAAAAGTTAACCTAAAATGGAAAATTTGAAAATATTAGTTACTAGCAGAATAGGTAAGACAGAGATTTACTGGTAAGGGACATAGGAATTCCTTTGTGTTCCCCATAAATCATAAACATTTGGACTGCACAGGTGTAGGCATTTGTTAGAATTGTAATGCTATATGTAAGGTTTATGCTTTTTGTTGTATATAACTTTTTATCTTGAAATACTAAAAAAGAACCCCCAAAATATGGAACATTAGTTAATGATGCATTATATAACTTGAAGTGAACACTACTGATACCTTCGGTTACACACAATTACTCTGACAGGTGGGAAGAGAGGGCAGTTCACTGAATGTGATGCAGTGCATGCACAGTCTACATGAATAGTAGAATCCAGTCAGTGGGTGTAAGATGCTTATTGTAAAGCTTGTTCAACTTTTCTGCACATTTAACAAAATGAGCAGTTGGCAAAGTTTTACTTTGTTTAAACTATTTCTCTCTTGGATAAAAGTTTTATTTTATTTAAACTATTTCTGGCCCTCCCTGGTGGTGCAGCAGGTTAAAGCGCAGCACTAAGAATTGAAAGTCATTGCCTCAAGAGTTCTTCTGGCCCGCCCACTGCTCCCCTCAGCAGTGTACTTCATCAATCTGCCTGTTCTGTTCCACACTCTGTCTCTGGTGAATTCTCTCACCGCCCCTGCACCTCTGGCCTATACCCCAGTTCTGTATGTACAAATAAATGAATAAATCTTTAAAAATAAATAAAATATTTATTTCTTGGATAAAAATATTTAATTGAAAAGAATCAGGCTACCACTACTCTTCCACAGAAGGTTCTTCAGTGCATGGTGGTCTGGTTGGATGGAGCAATATCTTGGTAGAATAGGGAGGACTGGGTGTGGTACCCTCTTGTATCTGGAGAGAACCTGTTGACAGGTTTGTTTCTGGTCCTTCTGGGCTCTATGTCTGAAGGTCCTGAAGTTGTTCCCCATCTATTCCTACTGCTTAGTCAGAGGCCAGTGGTACATATGACTATTACCTTCATACAGTGCTCTGAAACCAGGTCTCCACATTTGCTGGCAGTCTGTCTACACTAGATAGACTATGAAGGGTGTCCTTGAACTTCCATGGCAGGCTTAAACATCACCCACTGGTTCTCTAGTCAGCCTATGAACCACACAGGCTCTGAGAGTAATCCCAGCTCATGCCTCCCTTACACAGGAGAACAGTGAACCACCCAATGTGGCCACACCCTAACTGGTGTGCAGACATGCAAATGTATGCTCCTTTTCTAGAATTTAAAATGAGAAGAAGCTCTCTGTCCCTAATGAAATCCACCCTCTGGATTTCATTTTCTGTTTCTCTCCTTAGCTGTCCTCCAGCTATTTCAATTAACAGAAAAAGAGTACCTTTTCATTCCTTTTTATATATCATCTCTGACTCTGTTTTAACTCCAATCTCTTAGTGAAATCCATAAATAAATTGATGTATTTTTCCCTACAGAAAAAACCTTGTGACATGGGCCATTTAGACTGTTAGGTCTTTTACATGTTAAAGGGAGAACTTAAGGAACCTGAGCAACTAATTTAAAGCAATACTATCTTCACATTGCCTTGACTTGTTACTTAATCCTGTTCTGCAGAATTTGAATGTTCTTCCTTCATTCTTTTTGACTTCTTAGAGGCAACTATGGAAAAAATCTAGAACCCAAAGTGACAAAGTAGGAAAAGCACATACACATCAATACATAAAACAACAGCCGTCACTATATAGCAAGCATTATCTGACTTAAACCTTATAAGCCCACAGGGCAGCTGTCTGCATTTTCATGTTTATTTATTTACATATATACACATTGTTTACTTACTAATTAAAAATGCAGAAATTGAGGTTTCATAGAATAATAACTCATCAAGATCATACTTCCCCTAGTGGTCATTTAGATATAGAACCAATGTTTGACTCTAAAACTTGATGTGTTTTTCTACATCAGATTGTGGTAGAATTTAAAGCATGATGGAATTTACTTGCTATGTGTCAACTTTTTCTGCTGTCTTTTATTACATGTTGACATCTTGGTTGATGCGTTCTTGTCACTTGCAAATAAATGCTCTATGGTTGAATTAGTGTTTGTTTTTTTTTAACTCCCACTTAGACTAAGGCTTCTAAACCAAAGGTCATACATAGTATATATTTTAACATCTATTATGTTAACATAGCTTTTATTATAACTTACAGTTAAAATTAATACCTGCTACATCCTGCCAAAAGCAATATACAGATTTAATGCCATCCCAGTAAAAATCTCAATGACATTCTTCAATGAAATAGAAAAAATGTTGATGAGATTCATATGGAACAACAAAAAACCTCGAATAGCCAAAACCCTCATGT
>NW_004567103.1:75376044-75401472 GCF_000260355.1 Condylura cristata | reverse complement strand
AAAAAAAAATTAATACCTGCTAAAACACTGAACATTAGTGATACATGAATATTGCAAGTCCTGCCCTCACCATACTCAACATTCTACCCAAGTGCCACAAAAATACCAAACAAAATTTAACCTTTACCTCCTCTAAGGGACAAGCCCTCTCTGTGCTTTTATAATACTCTGAGCTCTTTTCAATAACAGCATCATAATATTATTAATTATCCCTGAATTTATTCACATCAATGACTCTGTCTTGTTTAATCCCTAGCAGGTACTCTTACTAGGTAGGCACACAGTTTTTGAGTAAATGAATCTACTAATTTTTTTTAACTTATATATTCTTTGATTACTTACATTTTCATTTCCTCACAATCCTGTATATACATCTAACTGGTCACAGAGTATCAGTAACAAGCAAGAGATACCTGCAACTAAGACAATCTCAGATTTTAACTGTGACACTTGTTGCTAACATGAAGGACTGGTCATCAGTAAAACAGCTCAATTATTTCCCAAAAGTAACTCTCTGCTCTTTCACATTGAATATGTAGTTCATAATACATATGATGCACTTGTCACAGTAGCTTCGATGATAAGAACATTATCCTAGTGAGGCCAGGGTTCTAGATTCAGTTCTTAGCCTGGACACCATCTAATCTCTGCCAAGACAGTCCACTACTCTATTGCTGGTAGAGGGAGGACAGTACAATTACCTTAAGTGAATAACATAGTTTGCTTGAACTTTCAATCCTTAATTTTTAAATTTCTTTTCCACTCTACTCCTATTTCTTTCCGCAGCAACTCATTTTACTTCCCTGTTTTAAATGCACTGCAAAGATTTCCTCAAGTTTCAAAGTGAAAAGAAAATTTGACTTATTTTGAAATCCTAGAGGCAACTGTTCATGTGGAAACAGCCATTTAGAGCTGGGTTCTACCCAATTGCGCTAACTTTTTTCCTTAGAAAATGCGTGTTTACTCACCTAGAAGTTAGAACATCTAAACACATAAGCAGGGACAATCCCCAGGTTGGTTGACTTTTGATGTTTTTAACCCAATCTTGGCTGATTCCCTGCCCTGGTTAGGAACAGTAAAGCTTCAGTGAACGTAACTGAAAACTGTACTTAAATTGAAACTCATTCCGGATAAATGCTGGAGAACTGAAATTTCTATTTCTTTCCTAGGTGATATATACTTTTAATTCAGCACAAATTTGCCAAGTGTAATATTGCTGCCCAGAAACCACAGTACTTTAATTCACTCATGGGGATGCAATACCATTTATAAACAAATCGAAAGATGTTAGTCCAATTTTGAATTACTGCTTCATAGTCACTCCAGGGCCACCTGTATGTGAGAAGACAGTAACATAAATTTTTCCCAGGCAAGCTGTGCAGATCCTGTACAGGGGATCACTAAATGGAGAGGGCAGGGGAGCAAAAGTATGAATTCAGAGTCTCACTTCCCACATGGACAGAAAAGGATGTTAGTAGGTGTATCTCAAGTGTGTCTGGTCAATAGTGTCAGAATGTGTAGTCCATTTGGAGAGGGAGGTTAAAAGGAGAGAGAGAGAATGAATGGTAGGGGAGAGAAAAAGAGAGAGAGAATCCATGTGCATGAACAAATACCAAAAGCAGATACCTCATTAGTTTTCACTGTCCTGATTAACACACTTTGAAGGCAAGTTGTCACCATATTCCAAAGAACCACAAGAGGGCTACAAAATGTGCTACTTGCCCCAATGGAGTCAGGTTTTTAATTAATGCAAAAATTATATCTGCAATAATGTCAATAAATGCAATAATGACTATAAAGTTTCATTAATACAAAACAATTTGCAATTCTAATAATCACCCATGTCCTTGTAATGTGTCCCAATATAATTCTTCAAAAATAATGAATTTCCATAAATAAAGGCCACTTTCAGTTCTTTGATTTTCTTGAGTACCTTGAAACACTAATGTCCTTTGAGTCTGATACTGATCAAAAAGGTCTTTGAATTACCAAGATAACTACTTTTAATACAAATAAATTATTTAGGGAATAATCTTTATTTATCATTCAATAAATAAAGGTTGGGTTAACTTTTAACATAACAGACAGTTCAATTTATTACAGGTCTTCAATCTTCATTAACTGACTTTCATAGGAATAATAAAAATATTTTAATGTCACTAGAATACAAATTAAATATTAAGAAGACTGTTCTAGAAAACTAAAGTAACAACGTTAAACCTTATTTTTCTCATTTCCTAAAATGAACTTTCTAATTTTACCTTTGTCAAGGAAAAATAAAATGTGGAATGAACAGTAATGTGCATTATCTTTCGTGACGTGTACTAACCTGTTGAAAGTTTAAATCTAGCACTAAAATGAGATTTGCTCTATGTTTGAGATATATTATCTATTTTTCCTACAATTGCTACTGGTCCCTTATAGATACTTGTAACCCTCTAGAAAATACAGAAAATACCACTTTCTGTTCTACAATGTTTTGAGACCTCTTTGGGATCTTCACCCAAAGAAAACTGAATGGTAAGTTTACACTTGATTTTCTTTGGCAAACTCATCTTGATTTTGATTCCCATTTTTGATATATTAATTATAGGGGAGGCAGGCAGGAAGGCTATATTGACCAGTATTTAGTCACTGAAGTTTAGAGTGGTTAAACCAGTGTTCACACTGGACCTGAGTAATGTCAAGGCACTGTACTTACTGGTGCTTTTCTGTTACTATCATTTTGTTTCTATTTATTTATTTATTTCTGGTGAGGATATAGAAGAAGGGTAGGGAAATTTAATTGGCCATAGTTATGACCAATTGTAGGGTTAAATTTTCTGAATAAGAAGGTATAATAATAATAATGGCAAAGAAATGGTTCAAGAATTTATACAAGGTAGTTTCATGGATGCCCACTGGGCAGCCTTTGGATCATATGCTTCATGGGGTATATCCAAAATATTTCAGTGACTTCTTATAAACAAGCAGACATTGTAAGGCACATCCAGAAAAGCCAAGTTATTAAATGCTTGCCCACTTGATCCTTGTGGTCACAATAAAGCAATCCTCTTTACTTCCTAAAATGCATAGGTGGGTCTGGGTGGAGGTATTCTTATGCAGAATAATCACTTACATTTAATAATAATAATCACTTACATTAAGCCTCAGTTCCTTATCTGGAAAATGAGCATATCATATCTGTCCTATTTATTTTGGGGTGATGTTAGGAAGATTCAGTAACTGTTGGCACAGGATTAAAGTCTTAGTACTATCAAGGTATCCCAGCCACTGTAGCATGAATTCAATCCCCAGTCAGGGAGCTAACCCAGATGGCACAGCAGACCTCTCCTGTCTTGCCCTCTACTCCCCTCACTGTGTATTTCAGTAGATCTGCCTGTTCTGCTCCCCACTCTGTCTCTGGTGAATCATCTTATCCCCTGCATCTCTGGCCTATACCTCAGTTCTTGTATGTATAAAAAAAAAAAAAAATCTTTAACAAAAGAGGAGATGCAGTAAGACAAAAATCTAAGTCCTATTAAGATGGTACTTATTTTTATTATGATTTTCAGCAGTTAAGGTCTTTTGAATATTAGATCTTTAGGCCTTAATATGAGAAAGGCAGGAACAGGATTCCTGATAAATATGAGCCCAGCAAGTCGACACTTTACGCAGGCATCTTCTCCTTTGCCTTTTCTCACACGTTTTGGAGAAAGTAATAAAGCACCAGGGCCCTGCCTGGTGGCTCAGGTTAAAGCACAGCACTAAGAAGTTAAAGCCACTGCAGCATGAGTTCAATTCCCACCCCTCCCCGGAGGTGATTCACATGGCGTGGCAGACCTCTCCTGACCCACCCGCTGCTCCCCTCAGCAGTGTACTTCGTCGATCTGCCTGTTCTGCTCCCCGCTCTGTCTCTGGTGAATCCTCTCACCGCCCTGCACCTCTGGCCTGTACCCCAGTTCTGTATGTATAAATAAATAAATCTTAAAAAAAAAAAAGAAAGTAATAAAGCACCAAGCTGCAAACAAACATCAATTGCATTAGTCAGCACAGGGTAAATTATGCTGGAGTAGCAACACACCCCACTATTTTGGTGACTTGAAAAATACTGAACTTCTTATTGTATGAGGTCTGGGCATCTCAGCAGTCAACTGTGCTTTATGGGTAAGATGGTTACATGCTCTAGTTTTCCAGAAAGTCCAGTTTATGTCTATTTTGGCATAACTGTTCATTATACCCTTTCTATTCTAAGAATTGTCCTGGTTGAATCCTAAGTGTGATCCACCTCTCAATGAGATAACCCAATATTTAGGCTGCACCACCCTCTCAAACTCTTTGCAGAGAACTGGAAAGTATTGTAGACATTTCACTGCCTTATTCCAGGACCATCATTTTGGTGTAACATCTGCGTTGTTAGAACTGAAGACCTATGTGGAACCACCTCTCTATGATTGCCCTCCCTGCCTGTCTGACTGCACATAGCTCTTTCCAGCTGACTAGATGCCAAAGCTCAAGAAAGGCAAACAAATATTGGTCTTGTCAACCCTTCCTCATTGGGTGTTATTTATCTCCCTCTGCTGGGTGACTGAGCTGTCACTACTGAGACTCCTCTTACTTCCTCCTGATTGTCACCTTCATTTCACCAGGCCAGAAGGATTGCCAATCTCAGCAATTAGTCTTTCCGAGCTCTCTGAATTGTCCACAAATGTTTTCCCTCTGATCAGGGAATCTTCAAACACATATGTTCAAAGTCAATTTTGCTTTGAAGAGAGGACTAGCAAGACTTCAGTGTGACAGTTGATAGACATGATTTTTATGCAGCCTAATTTATAGTAAATACCTATAAACAGGTAAAGCACCTGCACTTCCACAAATCTTTTGTAACCTTGCAAGTTTTATTAGCAAGGTAGAGGTGGTTTCTCAGTAGTGTTAGTGGAGGGACATATCTATGTTTCACTACTCCTCTTCTCCTAGTAGACATTGTTTAAATGAGAGTCCTGACTCAAGTTACAGTAACTGCCATACTTGATCCTGAAGTGTAGAAACTTGTCAAGATTTAACAGGTACAAGTGAAAACTGGGAGGGAAAGTTCAATTTAAAACATGCTTCTATGTTAGATAAAAAAAAAAAAAGAAAGAAAGAAAAGCATCAGAGTAATAGTCTTATATTGGAACTTCAGAAAAAAAAATGTATGTTGTCCATCATAATCATCTAATATTGGGATAGAGATATTTCTGCCAATTACCATAAGAAAGAAAAAAATGATACTTTCCTTCGCCTTGCCTATTCAACTATCACACATCCTGTATCTCTGGCTCAAGTCCCATCTCCTGCTTTCTTGATAATTTTGTCCCAGAGGAGTTTCTTACAAGCTCACTGAGTGGCATTTTCCCTGAAAACATTTACCAAAAAAAAAAAAAAAAAATTTGAGAGTTTTATTAAAAATTCAGCTATCCGAGATCTACTGACTTAGAATCTCTGGGAGTAGAGACCAGGAATCTGTAATCTTTATAAGCATATTCTTGTATGCCTGTGTGCATATCTCTGTTTTAGTCTCATTTCCTCCTCAAGTACCATATGTCAACAGGCATGGTTCAAATAAAATTATAAAACCAAGAAAGTTCAGTTTTCTTAGTTCTAGAACTATTTTTTAACATTGGTGGGAACGCAAAGTATGTCTCAAGTATTCTTAGGTTATCCATACCACTCAGTGGGCAATCAATTTATCCTGGGTGAATGGAATCACCAAGTTGAGGAGTTATATATTGATATACTTAATTTGGAGAATAGCTGATATTGATAAAAAAGGAAAGAACATATTTCAATAAATCTGATTTTAATTCCAATGGTAGAAAAAACTCAAATATAACACATGTGATGTGAATAATCGTTCCCTATTCATTCACTGATTTACCCACGCATTTATCTATACTTTTATTTGATGATCTGTTGTTATTATGAAGTTGATAAACAGCAACTTGAATACAGGAAAAATTCCAAGTGTGGGAGACAAGCAGAGCAACAAATGACCTACAATTTTCTAAGGAGCAAAAGAAGATGCTGTGGATAAGAGATGGCTATAGAGGTTCTCTGGAGGCACTGACCTATACAGGAGTTTTGAAAATGAGTAGGACTGCTTGATGGAAAAAGGAATTTCAAACCTAACTAATAATTTTGTGTGCAACTTTCAACTTTATTGTCATGAAGTTTGTTAATAAGACATATACAATAAGTATGTGCATACTACTCTATGTGTCTATGCAAATGTGCTTTAGTTTAGCATGGATGAAATTTTAATCATATCCAAAGCATTTAAAATAACTGTTAACCAAAGTGGTAAAGGTGCTTTCAACTGAATTATACATACATTTATGGTTATGTTCACTATTTCATGGAAGTTTATTAACTACATTTCAAACAGTGCCAACTGGGGCTTCCAGATAATACTCCCCAGTGGGTACCTATTCCTCTTTGGATCTCCTGTCTGTGTTTCTTGACCAATCTATTTATTCCCAATGATTTCAAATGCTTAGGTTTCCTCCAGTATTTAGAATACGTTCACCATGACCTTGGATGTCTATGAGAAAACAAAAACTAACCACACATCAGAATATTTTGTGAAGAATGTTATGATAAAACTCATACCAGTAACTGAAAAATTTCCCCTCCATGAGGATAATGTTAAGTAAGACCCAGTTGTCTTCAAGTATTTCTTATTGTGGCATACTAGCTTTTTCACAGCATTTTTATTGTACATTCCTGCCCAACAAAATAGATGTTGGAATACAGTGACTTTAGGCCAAAATAGTGCCCATTTATCTGGAATTTTCAATGTTACAAAAAGAAGAAGAAGAAGTAAGAAGAAGAAGAAGAAGTAAGGCTACTTGGGGAGGAAGAGAGGGGAGGGTAAAGAACCTGTGCATAGATGTTAAATTTGAACATGTTATTTTATTTGAAAGGTAAAAGCACCAGGGAAAGCAGCACAAGTTTCAGATTATTTTGTAAAAGAAAATAGATAACAGAAACTAAGCATTGATAAAAACCCCAAACCTGGGTGCCCAATGATAGTATCTTTAAAATGTAAATAATGAGTGATAATACGCTATGTTGATAAAGAGTGTTGAAATAAGACACTGTACATAGATATGCACAATAGTATCTATTTTCTACCTTAAAGCTGTGTTGTCTTGGGATTTCTTGATCCCTGGTTAAAGTCCTCTTCCCCCATACAAACGTGAGAAACATGGGCCGACCTCTGCTCTCCTTGCATCCATCAGTGTTATGTAATAGCGTGAAGACTCAATCTATACTACACAATGTCACAGACCAAGAATTGTAAATAGCACATCTAACTTTCTTCCAGTCATTCTTGTCTCCCCCAAACAAAGAACACATTTAATTGTAAAATACAGAGATTTCTTCCTGACTAGGAAAGAAAAGGATAGGGCTCATCTGCAGTCACTGGTTAGAACATGGATCCCCTAGGATTTAATTATCTCTCTTAGACTATAATAGGTCATCTAAAATGATTTTTCAGCTTTTCTACAGTGAAGAAATTGATTATCAATGTTGAGCAAATCATATATCAGTGTCTTTCTTTATGGATGAGTATGAATGGCAACCACAGCCTGGCTTGGGAGTTGTCATTATCATGCAGTGGTTAGTAAGTGCAGCTCCTCCAGGCAGAAAGTGCATCAATACAGAAAAGGGGATGTGTGTCCTCACTGACTGGCAGTGTTTTTAGCAGTACTGATTTCTATATTACCTATTTGGACAGATTGGATGATTATCACTCTGTGAAGCATGTTGCTGCTTTGCTTGCTTTAACATAATACTCTATGGGAGGGATTTCAGTAAATCCAAATAATCTCAATGGCAATGCCAATCAGAAACTTTACAGACAATAAGTCCCTGAGCCCTCTTTGCCACAGATACTACCAGCTTTTGGGTTCCATCCTCTCCCATGAACCTGTGCTTATCCTGCCTTTTTCGGCACCTGCCACACCCACATTTTATCAGATGTCTAAAAGTTAACATCAACTTAATCAGAATAGACTCTTATTTTTTACCTGCTCTCTATTTAGACAGATCTACTTTTTTTTGTTTCTTTTCTATATGTATTAAAGATTAACTTATTTGTTCTGCTCTCACATTTTCCCAACCTTACTATCATCTCACTTTAATATGATTTTTGCCCGGATCAGAATGCTCAAAGTAATTTCTCATCACTGTTAACGGAAGAAGGGGGAGGTCCCAGGTTCCCTTCAACACTCAAGGAAGGGTAAAGAAGTTGGAGAAGATAGAGGGAAAAAAAAAAAAAAAAGGAGAGAGGAGACCTGGAGGAGGCACTTGAGGCAGAGAAACATGTGAAGAGGGTGTGCTTGTTTCTCAGCCTTGGACTTTTATCAAGTACTTGGGATGTGAAAGCAGAACTTAAAACAGATGTGGGTGAGAGACCATGGGGAGGTGAACTATGGCAGCATTTATATGGCTTTTGGTTTTGTTCTTTTTCTTCCAGACTTTTTCTGGCCCAATCTGCCTATTCTCATGGGTCCCCACCAAAAGGTGCCTTAGACTTATGCAAAGTTTGTGGGCCTCAATGGCCCTCCTTTATTCCAACCCTGTTTAGTTGAACATTTACCCACAAGGGGATGGGGAACAATGGGTGTTTCATGGAAAAACCATTTTATCTATTCTTTGCCTATATTTCTCTTTACTGCACACTAATTACATTAAAGTTCCTTTACATGAAAGGCCTTATGCAGTAGAATATGTTTTGTCTCGATACAGTGAATCGTAGAAGCTTTTTTTTTTTTTTTAAAGATTTATTTATTTCTGCATACAGAGCTGGGGAACAGGCCAGAGATGCAGGGGGCAGTGAGAGGATTCACCAGAGACAGAGTAGGGAACAGAAAAGGCCTACTCATAAAATACACTGCTGAGGGGAACAGTGGGTGGGTCAAGAGAGGTTTGCCAGCCATGTGGGTTACCTCTGAGGTGGGGATCAAACTCATGCTGAAGTGGCTTTAGTTTCTTAGTGCTGTACTTTAACCCACTGTGTCACCAGGAAAGGCCTGCAGAAGCTATTTTAAGCAGCCACGTTTGTGGTTCCTGGGGTGCCCCTCACCCTGCATGGCATTATTATCAATGGACTTCATTGTTGTGAGTGAAGTGTGTGTCCCTCTTGGCCAGCTCTTTTTGTTCCAAGATTTGCTCTCCTTGAATTCTTAATTATATTCTCCCATTTCTTCATCTTACCTGACCCTTTCTGTGTTTCCTATGAGTTCTCCCTCTTCAACACCTGAAGATGATGTGGACCTCTATCTCCCATTCTCCTTCTCTCTACTTCTGTCTTTTCCTCTAACCTCATCTATTATCTCCTCTGCTTCAACTATGCAAATCTAAATCTCTAAGCCCATTTCTGGCTGTCCAATAACCTACTGGACTTGTTTAACTTTATGTCCCACCAAAACTCACTTCCAGCATGTATTCCTTTACCAGTGTACAGCGTGGAGTCTCTAGACTCCATCTTCCCTGGCAGACCCACTCTGTCTACCATAGGCAGCTTGTCTGCCCTTTCTTATTCTTTCCCAGGAGGTTCACGAGCAGGACAACTGGTCACTACATCTTGTCAGCTCTCAGGTTCTGCAAATGAGATGTATTCAGAGTACTTCGAACCCCCTGCCAACAGTCTGTATGGGCCTTGGCCATGTCAAGTTTTGCTGCAGTTTGCTGGACTCTAAACTACTCCTCTACCTATTGCTGGTCAAAGGTCCAAGGGCTGCAGGCCTGCTTGCTACACCACTGGGAGCAAGTCACACCATTTCTCTACCTGTGGTAGCAGCAGCAGGAACTGCTACTTCTGGGTAGATGCTCAGTTTGACCTTGACAGATTAAATTCCAACAATGTTTTGCTCCTAAAAATGTTCCTTTTTGTTTTGTAGGAATTTACTTCCCTTAGGTAAAATCCCTCTATGCTGTGATTGTTTTGCCCTGATTGACAAAGATACCACCATTTTCAGTGACAGGATGAAAGGTTTGTAGTACCTTTGTCAACTATGTTTCTTTCCTACAAAAGTCCTATCATTGCTCAAATACTGCCAATTCTTCCCCACTCAGTATCTTCCTCTTTCCTTAATCAAAGGCTCTCCCTAGAGCAAACTCTGTGTCTTCATTGAAATGCTCTAGTTATTCTGCTACACTAACCTGCCACCAGGCCAATCCCACCCCAAAATTAACTCTGCCCATTAAAGAATATAGTAAAACTTTATATGGCTCCATCTTCACTGCCCAAGGATTAAGAATGAAACACCTTATAAGGTATTCGAAACTTCTCCTTATGACCTTAATTCTCTCTTTTCCTCCTCACAAACTGAATGTGCAGTCAATCCTAGCTTCGTAAAATTCATTCTTTCCATGTTCCCCTTACTTCCTTGCATCCAAACCTACTTTTCATTGTTTTCCCTTTTAGGATATTATTCTTCTTGTCCCAGTGAAGCTCTTAAAATCCTTTAAGAATCAACTCAGATGTAACTGGAAATTTACAGGCCCAAATGGATTTCTCTCACATTCTAAACCTAACCTACATGGCTCAACATCCTCTTTCAGCTGTGGCCTCTTTGTATGTGTGCTTCTGCTTAGCATAATCTGGCACCTTGTGATTTTGCTGAGAATACCATTCTCCATGCTGGACCTCCTTCTGTGTTTTGTTAAATTGAGAAAACCAGAAAATCACAGAATCACATTCACTTAATATACCTGTGATTTCATGACTTTCTGATCCATAGGAAAGATTTACGTTTCTAAGTGGGTAAATATATTTATATTAGGTTGAACCATATGAAATTGTTGATACTTGATCATTTTTTTATCTATAAAAATTACAGTTTATAATGTTCAACCTAATAAATGCATTGAAAGACATTCTGTATATTTTTATAACTATGTTTTCTATAAAAAGGCACAATAGACAAAAATACTTACATTGGGATCAGCTTCATGACAAAAACTTTGTGACTAACACTATAATAGCAAATACTGAGTTCTTATTGTATGGTAACCACTGTGATAGCAATATTACGCTGACTATTTTTCTTTTGTGTTTTAAGTGGCTTAGCAAGGTTACAAAGCTAGTAGACTATAGAAGAATTGAGATAAGGCAGGCATTTTAGACTTTCTAGAATTGCTATTTTGACCATACTTTAAAAAAATAACTTTTCTTCTGAGCTTCTAATTCCTTATTCCTTGGCCCATTCTGGAAATACAAGGAAGAAGAATGTATAACAATATAATCTAAGGCATAGCTCAAATCCCTTTTCCTCAAGCTTTATCCACTAAGCCTTTGCTATACTTACTGTACTACTACTTGACATTCCTTTATCTTTTTACCCTTTATATAGGACTTGGCATATTGCTTCCTCTTAGTTCTATCTATATATTTAAGTATCTCAATTAAATTGTAAAGCTCTAACAGGAAAATGAACATGCTTAATTTTCTTTCTTTCCCAGAGCAAAGAGAGGACATTTGATTTCCACCAATGACAATCCATTTATCCATTAATTCCTGGATCTGAATATTCCTGGTTGTAAAGAATACAAAAAGAAACACAGTTTACTACAAAGGAAATTACTACTGCTTAAATTATACTGCTTAATGGGGACATCAACAAGTGAGTCAACACCAACAATGGTATATGCTAAGTATCCTTGGATAGGTGATGCTGAGTGATCTAAAGGCAGGCAAGTAGACCTTCTGATTGTGTGTCTGGGACATATCTTACAAAGAAGGGCTTAAAGAAGTGATAGGCTAAGCTTAGAAAGGCAGATGAGGATTAGTTAGTGGATGAACTTGTGGAAAGTTTACCCAGAAAAAAAAAAGACTAGCATGCACAAAGACAAAGGAACCTGAAATATTTGAGTTTAATTGTTTGACTTGGTTCAGAAACAGTAACAAAGAAAATATAGGAAAGAAAGGAAATAGTAAATAAAGGAAAAGGTAAATAAAAAAAGGAATAGTAAATAAAGGAAAGATCCAGGAATTAATGGATAAATGGATTGTCATTGGTGGAAATCAAATGTCCTCTCTTTGCTCTGGGAAAGAAAGAAAATTAAGCATGTTCATTTTCCTGTTAAAAAAATAAAGGAAAAGGAAGAGAGCAAAATTTTCTTTTGAATTTCAGAGAATCTGTATAAATAATAAAGCAGTGGCCTCATCCTAACCAAAGAAACCTGATAACCTTAGAGTCACTATCCAGGTTCTAGAATGATATCCATTATACCAATATCCAGACCCAAATACTAAAAAGAATATGGTGAGAGGAAAAACCAGTCATCATCAAAGTCTAGTGGCTTGTAGTAGGTTTTGGAAAATTTCATGCAAAGACTTATGAAAATAAAAAAGTTTCTATTTCTATCTGGTTTGGTAATAGAAGTTCTTTAGCTGAACAGATGGTACAGTTCACCAAAATCTGATGGAAACAAATCTTCTTAATCTGTATTAAGAAATAATTTAGCAGCCTTCTCAAGAGATTTGAAACATTCTTTGTCTAAATACAAAAACAAAGAAAAAAAAAACAAAGTGGACTTTTGGAATCTATAGTTAAATAGTATTAATGCTATAAAAGAAAGTAGAGTCTAACTGCTCCAAAATGAATCATAATGAAATAAGAAAAAGTTTTCCAAGTCTGGCCACATTACTGAAGATGTTTAGTGTAAGGAAGGATTTTACTGTATTTTTTAATAAATGTTTGTGTCTGAAAGTTTCAGGAAAGGATATCTGTGTTTGGCCAATAGAATATAGCTAATGGCCACATCCAAGGCTTAACAGAGAAGACGTATGCTTGCCTAACCAGGAAAATGCACTTTGATGGAAAACTAGGAAATATAGCAATGCAATATTTATGGATTACATCTCAAATGAAAACCCCTTTTAATATGTTATTGAATGACATAACAAATTTATAATGCCTTCTACATTTCATAAATTTGCATTGAATAAAGGCAAAGGGCAAGAAAACTACCCCATTGTTAACTGATTGATATACCTTGTGAAATATGTTCAGTATTTATCTTCTTTCCACACCAATCTTCTATTTTTATTTATATGATTATTTCCTGACAAACATAATATGAATGGTGTCTGCAGAATTTTTATTAACGAAGTACTAAGACAATACTTCTGTACTTATATAAAAACCATCTGCTAATGTCTCATGTCAAATCTATTTATATTATTATAGTTTTTCCCTCTTATGTTTTCTGAAGACTGCCATTTCTCAATAAATTAATGCTGGCCACCTTCAAGGAAGTTATGCATGCTTTTAGCATTTCCCATTCTTTGGGAATGGGAATATTCAGATTCCTCTCAGAAATTCCTAAAACCAAAGCAGGGTCAGGGTTTGGAAGTTGTAATATGCTTTTCTTTTCCTAATGCAGAACCAGAGGGTTATGCACAAATACAGTATTTCATTTTGCAATTAAGTTCAGGTGAGTTATTGAAACTTTAAAATGTGAAATATACCACAATTACCATTATTCAAACCCCTGTAATTCTTCTTTATTTTTGAATGGAAACATAACTGAAGGGACTATAGTCTGATTACAGACTACAGAAAGGTATGGCATTCTTGACTGCAGATTCTGAAAAAAATCTTTCTAACATTTTAACTTTTCCTCATTTAGTAGAATACAGACTTAGTCCATAACAAATCCTCATGCCCCAGAACTTTTTATGCAGTATAGTTATCCCCTCCTCCCTGCTCTTTCTGGACAAATGGGAGCAGTAACATTGAGGAAATCTCCATGATGGAAGTACATATTTTTTTAACCAGAATAATTTTCATAAGCAAAATCATGCTGTAAAATGGGTACCACTTCTCACCTGCCATTTAATTTTTCAGAGTCACACATAATGAATGGTAAAGGATTAAAGAACAGCAAATCAAAGCTCTTAATGGAGGACAAGCAAGGACAATGTGGAGAGTGTGTTCAAGCTTTCTCAAATCCTTGCTTCAAGGAAGTTTTCTCTAATCTTTCAACTCTTAGTTTTTATCCCAGCAACTCAGTAAATATTTGTTGTCTGTAACACTATCATACAATCCATACTGTTTTATGCAACTGTTTTACATGTGTTTCCTACCTATACCCAGCACAAGACAAAACATGGCCATCTACTTCCTTATCCTATTTATGCTACTTGGGAAAGCATGGGCCCACCTAAGTGTGTACCTGCCAATTAGGTTGATGTAAGGTGCCACACAGAGAAGACAACTGAGCTCCTGTGGGCACACTAAACTGTTCCTGTTTGGTTTTCAAATCAAGATGCTTCAGAGTATTTAGATACTGATTACTAAGGGATTATCTTTTTTAAGAGACAATGAATTAATTGCATAAGGATCTTGTCAAAGAGGCAAAAGAATAAAATAGCTAATAGGTTCTGATTCCAGAAAGGCTGAATTCCACTTCTACTGAATTTAGTATCTCTGAGCCCTATGGCCTCATTAAATGGGGGTAAGTACACTTACCACTTGTGATAATGACATGACTAAAGAATTCAAAGCACTTAGAACTATACACAAACACTCTTGTTGCTTATGTGCTCAATAAATATGTTAACAATTAACAAATATCTTTGAAAGACAAACCTCTCAAGATATTTTTCCATTTTGTGGGTACTCAGTATAATACAGACATACACCTTCAGCTACAGTAATGTAAGGGAAATTGTATCTTAAAACTAAATGAGCTCATGGTTGGTATTAAGCAAATACACAAAACAGAAAGTATGATAGGTGGAAGGTGCTTAATAGATTTCTAATTCTTCTAGCCTTGTTGATTGAAAGTTAACCATTAAATTTCACTTCTTTGTTGAAATTATTGCCTATTTTAACGTAAAGATTCTTGGATGGAAAACATCTTAACGAAAGAAAGATGTCTGTATGTAAGAAGTAAAATAAACCTGAAGTATGATCCTCTTTCTTCTACTTTTCTTTTTTTTTGTTAATTTATTTACTTATGCATACAAGAAATGGGGTGTAGGCCAGAGGTGTAAGGGGGGGTGGTAGTAAAAGGATTTACTAGAGATAGAGTGGGGAGCAGAAGAGGCAGATCTATTGAGTACACTGCTGAGGGGAGAAGTGGGCAAGCCAGGAGAAGTCTGCTGCACTAAATGGGTCAGTTCCCTAGCTGGGGGTCAAACTCATGTATCTATGGGTCAGCTTCCTGGCCAGGGATCGAACTCACATAGTAGTGGCTGGTGATTACTTAATAGCAATGTGTCTTTAACCCTTGTACCACCAAGGAGGCCCCCTCTTCTGCTTTTCATATGGGATTAATTTAACTTCATTTTAACAACTATAAAATAAGGATATCTTACTGAGTTTTGACTTGGAGTGGAGATGTTATAAGAAAAATATAAAATAGGGTGCTTGATGTAAAGAATTTTAGAAGGCACTCAATGTGTTGCAGCTCCCATTTATTTTTATAATTTCAACTCACTAAGATTACCAGAATTTTTTTTTTAAGGGAAGTTAACTGATAGTGAAAGTTAGCAGAATATGTAAACCTAAAATATAACTATAGTATTTCAGCACATCCACTCCAAAACATAACTGTAGGAGTTCCAGTTCATAATATGATGCTTGGGTACATTAAATTTTTTGAGCAGTAGGCACTTGAATTTAGCAAATTCAGGGAGAAGTAGTCTCCAAATTCCCTTTATTTTCCTATAGACATATCTTCCAAAAGGAACTCAGTTGTCATAAATCCCCTCCCAGGGCATGTGATCAACTATGAGATAAACTCTTTTTACACAATGGGCAAGAAGATGCAAAACTACCATAACTCCCATCTTTTCTTTTAAGGACCCATTTGTCTTTCCTAAAAATTGTTTACTCTCCCCAAAAAGACCTATGTCCCCCTTTTCTCCCCTTTCCCTATTAAGATGACATTCAAGCCTGAATTCCAAGCTACCTCTTTGAGTTACTATTTTTTTTTTTTTCTGGGCATCACATGTACATGTTAATAAACTTCTGTTAAGTTTTATCTTTTAACCTGTATTTTATTACAGGGTTCTTAGAAGAGTGGAGATAAAAATAACTTTCCCTCCTCTTCTACAGGGTGTTTTGATAGAGGAGACAGGAAAGAAAAGAAGAACACTAGCTGAAAATGTCTCTTTATACATCTGAAGTGAGATGGCTACAGGACAACTCAAAGGGAAGCCAACTTCACCTGCTTTGAATCCCAGGCCCTGATCTTTGTGTGACTGTTTCTCCCTTCACACTATTTTATGCCTTAATTAAAGTTTCTTAATTAGGTTCTGGAAAAAAGCCCTCCAAAATTTCAGCCCTCAATTCTGATTATTCTTTGACCTTGAGTCCCTAAAAGAGAACGATGATTCACACAAGATTGAGCAGGAGGCCTTTTGATTGTTCCTCACACTGCAAAGAGACACTAGACTTAGCTGCAGTGAGCACTAGTTGTACTATGCATACTCACAATGTTACTTTATCATACTCTGTTAGATCTGTGAATATTTTTTGTGATAAGTTCTTTTTTTTTTTAAGGATTATTTATTTATGCATACAGAACTGGGATACAGGCCAGAGGTGATGAGAGGATTCACCAGAGACAGAGTGGGGAGCAGAACAGGCCGACTGACAAAGTACACAGCTGAGGGGAGCAGCAGGTGAGTGATGAGAGGTCTGCTGCACCATGTGGATCACCTCCAGGGAGGGCAGAGATCAAACTCATGCTGAAGTGGCTTTAGTCTCTGGCCTGTACCCCAGTTCTGTATGCACCAATAAATAAATCTTAAAAAAAAAATTACTTTCAGATATGCACTCCTAGAAGTTGTGTCTGTCTGTCACTCAGCCTCATCCTTGTCCACCCTGTGCCAGAACTTCAATCCCTGAAACTTGTCTCTTGCTCCTGCTGCACTGGTCCGTGGCAAACTGTCATTTTATTTAATTCTGAATTTAGAGTTAACTCTTTTTTTTACTAAAAATAGCACATTTAAAAAGATGTTGAAAATCTCATTTACTTGTACTTTGTGCACTAAATGTAGAAGAAAGTCATACACTTATTTTCAACAATGATAATATCCCTATATTGAAAACAACAGCTGTGGAAGAAAGTAATTAACATGATTTACTATGCAGTCATTCTATCATTACATGCTACTTGGAAATCTAGAAGCAAAATTGAGCGCCTTTCATGCTTGCACTGATTAAAAAAAAACATGTTTTTTTCAATCTTTTCCTTTTATTTATCAACTGTACAGGAATAACAGTTTTGCTTATTTATGCTAGAAAATTTTGGATTTGGAATTCATTCCCCATGGCCTGATACAGCTATTTAGTATATGTACCCAGCCCCACATACCATGTTACAGACACTCTGCACATATTTCCTGGGGTGATAATGCATTTGATTACATGCCACAGAGAATATGATGATGGGTTTGAAGAGCTAACCAAGTCATGCTTGATATTTCTGTCTGTGCTTTTAGGTGTTTTGTAAAAAATGGTAATACTCTGGCCCTCCCTGGTGGTGCAGAGGGTTAAAGCACAGTACTGAGAAGCTTAAGCCACTCCTGAAGCCACTCCCGGCTGAGTTCTATCCCCGCCTGCCCTGGAGGAGATCCACATGGCAAGGCAGATCTCTCCTGACCCGCCTGCTGCTCCCCTCAGCAGTGTATTTGGTCAGTCTGCCTGTTGTGCTCCCCACTCTGTCTCTGGTGAATCCTCTCACTGCCCCGGCACCTCTCACCCTACGCATCTCTGGCCTGTACCCCAGTTCTGTATGAATAAATAAATCTTTAAAAAAAAAAATGGTAATACTCGGGTGAATTAGTCCAATTACCACCCTTGAGAAAGTGACAAAAGAAAATGAGTTTTTTCCCTTCACTTTACCATCCTGATTACCTGCTAATTTTTTCCAACTTCATCCTTC
This sequence comes from Condylura cristata, assembly GCF_000260355.1. Taxonomy (NCBI): domain Eukaryota; kingdom Metazoa; phylum Chordata; class Mammalia; order Eulipotyphla; family Talpidae; genus Condylura; species Condylura cristata. The sequence goes on along the minus strand of NW_004567103.1, from coordinate 75,383,541 downwards.
TACTGTCTTTTGTGGTTGAAGATTGATGTGGCAAGAACATTTAAAAATAGAAAAATACCCAAATTTTCCCAACATTGTATAAAGTGGTTCTCAGGGTCTTTGTCTCCAAGGATGACTATATTCTGGCTGATATATAAAATAAAGCATCTTTCATATAAAAACTACACAATTTGTGTTTATTTTTTTACAAAACTTCAAGAGCAATCACTATTTTTGAGAAAGTAAAGGCTTTTTAGTTTGCACATTTCCAGTACTAAAATATTAAGATCACACTACTCAAAGAATCATGACTCTATAGCATAAACAGTGTAGGGATATTGCACAAGGCATCACTATTAAATTCTGAATGGCTTTGTATTGTGAGATGTGCAATATATTGTCACCACATACTGCTGGGTACTGTGAAAAGTGAGTTTTTAATGAGAACTGACACTTGGTTAATTATGGCATTGGCACCCTTCTAAATGTTAGTAAGGAGAAGGCTATTAGGAATGTTTCCATTAGAGTTACAAAAGACCAAGTATACTGTTGAGCTACAGGGATGCTGGTCATTGGGGTCTGTGCAGTGTTAGCATTTCTCATCACAGACATCTAAAGTCATAGTCAACTGCCAATATTCTTTTTTTTTTTTAAGATTTATTTATTTATTCATACAGAACTGGGGTACAGGCAAGAGATGTGGAAGGTGAGAGGATTCACCAGGGACAGGGTGGGGAGCAGAACAGGCAGATTGAGGAAGTACACTACTGAGGGGAGCAGCGAGCAGGTCAGGAGAGGTCTGCCACGCCATGTGGATCTCCTCCGGGTCAGGCGGGAATGGAACTCATGCGGAAGTGGCTTAAGCTTCTTAGTGAAGTGCTTTAACCTACTGCAGGGAGGGCCAATATTCTTTTTTTTTTTTTTTAAGACAATAATCAAGTATCACTGTGAAAACTTTCCTGGCCTTGAGAAAAAAAAAAAAAAAGGCATTCCAGCAGAAGGTAATAATTAAAAATGAGTTTAGAATTTAGGGGGAAAAAGACTTACAACTCAAATTATATTTGCTACTATCCTCACAAAATATAAAGACTTCTTGGGAAGAAGAAGGAAAAACATGCAGCTTTATTTAATGGCATTTGAATTTATTTTATTAAATTTTAGACAAAGGAGGACTTGTTTCAGAGGCTGTATAAGGTTAGAAGGCTAGCGCTGAAGATGCCCAGGCAAGTAGCCTGATGATGACTCTACATTCCTTCGCCAACACCTTTGTTATTTTGATCCTAATCTTTCCAAAGGCAAAATTCTCATCATTCTAGTCCACTGTTTTCCTTTAAGATACACAACCCTTTTGATGACTATTTTTAGCTATGTTCCAGTTTGGAATTTAGTCAGACCTCCAGCATCACATCTGACTTAACCCTACCTCCTTTGTTCTGCCTAGCTCCTTCCTACATCCTTCAGGATACCTACCAGTGTACAATCCACTCCAATATACATTAATATAGAGCTGTGTATCATGCTAATGAATGGAAAAAGAGACTCACTTTTTTTTGGAATTGAAGGTATTTGGGAGGGCAAGACATTCAGTCCGCACAGCTGCCCTTTCAAGTTATAACAGAGAGGCCCTATGCCTAAGTCCCTTGAGTTAGTAACTGTGAAAATGACTTACAGTATCAAAAGTATCACAAGCATGGATATATGAAGGTTCTACTCACACACATTAGTTTACACCCATTATTCAAGCTCATTGCTCCTTGAAACTACATGTTAAACATCCTTGGGTTTCTTTCGCACTCAGTGCAATTCCTAATTTAAAAATATGATAGGTTATAAGCCACTAAACACATTGTACTTGAACGCTTCCCAAACGAATTGCATGTGGTAGTTATAATTTAAGAGTCTCTATGAGGAACTATTATCAGTACCTCCCACCATTTACTAAATGAAGTAAATTAGACAAGTTAAGTGACAATCACAAGATAAAGCAAACTGAAAGTGATAGAGTAGAATATGCAATCAGGAAGTCTAAGAGTCTAGTATCCAAAATGCTTCATGTACCAGAAATTATATAGGTAACATGTACAGAGACTTCTAGTCTAAGAAAGCAGGCTATGCTGGGGCTCTTTGATTCTTTCAGGTTTGATGTTTTTCTGAATCTAAGAAGTGGTTTTCTTTTGTCTAAACAACTTTTTTTGTTCAAAATATGATCTGAACTACAATTTACATACGATAAATAGTTCATTAAAATACTAAATTAGTGAAGTTATTACTTATTAAAATTTGTATAGCATGATGTTGAATTGCTATATGCTAATTTTATAGATCTCAGAATAGAATTCTTAACGTATCCCAGAATGTACCTTCTCACTCATTTCTAACATTTCCATTCTTATAGACTTTTATAAAAGCTAATAAAACATTCCAAAATAAATTTTTAGATCACTATTGACTACTTATACAATCAGCAAAGATCAATAAATCATTTAAGTATTTTCCTAAAATGGATCACATATTTTAAAATTTTCTTAATATGAGTTGAACATATGTCAATTTCTCCATGACCATTTAGAATAGTCACTATAATATAAATTTCTGATCTATATATAAGCTGACATATCTATCCTCTCTCTACCTATATGCCATGTATATTCTGTATTTTCTCATTTGTTACTTGTCTGGCAGTATTATTACAAACTTACCTCTAAAATTATTTATATTCATATAATATTTCCCTTACTGCTTTTTTAATGAAATCAGAAACTTTATAAATAAGTGGACAAATGTGTGTAAAACAGAAATAAACTAATAATAAGTAGGCAACATAGCAATCTACAAAAATAGAGTGGTGAAATTTAGTATGAGATCTTGAGACATTTCATTTACTTAACCACAAAATCTTTTAGATTTCTTATTCTCGACAGTACTCTAGAAAGTTGAAATTACCACACATATGAATCTCATATATATTCTATAGCAGAAATTGTAGCATTAGCTAGAGTAATGCCACTATTGGGTATTTTATGGCAGATACTATGCTAAATGTGTCAAAAGCATTATGCAATTTTAATTTGCACGAACTTCTGAAGTAGGTTTTATTGTTTCTAACTGAAGACTATAATTCAGAAGCTATAGAAATAAAGTAAGTTGCCCCACACCAACTTAAATATGATAGAGCAAGAATACAAACTCAAGACCATCTAACATAGAATAATACTACTATCTTAACTGTGTAAAGAGAAGGGAGAGATTAATTCAGGTAAGAAAGACCTATGTTAGCTATGAAACTATTCCAGCTCTTATAGGCTGTCTTCAGCACCCTTAGGCTGCTATAACATAACATATACTGGGTAGCTTATAATCAGCAATCATTTCTTTCTCACAATTATGAAGATTGGGAAATACAGAACCAAGATACCAAAAGATCTGGAATCTAATGAGGGCTGAGTACTGGTTCATAAGTGGCAGAAGGGATAAGTGAATTTCAATGCTCTTTTTTAAAATATGGGCACTCACCCCATTTCCAAGGATTTCAATTAGAAGTACATGATAATAATTGCCCCATGGCATATCATAATGCTCAAGGGGATGCAGGAAGTTTAAAAAAAAAAAAAAAGTGGAGCAATTCACACACTGCGAGAAAAAAAACCTGACAGTCATTCCTATTTATTTTCTTGTTTCAAATAAGCCATAATCGACTTTAGAAACCCATTTGACAAAAAAAGAAATGTTAACAAGAATTTTTCTGTTATATAGCTTAACCACTTAGAGAAGAAAATATCCCTTAGGCCCTAGTGATATTGGTTGCCAAATCAAGAAAATCCGCTTAGTTATATACACAGAAGTCAATGAAAACAGGTAGCTGCAGAAGCTGTTAGTCAAATCCCTACCCTACATATAAACTGTGTATTTTAGAAATGTTATTTTCTGGTACAGATTCTACTTCAGGCAAGAAAACAAGAAGTTGAGCTCTGAAAAATTTTTCCATCAACCCACAGACTTTAAGAATCGATTTGAGATGGGAATGACTTTGGGGGTCAAAGAAGAATGTGAGGGTAGGGGCTGTTCTTCCAGTGATGGATAAGCACCTGGAAATCAAAGTTCCTGGCCAAAATCTCAAAACCAGTGCTTCTAGAGTCTGGGCAGGCAAACTAAGTTAAGGGGAACATCCAGCTCATCTCCTTCTGACTATACCTACTGTGTGGAGTTTACCCTTTGTCAAAATTTACCTAATTATCAACAGAAATCATAGCTCAGATTTAGAGATAGCCTCACATTCTGAAATGGGGAAGAGATCCATGGGCCATTTGAATTTCCCACCCTGACAGCTCTGATCTTGAAGACAGGCAGGTGGCTCAAGGTAAGTAAAGGACATTCTCACCAGCCATTGTGTGAGACGAGGTTGACATATGGAAATCTTGATAAAATGTAAAACCTAAGCTACTAAAATACTGAATAGCTAGTTTTCATTATCAAATCATAAGTGCATCTGATACTCAAGACACATGGTAAATTTTGGGAATAGAGGGGGAGACTGAAGATACCAGTTGTACATATTTTTTGCTAAAAATATTTCCTTCCCTATAAAGAAATGCTTCAAACTATGTCTTCACATGTTGACATGGTCCTTTAGGAGGTACAGGATCATGGCAGTCGTTTTGAGAGATTGCTTTTCATCAAATTATCGTATCCAACACTCTAAGACAGTGGATGGCATGTCTCTACTGTCAACAAACAGGAGCAAATCCAGTTCACTGGACAGTACTGAGTATTAGTCAACATCTTGGTCAGTAAGAAAATAGATCAAGCACTATATTGGTTTCCTATAGCTACTGCAACAAATATAATACAAACTAAATAGTTTAAATAATTCAAATTTGTCCTCTTAAAGTTCTGGAAGTTGGGAGTGCAAAATCCAGATGTCCAGATGTTGCAGGCTTTTCTTTCAACTCTATGGAGAATTTGTTTCCTTGCTTCCTCCACCTTCCAGTAACTATGGGCATGGCTTGACTGTAGCTGCATCTTTTTTTTTTTTTTTGCCTAGCCTTCAAATTGCCTTGTCAGTCTTTTGTTCTGTGTATCTCTGTTATAAAGATAACTGCAATTGCATTTAGACCATCCAGAAAATATAGGATAAGCTCCTTTTCTCAAGTTAAAAAACATCTTTTGCCAAATAAATATTTATTATTTTGTCACATAAGATGTGACAGAGGAGTAGCATATGGACATGTCTTTTGGGGTGCTATCATTCAACCCACTACAGGTGGAAATTGAGGCAGGTCACAAAGACTGTGAGAGTAAAAGGCCTCTAGAACCTAGAGCACACTATAGGATCTTAATTCTAGGAAACCTGAGGTTTTAACAGGGTTAAATAAATGAATTGAAGAGGACAAGACCAAGTTTGGTCACTGAGAACCTGTTTTTGGATTTGGAAAAGAAAGTATAAGTAAGTAGCCACAGCTTAGGAGTCCTATCCATAGTCTATACCCATTCCCAAGGGCCTGACGAATACCAGGGCACTGGGTAAGACTAGTCCTGACCCTGTGGTTTTAGGTATCTTAGCTGAGACTTTTAGATCACTTGACAGGTAAAAATGATTTTGCCAAAATATACATTCATTAATTACGAACCTCAACAGTTCCCCATTAGAGGAAAAATCTGGGTTCTGAAATTCTCAGCATGTTCTGCATACCATTTAATTATGTGATTAAATGCTTGAGGAATACAATTGTTACAAAGTAAAAGGTTCAGTACCCCTAATCAAAGAAAGACTTTCTTCAATATTTTCAGTGGCACACTCTAGGCCATGCTGTGGGAATCAGTAAGAGCTGGTAAGGATCCTGGGATGGAATTATATTACTATGGAGAAGAGCTGGCCTTCCAGTTGGTGGGGTTTCCCCCTGATGTCCATCAGCACTGGATGGAAAGACCTAAATTTAGATTTAGATCATTAGATTATTCCTCTAATGGGGAACTATTAAGGTTCATATTTAATGAATGTACATTTTGGCAAAATCATTTTTACCTGTCAAGTGATCTCCTAAAAGTCTCAGCTAAGATACCTAAAACCACAAGGTCAGGACTAGCATTTCTTTTAGGCTTTTAACATTTTATGTAAATATTAGCCTATGAATAAGTGTTGGAATACTTTGTCATGGAACTAATTTAACTCTGGCAGATAAATAGAAGGTAAGAGTTAAAAAACCCAAGTTTAATGGTGCTGAGTATGTATAATCATGTTTACCCGTCCTCTAATCACACTTCTGCTTCTTTATAAATGAATAAATCATGTATAATGTCAAACATTCCCTCCAAGACTTCCTTAGTACAATTTAACATGAATAAAAAAATTCCTGGAAGTATTCTCTAATTGTTGTAAAGTTACATTATGAACCTAGAAAGATTATTGACTACCTGTTGTTTGCACACAATGCCTAGTTCAGATTGGCTGTGTAAAAAATGCTTGTATTTTGTTTATATATTTGAAAGAAAAGACACTGTCTCACATCTTATTCTACTATATGCTTCCTTGTACTCTCCTCTTACTTTGTAACAGCTCAATGTTGAGCTCACAACTTGAAATTATATAATTTAACTGGTTGGAAAGATAGGCCAATTCAATGATATCAATATTATCAACAGAAGTCTTGATAATACATGAGGATGTTACTTCCGTTGAGATGGAATTGTATCTCATTGAAGATTAAAAAAAAAAAAACTATAGAAGGGAGTGCCTATAAACTTACCTCTATAAATATGAAAAATTGGTTGCTTGATATAACTATCTTTGCAGACCACTGCGGGGAAAAATATCTATAAAGGGAACTAGGAAGTTTTTTATCCACAACTAAACACTCATACTAATATGAGAACAATATTTAGAGTATACGGTAAAATTTTTGTAAATCTAGGATAAGACTGAAGCAGTGCCCCAGAAGTACAAATAATGAAGGAAAGTCTGATCAATATAGCTGCATTAAAATAAAATATTCTATTCATCAAAATACACAAAATTTTGAAAAAGAAGATCACAGAGTAAAAAGATATTTGCAACGTGTACTACCAAAGAAAGATTGCTATCCTACAGATAAGTAAGAAGATAACCACCCAATGAAAATTTAAATAAAGCCCATAAATAGGGACATTGCCGAAGAGGAAGGATGGCCAGTGCCATAAGTGATGGGTAAATTGAAATTAAAACCGCAATGAATATTATTTTACAAACACAAATTGACCAAATTAAAAAAAAAAAAGGTTCGCAAAACTGAAACTTGGCAGGAACTAAGCTGTAGAATTTAAAGTATTCCCCGTGAGAGCGCAAACTGATGGAACCATATGAAAGAGATTTGGCCAGATCTAGTAAAGGTGAAAATAAACTTAGCAAACAAGCCATCAATTTCATTCTTACCATGTACATGCCCTTCTAAAAGTTCTTTTACCTATGCTCAGAAGGTCTGACCAAGAAAATTCATAGATATATTTCTTGCAAAAGTCACACACACAAAAAAATAATAATTGGTA
>NW_004567103.1:75366667-75375944 GCF_000260355.1 Condylura cristata | reverse complement strand
AAAAAAAAAAAACTATTAAACTACCAACATGGATCAAACTCACAAAATACTGGAAAAAAATAGAAAATTATAAAATATCCCATATATCATCATTATTATAATTTTTTATAAATAGTACAAATGCCATGTAGGATTTTAGCCAGAAGGCTATTTATCTCTATTTTTGACAGCATGGGTTCATGCGTATTTTATTTTATGGGCTACAATCCAATATTATCATTTGTTTTATTGTTCAAATGTCCTTGATTTTGCCATTAAGGCTCCTGCAAATTGACTTCTATTTCCTTTCAATGGGACCCTCAGTTTTTAATTTCCTCATTTTCTGGAACCACAAGATAGCTTAGGTTTATTTTGTATTTCCTCAGCTTCGGATTTACAATCATCCATTTTACTAATATCACTTTTATTACAAACTGATATTTAGAACCTAATGTGTACCACACAAGTATATTCATTACTTCCAGGAATCACTGTTTTATGTTCATTCAGCAGTTAGAATATTCAAGTATGAGTGATAACACATGCACATACATATATCTATTTTTTATCTATCCATGTGAACTTTTTTGATATGTTTTATTGGATAGTATTCAATTTTTAATTTAATTTGGGATCTTTAAATGCTATCATTTCTAACTGCAACTTTAATCTTTAAATGTGGGCATCACTTCCAGTGAGAGGTTAATTTCTTTTCATTTTTTCAATTTTGCCTGTTATTTAATGGTCTTTATTAAGTACCCCCACATAGAATATAAATAAATGAAAAACAAAATCTATGAACTTGAAACTCACAGTATGTAGTAAAAGTAAAAAGAGTTATTAACTGGATTAACAGACAATAAACTTAATGTAAGATTAACTCACAGACTGAAGAGTGAATCCAATCAAGGATAAATAAAGATGATAACAACCAAGTAATAGTCTATTTCTTAATCTATGTGTTGGGAAGACAAATATTCAATCTACAATTTATATAATTTGGACCACAGTATTATTTGTTTTAAATATCTAAATAATAAACCAAATACATTTTCTAATTTTTTTCTTTTAATAGAAGTGCTAATTCTTTTATTCAAGCTTTAAGTTCTCACAACTACCTAGGGCTTCAAAAGTAGGAACTTTTAAATTTTACTAAAGAGAAATAACCTAGCTAGCTCCACAGAAATTATGTAAAATAACACTGCAAAGTATTACAAGTTATTTACTTCATTTCAAAAAATGGAAGAATTTTTGGGAAGGGAAATATTGTCATGAGTTTTCTCCTAAAATGGTTGGGAAAATGAGGCCCTTTCTTTGTTGGATTTGACAGCCAAGCATCCCTACATCCTCTCATCCTGTTGTTGGTTCTTTATCCACAACCAAGTAAATTGACAGCTTAGCATATCAAAATAACTGATGCAAGGAAATATTTCAGCTGTGAGTTGCCCTTGTCCCCCTCTTTGGCCACAGAGACTCAGTAAAGTGCAACAGTCTGCATTTATCTTCAGCAAATTCAATTCCATTTGTTTCTGGCTACATCAGCTGGCCACGACCATACCAATGTACCCTGCCTCACGCCCGTAATGCAAATTTGAAGGGTATGCTTGTTTTTTTTTTTCCCACTCCAAGTTCTTATAAAAGAATAATTTAAAAACATTGCTATGTGAGGAATTTAACAAAATCTTTTCTATAGTCAGTCTCAGCAGCCCTCTACATTCTACTTCCATGAAATCTCACATCCAACACCACTGCTTTCTCATGAACTTTTTATATTAAGGTTCCCAAGACTGATGATTTTTAAAAACTTTTTTTGTGAAGGAACTCCAATTTGCAAATATTTGATAAAGACAATGGAAAAAAAATACAGTATAATGAATGCTAACAGTATTTTTTTCTGAAAAATATTTGGCTAACTGAAATAAGAAACTTTAGAAAATACCTGGTACTGTTTTTCAAAATATCTATTTTGACTTTCAAAATGAAAGAACTCATCTGCCCCACTTTGTCCAATTGCCTGCATGATAATGATGTAATTGCAGCTATAATTACAAAGGACTTCAATTCAATTTAATTTTAATTATTTAAAATTTGTAAACACTCCAGGAAAACCTCATTAAGCTGACTGAGCCAGCTTGCCTGCAAGAGGGACCAAGGAGTCAGCATTTACCATTATTCATATTACACCATCTATTCACTCACCCTAACCATTCTGATTATCCAGTAATCACACCCATTTGGTGAAAGCAGCACTGGCAAAGCTTGTTAAAGCTTTAAAAAATGATTTGCGAAGCTGCATATGGAAATGAACCACTACATTCAGAAATAGCCAGAGTAACTTTGATCTGCCTGCATATTAGAAAGTAAAAGATCTTCACAAAAATGTGTGCATTTTAAAGTATTTATTTGCAAAGCAGATTTCTTAGGAGTCCTTATGATATAGGTTCAAGCCTTTTTTACTATAATATTATGTGATTTTCACACCTCCCTCAGTCACAGAGTCTCAGCAAGGGACTGTGAACCTAAACCCTTATAGAAAGAATATATTATATGTGCCCTGTGTTGCAACAGTGAAGTGTGCAGTATTCCATCTGGGGACACCTGCCTTATATGTAAACTAAGATATATCTTCCAGTCTTTTTGAGTGTGTCCCCTAAGTTAATCCAAACACAAACAGCTACCTCACATTGCTACTAGAGGATTAAATAGTACTGGTTTGTAGAAGGTATATAATATGTTTATTTCACAGTGTTAAAATGTTGAAACAAAAGATTGAGCTTCTGTTACCTGGTCCAATGTTACTGCATTCTAGTGACTGATGTGAATATATTTTAACAACAAAAAACCCTAAATTTTTCACAATTTAAGTACAGATCACTGGATCAGGAAGATGTGGCATATATGTATGTGTGTGTGTGTATGTATGGGCATATATATATATGTATATATATATATATATATACATATATATATATATGAGCTATATATATATCAATTATTTTAAAAAAGATGAACTATTGTCATCTGAGACAACATGGGTGGAACTGAAGACTATAAATATTAAGCAAAATAATTCAAAAAGAGACAAGTACTAATGATTTTACTTATATAAGGAATATAGAGAAACAAAAGGTCAGATTGAACCAAAACAATAACAACCCCTAGAAGCCTGAGTGTAGAATTGAAGATAATAGAATGGGGAGAATGGTGGAAAGTAGGGTGTGGAAGGGGCTAGTGGACCATGGTACAGGACTGTGGCAGCCTGGATGGTGATTGTGGTGCACTAACACACATGTGGAAGGATGATCTTATGCCTCTGATTCATTGTACTCATCTTATATGCTCTGATTCACAGTGTTTTAAACTAGTATCACTTCAATATCAAAAAAATAAATAAAACTAAGAAAACAACAAAACTTTTCAGAATCCATTATAGCTGGTTTATTTAATTATGATAATTATAACAGTTAGTGAATGCAAGTTCTGCATATTCTACAAAGGCCACATGTGGACAATTTGCATGATTAGTAGGTTATGTCACATAATTTCTGGACAATCTCTTCCTGAATGAAGAGATTTACTAGGCAAACTAAAATTCCACCTGGCAATATAACATTCATGTTGTCACATTTTAGTAAACCTGTTTTCATACGTTATCCAAATTTTGGCACTTCCTACAGAGACTTGGCTTGAAACTGAACAACAATAATAGTTACTATTCCTCAACTTCACAAAGGGCTTTTCCTTTTCTAAAGTGATTTCAAGATGCATTCTTTTATTATTATTTTTTAAATATTTATTTTGTAGAAGAACTGGAGTGTGAGACCAAAAGTGTAGGAAGTGAGAGGATTCACCAGAGACAGAGTGGGGAGCAGAATAGACATAATGATGAAGTACACTGCTGCGGGGAACAGTGGGAGAGACAGGAGAGGTCTACTGTGCTATGTTGGTCACCTCCCTGGCTGAGAATTAAACCAAGGCTGTAGTGGTTATAGGGCCACCAAGGCGGTCCCACAGAATGCATTCTTTTAGCTTATTCCCACAAGTAATAGATTTTGATCATGAGTAGGTTCTACACAGATATTAAACATTCAGTGGTCTTAGGATATCAATGGGTGGACTTACTGGTTTACAACTGACCTGTTTTAACCCCACTTAGAATAAGTCAACCTTATGCATCATTACCATGACAATCTCTCCTCTATTGCAGATTCCTATTCCACTTTGCTCCAAGACTTGGGCTTAGCATCAGGGCCTGGCATATTTCAATGTTTGATCTACAGAAACTTTAAGGTTGAACTGTGAATAACCATCATGATCTATGCCCTGGGCTAGTGCTAAAGAGTAGAGGTATACATATATATAGTGATCTCAAGAACAACAGAGTGGAGAAAAAAAAAAGCAATATGTAGGCAAATGTCAATTCAATCTGTTGTGTTAAGAACACAATCCATTGAGCAAATAGGAAGTGGCCCCATTTGCAGATCTGGCCTTTCTGGTCTCTGCTTTCTCATTGCTCTTACCAGTAATTCACAATAGATGCATTTACTACAGCTTCTATAGTGGATTTTATATCTCCTCAATTGAGTATAAGTCACTTGAGGGGAAATCTGTTGCTATTTTTTTCTCCAGGATTCCCACAGCATATGTCACAGTTTTGGTAACAAAACTATAGTATACATGTAGAGATTTTGTGGGATTGAGGGGGAAAAAAGACTATAAAAAAGCTTTGGATTAAGCAAATTTTTGGAAAAAGAAGGAATAACAGTTATCTGGTGAGAGATAAAGAAAGCTTTATTTTGGGGAGTTCATTTAAGGTAGGAGAAAGATAAATTAGCAACCTTTGCACTATTTGAAATCTGCATTCCACTGGCTAATATCATCTTTCCTATTTGTAAAATGAAAATCATGTAAAGCTGATAATACACTCCACACTAAATCTATTTAGAGAAGAAACAACAAAATTTTCTTCATTTATTCAATTCAACCTAGCATATGTTACACAAAATTGTAATTCAGGGCACATTATCTATGCTGCTATTTATTTTATGAAACATTTAGTTCAGGGATATTATTCTCCAATTTTATATTAAACTATGTACCTTAAGATTTATACATACACTCTCAGGGGAATTGACCCACACCAGTTTTGTGAAATGTTGACTATCTGATTGATAAACTAAAGGTCACCTAGAATCTTCATTACCAAACAGCCTTTGATTGCTGAAAATATTTGTTAACCTTTCCTTAACTCAATTTTATCAACTAAAAGAGGAGAAAAGTACTTGCTTTGAAGTCTATGTGTGTCTTCACATATTTGAAGAAATTCACAGGTGGAAAGTTGGAATCACTGCTAGTGAAGCTCCGGAATTTGCATTCTTTTACTCTCTAAAGGTAAAGTAATCAGATTAATCGATTTTTTTTCCTTAGTTAATCTTGTCAGCAATCTGTCTTTTGTATGATCCGATGTTTACCATTTTTCTATTGAAAAATCTGACTTGAGACTTTGAATAGAGAAATAAAAGCAAACTTCCTAATTATTTTCTCTGTGTGGTCCTCTGAGACTACAGCTGATCTAGGGTTAAACTTATTCTTTAACTAATTAAGCTCTTTTTTAATTAACCAGCCCTAATGATGTGACTTTATATGCAGCTTGCTTCACTACAATCAAAAGTTTTCTTATATTAATAGAATAGGTGAAAATATGAACAAAAGACCTTAAGAAATTACTTTTACCAGTTGAAACCTTACAAGATAGTTTGTGAGGAAGGTGAAAAGAAGGCAGCTTAGAGTGATTCCACGATGGAATTGAACAAAATTTAACCAGGTGATGGGCTCCACATTTCCTAAGAACCACAGCATTCAGACCATGCCAAATCAGATCTGCAACAAGTCCTTACTCTGAACACCTAAAAGCACTAAGAGCCTAAATGTGTCAATCCTCTATTTCACAGTGCACTGTGAATATGTAAAAGAATAAAGTCACTTGTTACCCCTGTGGTGATTCAATTGTGTTCTAGAATATTCAAATATATCTTCCCTAAGTTGCCAGTCAAAATTTTGAGCTCCCGATCTAAAAGAAATAGACTTTCAGTCTGTATTTGCATAATGCTGCCTGTATGAATATAATTGAACAAGAGAATGAAAAAGCTAAAAGATCATTTATTAGCTGAACTGATTGAATATTCTTTCTCAAGATGTAGATGAAAAAAGATAGAGATTACATGAAATAGCCAAACTCAGACATATATATTTTTTTCAACAGACCTACTAAAGGCCTACTTGGTGCTTTCAGGGTTATAAAGATGAACAAATTATCTTTTTTTTTTTAATGCAAAGAACTTAGAATGTTCATACATCTAGAATGTTTGAGACAGAACATTTTATAATTTATTTTCATCAGCTGTGCAATTTAAGTTTTCAGGTTCAATAGTTAGAGAATCAGAAAACCTTACTTTTACTTTTCATCAATGATAAAATAAACAGATCATTATAACAAATCAGCCCTTCTTTCTCTGAGGAGTACTTAAGTTTGAGGTTTCAGAGATTAATCATGTACCAGAAAACCTTTCTCTAGAGCTAGCTTACAGATACAAGGGCATTCTTCCTATAGTGATAGTAAAGTAGGTAGGTATGGGAATAAATATTGGTTTTCTACCTTATTAGAAAAGCATGAAGGTGGAGGCATAGAAGTTTGGCAATGACACCAAAAAAATTTAGGATTTGCTATAAAAACTAGTTACATTTTCTTAAAAAAATTGAGGAACAGGACTTCCCTGGTGGCACAGCAGGTTACAGCACAGCACTAAGAAGCTAAATCTACTTCAACATGAGTTCAATCCCCACCACAGAGGTGATCCTTCACATGGTGCGGCAGACCTTTCCTGATCTACCGGCTGGCTCCCCTCAGCAATGTACTGTCTCTGGTGAATTCTCTCACTGCCCCTGTACCTCTGGCCTGTACCCCAGTTCTGTGTGCAAAAATAAATAAATCTTTTTTAAAAAATTGAAGAACAATTAGTGCAAAATAGCCAACACAATTATGTGTAATTTCTTTGAAATATGGAAAAGAAAATTTGTAAGAAGACAACAATTAAACAGAAAGTCTAAAATAGTATAGTCCAAAACATAGCCTACCACTTAAATTTTGGCATGATCCCTCTGTTGGGGAGTAGGAGATGGAGAGAATAAAAATGAAGAAAAAGAAAGGAAAAATAAAAAGCAATCTGGAGATAAAATTTAGTTCCTTTTTACCTGAACTATCATTTTCAGAGTAATAAAACCAATTACCAGCTTCCCCTACTTTCATCAGTTTAGCTAGTAAACCACTGTTCATAGATTTTCCTGTTACAACCCTAGTAGAGATTTTATTCCAGAGTGGCTAGGTATAACAATCCATTCCTCAACAAACTGCAATTTTTATGACCAAAATAGGACTTTCCAGAACTCATGATATTGCCTGTTTCAGGAGAAATTTGACCATTAGCTAGAATTTTACCATCTTGCATTTTATCCAAGATCCTCACCAACATCAGATACTTTGGTTCTGTGGCAAATACTCAATTTTATTCTAGGAAGGTACTTGCTACCTGTTTGCCAGCTATCATAATCACAACTCTACTTTCATACTCTTAATTTTACAATCAGATCTCCCTTTCTGAAATACCGATTAGCTATGGAAATAAAATTTTAAATACATAAATTTGCAAAGTGACCTTTAATAAATCAAAGGTTAAATTTCCTTGCTTTCTAAATCTTACTGTGCCATGCATGGAAATGCACTCTTCTCTTGTCTAATCTGTTTACCTTTTACCTTATGACTACTACTCTCTGGCAAATTTTCACTAGTTTTTCAAGTCTAAGTTGCTTACAGTATAAGATTTCAAAGCAAGCTTTGGTTTTTGGTGTCTTCACATAACTTCGGTTTTAGTTACTAAGGAAACACTTCTCTTTCCTATGCTATACTATAAAGCCTTTAATTCCTCTTTCTCCTTTCTTACATAATCCATTTTAACTGTATAAACAAATATTATGAGAGCATCCTATAAAGTACCTAACTTGCAACCCAGTATTTGAAAAATATATAGAAAATGTAATCTGAAAATTACTTATTAACTGCCACTAGAAATTGAAGTATTTTATGCAAAGTAGATTGATGAGAAGAGGCAGTATATGATGTAAAAACTAGCACATGTAACATAATCCTGTATTGGTTATCAGAACAAAGGAAAATGACAAAGTCAAATCATATGAAATTTAAGGCTAAAACTTTCTTAGAGTGGAATAAACTGCAGAAAGTATTTAATTAAACATTAATTTTACAATACTTTGTTCCAAAATCTTTATTCAGAAATTTAGTTATTTTTTCCATAACATAAACATTGAACTAAATCATACCTTCTCAATATAGTATTGGGACTACAGAGATACAGATATGACAACCCTAGATCCAGAGGGAAGAGAACTTATATACAAGTAACTGCAGAAAACTGCAAAATGTTTGGCTTGAAGAAGGCACAAAATGCCACAAGGAAGAAGAAATTTATTTCTGGTTGAACTATGTTGCAAGAAACCCTAATATAAAGAAATCATTTGTGTTGGGGACTGTTACCACTGGAACACGTCAAGACAGTGGCTGGAAGAAGAACATGCTTTGTAGAAAACATTGTGAACATAAGGTATGCTATCACGTGCCTACAGAATGCAAAATTGGCCAATGTCCTAGGAAAGCTAGAGTGAAGTGACAACTGAGTGAAGGAATTTGAGTTTTGAAGCTCCCTCCATTGGTGATGTGAAAAAGCTAAGGTGTTCGACTGGGGTTGTATATAAAAATAATATAAATAATTCAAAGAGGAAACTAAAAATGGAAAGTAAACTACTTTCTTCAAAAAAGAAAAAAGACATATTCCATCTTAGCACGTCAAATCTGGAGTTTCCTCAGCAATTACGTATCTGGTCACCTCCGGGGCAGGCGGGAATCGAACTCATGTGGAAGCGGCTTTAGATTCTCAGTACTGATGATTCATTATTCAGCAAAATAACAAGTGATAAACATGCTAGTTAGTGAAACACTATATTTTACAAAACTAAGTGTGGAGACAGGAATGAGGAGTGGTAGTATCACAAAAGACCCACGTAGAGGAAGAAAGCAGTAACCGAAGACACCAGACTTGATATTAAAATTGGTGAGTATGCTGATCCAAGTGTAAAGGGGGATCAGTCTTAAAGGGAAAACAGGATTAGTCATCCAAGAAAGAGAAAGAAAAATATACATTAGAGGTGACACACAGTGAGAAGAATA
>NW_004567103.1:75364468-75366422 GCF_000260355.1 Condylura cristata | reverse complement strand
GGAATCGAACTCATGTGGAAGCGGCTTTAGATTCTCAGTACTGTATTTAACCTGCTGCGCCACCAGGGAGGGCCCAGATTTGTTTATTTATGCATACAAGAACTGGGTTACAGGCCAGAGGTGTAGGGTGTGGGGCAGTGTGGGGTGGTGAGAGGATTCATCAGACACAGAGTGGGTAACAGGACAGGTGAATTACCTAAAATAAACGGCTCAAGAGCAATGGGTGAAACAGCCACACCATGTGGGTTAGCTACCTGACCAGGGATTGAACTCATTCTTCAATGGCTGTGGGCAGCTTCATAGTGAAAACTTGCAACATTACATATAGCATGTTAAACAGTGGTAAATATGACCAGAATATCTAAGTGGTAAATATGACCAGAATAGTTAAAAACATGAGAACATTTCTAATTCTTTGTCAACAAATACTTATTAAATGTGTAGACTTGATGACAGCAGATGAATGTGCATAGATGACAATAGAATAAGTTTTTTAAAAGATCTTTTAGACAATTTTGTTAGAAAAAATGTTCCCAATTAAGATAGAAATCTGTGGTTAGGAAATTCACTTTGCCAATGAAATGAGCAGAATTAATCTGGTGACTATCAGGATGATGACCAGTACTGCAGCTAGAGAACCCTATTCTTACAGGACACAGAGATGCCAAAATTAGCTCCACATAAATGTGTAACAAATCACATTTGTTTTTTTTAAAGTGTCAATAGTAACAAGAAAATCATACCAAGATCTTTGTAAACTACTTAAAATAACAATTATAATACTTAACAATATAATTTTTTAAAAAATTGATAATATTTTAATATCTTGCATATATAATGAAACTTATTTTGTTTCATAACTACAAACATCACATACAAAAGTAGCAGATGGTGATTGTGTTCTGTCAAATAAGAATATCAAACTTTCAAGGAAGGCCCTTTGGGGAAGAGTTGATTTCAAAACAAAAATGTGCTACATGAAAATGTCTCAGAAAATATGCCTATCACAAGAAGTTTACATAGAGCAAAAAGTCAGTATGATCAAGGAAAACTTCCGATAAACACCATGAAGGAAAATTTTTCCATGTGAATATATGTTATAGCTACATGTTCAGGTATACATTTTCATGGACAAGACTAAAACATAAGAGGCAATCTATCCCCTCCTGTTTTTAGCTGTCACTTAATCTACTTGCTGTCAACTATTATGCTTTTCCCATTGGTATTTAAAAGCCACCCAGAGTCAAAGTAGTAAAATTAGAGATTTCCAAGAGAGAACAATTTTCATTTCTATGATCAATGAAGATAAATAAGTACACAGTGGGACGAAACATCAACTCTGCCTATAACTGATACTAGAATAGACAGACACTTCTTTTTGAGGCAACATAATGGTCAGTCTCCTAAATATTTTATAATTTCTTTTTTTTTTTTTGACACTCTCTTCCCCTAGTGGTTTCATTGTGCAGATTTCCTTCCATTCTCCTTCCTGGATTCCGAGATTGCTTGTAAGTCTGATGACTAACCATCCTCAGAGAACAATTTGGTAATGCCTGAATTCTTATCTGTGAAGTTGCTACTCAATAGAGGACTGCATTTGCAGTCCCCAATAAAAAGTTTTCATGTCCACAAATGCCAAAATGCTCGAAAATTGTTTATTTCTCAAATTTTTGTTTTATTAATGGACTACAGAGAAATTTAACTTTGAACTAGACTCTAGCTCAACCATTCTTGAATTTGGGAGTGTAATAGGCACTGACCTTGAAATATATATGCTTTATGTCACTTAATTCTCAGCCTCTTTTTTTTTTTTTTAAGATTTATTTTATGTATGCATACAGAACTGGGGTATAGGCCAAAGGTGAGAAGATTCACCAGAGACAGAGTGGGAAGCAGAACAGGCAGATCAATGAAGTACACTGCTGAGGGGAGCAGCGGGCGGGTCAGGAGAGGT
>NW_004567103.1:75353347-75364063 GCF_000260355.1 Condylura cristata | reverse complement strand
AAAAAAAAAAACACACTGTGGCTCAGGAAATGAATCGTTCTGCTCAAGTCACAGACCAAGTGAATAGCAGATAACAGACTAAAACTCAGGTTTCAAGTCATTAATGGAAAATAGAATTATAGTGTTATACTGTCTGCTGAAACTGCTAAGGCTCTTCTTTAAATTTTACCAGTAACATAAAAATGAAGAAGAAAAAGTATGTTAGTTATCAGAGGAAGAAAGTAAGTTCACAATTGCTTGACTGTTATCTTTTCAGTAACTTTGTCTTTGGTATCAAATCATAACTCGAATTATTGAGGGCCACTAGGATGGTCCCTTAAAAAAAAAAAGAAATTATTTTTGTATAGAAGAACTTGGATGTAGGACAGAGGTGTGGAGGTCGAGAGGATTTACCAGAGACAGAGTGGGGAGCAGAACAGGCAGATTTACTAAAATACACTACTAAGGGGAGCAGCAGGCCAGACAAAAGAGGTCTGCTATGCTAATACATGGGTCACCCCCCTGGCTGGGGATATAACTCAGGCTGATAGGGCTGAAACTTAACTCTCATGCCACCAAAAAGGCTTTAGGATGGTTCTTTATTAAGTACAAATAAGTCCCTTTGCTACCTACATGCCTTCCTTTGTCCTCCAAACACTAGGGGGTTACTGAAAACTATCATTATCAAGCCCACCAATTCTTGGGTAAGTTCAGATGAAAAACACAGTTATTCAAGTATGCCACAAAAAATAAAATTTAAACCTTGCTATACTTCTGTTTTCTTAACTTTCTTGGTTAAGTTAAAGAAAAAACACAAATAATCCTAGAAATGTAACAAACCAAAAGTATTATAAATTTCCACCATAAAAAACTCCTGTAAAGAATATAATGGCATTAATGGCCAGGGCAAAGCCTTTACAAATTAATTGAAAGTTCAACTTCTACTTCCATAGTGAAAATAGGTTAACTTATATATAATACATATATATGTATACACACACACATATATCTCATGTTATTTTTAGCTCTGGTCAAAAAGGAAATAGAATACAGAAAAAGTCAGTGCACCACTATAAATTCCATTACATAGAAAATGAGAAAATGTTCATTAACAGCATTAACAGGCCAGCGAAGTATATTAAATAGATTTGCAGTAAAGATATTGAATTGTATTTAAAAAAAAAAAAAGTGTAATAGGGACTCCCTGATGGTACAGCCGGTTAAAACACTAAGAAGCTAAAGCTACTTCAGCATGAGCTTGGTCCAGGTCCAGAAGCTGATCCACATGGCACAGCAGACCTCTCATGACCTGCCCGCTGCTCCCCTCAGCAGTGTACTTTGTCGATCTGCCTGTTCTGCTCCCCACTCTGTCTCTAGTGAATCCTCTCACTGGCCCTGCACCTCTGGCCTGCACGCAGGTTCTGTATGCATAAATAAATAAATCTTTAAAAGAATAGTGTAATAACTATAACTACAGAGCCATAGGAAAAAAAATCATAACTTGAATTATTAAGTCTCAGCATTATTTTGGAGGAAATAAACACTTTACTGACCTTCAAGTGAGCTACTCAATAACTATGAAAAGCAAAGCAAAATCCCTCAGGTACAAATTCATGATCATTCTGTTTTTCTTTACTGACATTCCTAGGTATGTAATCCAGAGGATGTTTCAAGGTGACTTTAATAGCACGCTATAGATTTTAAAATATTTTTAAGAGTTCACATTTAGTTTTATTTCTGGTGAGATTAATTTTTACAGAGTTGGATTGACTAAAATGCTCTGTGAAATAATTTGTGTATCATACTTGATAGTTCAGGTGCTTACAAGGTTTACATGGAAATCTATATAAAACCAAAAGAAGATTCAGTAAAAAGCACCCATAAATTGACTCATGCAAAAGCAAAAATAATGAGACTATATTATGAGTATATTTATGTCAAATACAAGAGTAAGAGTTTGAATATATTGAACATATTGTAATTGGCCCAAACTATTCTGACATTCTCCTCTTCCTACTTCCAAATAGAAAACACTAGAATAGGCAAGTAAAATCCATCTCCTGTGAAAGGTAGATATTATTTAGACAAACAGAGCAAGGTTAATGCCATCCCTCAAAGAGGGAGATTCACGTGATTCCAGATTAATTCATCACAGTAAGAAGAAGCCTAGTTGCCAGAGCTTTTACTAAGTTGCCTCTACATGTTAGATCAGGTATTTCTCCTTTACTTAGGAATGAAATGAAGATGTGATTCCAAATGTCAAATTTCAGATTTATAATCAATAATTCTATTGTCAGATCATTTACAACAAATATGTTTATTCAGCTGACTTTGACAGGGAACTCCATTTATTATCTCTGAGCTTTTTGAAGTTTTATATAAATGCCAACATGCATTTATAGGTGCCAAATTCATCCGCACATCCATCTTTTTCTGGTGGAAGAGTTCACATAGCTTACCAAGAAGTCTCACCAGATCATAAATCAAGGAGAAGCAATTTCTGATAACTAAATATGAGTTTCCTCTAAAGTTTTTTTGTGACAAAGATCTGAGGATCTCTGTGACCAGCACACAGGAGAAGCTGTCATAGCCTTTCTTCCCTCTCCCACCAATTGCTAGCCTTTTTGTTATAAAATGCACAAGCATAATCTTTGGGCTTTTTACATATCTTTAATTCATATTTATCCTTATACCCAGGAAGGCCTACGCAGTTTAACTTTTTCTTTACTAACTACTCTCTTCACATCTAATAATAGTTGAGCAAAAGTAAGTTACTACCAACTTTTGACTCTCCCACTCATGATTTATTTTCAATTTGTTTAGAAGTAAGAAAATTTAAACTTCCCAAATTAAAAATTTTGTGAGGAGGAACTGCTAACATTTAAGAATCTGGAAAATCCTTTAAGAGCTGCTATATGACAGACCAAAGGTATGGCACCTAGAAAAATCTTGCCAAATCTTTGCTCTTTGAGGAACTGTCCATGGTTTGCCACAAACCCTAAAAACTCACTCTGATGCAGTGGCACCCACACAAATCAGACACAACCTCACAGACATAGAGTTAAGCCCCCTATTCCATTGTCTCCTAACAGCGATGCTGAGGAGAAGCAGGAAGAGAGTATGCTGACATCCGCAGATGTTGGCCTACCTCTTAGTCTTCGTTCTTAGCATTGCCAGAAATAAACAAAACATCATCTGGGAAGCAAACAGGAAGTAAATAGACCTGCAATCCTTTATCAATAGCTTTTAAAGCTATTCTCCCTCCTCAAGTAAACTGATAACTACTGGAGGATAAAACTTTAGGTATGGGCCTCCCTGGTGGTGTAGTGGGTTAAAGCACAGCACGAAGAAGCTAAAGCCACTTCAGCATGAGTTCGATCCCCGTCCCGCGTGGCAGACTTCTACTGACCCGTCCACTACTCTGCTCAGCAGTGTACTTTATCAGTCAGTCTGTTCTGCTCCCCATCCGTCTCTGGTGAATCCTCTCACCGTCCCTGCATCTCTGATCTGTACCCGAGTTCTGTATGCATGAATAAATAAATATTAAAAAAACAAAACAAAACTAGTGTATTAAGTATAGTGTTTGGTTTCATTACAACTTTGCCTGTGAAAAGGATCATCTGACAACATAAGAATCACATGTGTGCTACAAAAAATGGTGAACTGAAAACAAAATTTGCTTTTAAGTAGCTAATGCTACTTTTCTATGACTATGCATCTGGGAAAAAAAAAGGATAAACCGTTAAAAGAGTTTTTCTTTTATTATAGCAAAACCATTTTAAAGAAACCATAACTCACAGAACTATTACAAACATTGTAAAAACCTTAAGAAAGCTTGGTAAATAAGGGCATTTAAAGTCACTGCTCAGACAAAAATAATTGTGACTATTCATCAGTACTCTGGATGGGGTATGTGCTAAATTTGCACAAGGAACACTCAGATGCTAAAAATAAAAATACCAAAACTATGATTGTAACCCAAACTCCATATTGTTGACAAAAGAGAGTTCAGTTTCTAATCTGTCTTGATCAACTATTTAGTGACTACACTTTTAGCACATTTTTTTTAGTTGTTGTTTAAAATTCTGTTTTACTCAAAAATTTATTGAAATTAAAGACCAAGGGCCCTTCCTGGGCCCTTGGGTTAAGTGAAGCAACTATGAAGCCATCTGCAGCCACTGCAGCATGAATTCCATCCCCGATCAGGGAGGTGACCCACATGGTGTGACAAACCTCTCCTGTCTTGCCCTCTGCTCCCCTGAGTAGTGTGTTTCAGTAGATCTGCCTGTTCTGCTCCCCATTCTCCTTGGTGAGTCCTCTCACCCCCAATACCCCTGGCCTGTACCTCAATTCTTGTGTGCATAAATAAATAAATCTTTAAATAAAAAAGAAATTAAAGGACCAATCCATCAGATGATATGTTGTCACAGCCTCTTTAGCCTGTGACTAAGAATTCTCCAAGAGATTTTGGAAACAGTATTTTTACTGAGCAACAACAGGCAAATTGAATAAAATGATCAGATACATGAACATCAGATAACCTGGTCTTCTCATTTAAAGTGTTGATGACTAAAAGTTATAAAAAGAATGTTCTCTCATCTCTAGTCACCAAAATGAAAAGTAAACATAACATCAATCTACATCTAAACAGTCTTATTTGTAGTCACTTTTTAAAAGATCAAGTGGTAAAAACATCTGGGAAAGCACCATTTCTGTGTTTTACTCTTTAATATAAATCATTCTCTCTTATAAGTTAGTTTGCCATATGGAAGGACATAAAAATATAAAGAGGGAGAATGGAATGGTTGAAAGACTACCTACAGGACACTAAAAAAAAAAACAGTCTGTTTGGTAGGTGACCTCAGGACCTCAGCCAATGCACTGACAAGCCAAACCCAGCAGGGCTGTAGGAGAGTTCTGTTTGATGGTTCACTTATACTTGGGTGACAGTGTGAGATGACAAATGAGATTATAATTGCTAGAAAATTTCTTATACTAATATCATACACATTTCATGTATATATTATAATAGGATTCTTTTTGCATTCATCTTAATGTGATGTGTTAGCTCTATTCACTCTAAATGTCGAATGTTCAAATAAAAAGGAGTATGTGTGTGTGTATATACATATATATAAAATTGTATATGTATGTATTTCTCTCATATGCTTCATTAAGATAATTAGAACTGAAGGAAACATAATTGATGACTAGAAAATTTAGTAGGAATAAATCAAGAGAAATCTTGAAGCTTTGGTATATCAATACAGTGAAAGGCAAGTTAAAGGCTTAATTACCAAACGTAGAAGTTATTTAAAAATTATGATTCAGGCCCTCCCCTGGTGGCGCAGAGTGTTAAAGCACAGCACTAAGAAGCTAAAGCCACTTCCGCATGAGTTCAATCCCCGCCTGCCCCGGAGGTGACCACATGGCGCGGCAGACCTCTCCTGACCCGCCCACTGCTCCCCTCAGCAGTGTACTTCGTCGATCTGCTTGTTCTGCTCCCCACTCTGTCTCTGGTGAAGCCTCTCACCACCCCTGAGCCTCTGTCCTGTGTCCCAGTTCTGTATGAATAAATAAATCTTTAAAAAAAATTATGATTCATGTTTGAATAATGCACAATGAAAACAGCCTTCTCATCACGTTTCTTTATGTTTTCATTAAGTGTTCCTCTCTTTTATCTATCCAGAAATCCTCTTACTATGTTTTACCTTTACAACACATTTTATAATCTACAATTAAATTTAAATCCATCACAAAAACTTTTGACTAAGTTCTCCAAATGAGTTAGAATCATAGGCTAAAAAAACTGATGCAACTCATCAGAGGATTCACCAAAGTAGGAAAATTATATTGGTTTCTAAGTCATCCCGCATACATCCTATTTGCCTACCTCCCGTCATTCTTTTCACTCTCTCATGCATATGCATGAGCATGCACACACACACTCATTGACGAAAATACTGTGAACAAGGACTGTGGAATACTCCATGTTCAATTATGTTGAAGAAGAATAAACAAATTTATCATAGAATTAACTGGAAATGTTATTTACTTCTCACATGTAAAACTATTTTATAATTATTCTGTTCTCAGAAACATTAAGATAATCACTTTGCAAACATTTTTACAGTGATTGAGTAGAAAGATAAAGATGGGTGGGGGAAGAAAATATTAAATCATAGGTCACATTAAAAAAAAAAATCTCTCTCTTGAGCCCTCCCTGGTGGTGCAGAGGGTTAAAGCACAGCACTAAGAAGCTAAAGCCACTTCAGCATGAGTTCAACCCCAGCTCTAGAGGTGATCCACATGGCATAGCAGACCTCTCCTGACCCACTCACTGCTCCCGTCAGCAGTATACTTTGTTAGTCAGCCTGTTTTGTTCCCCACTCTCTCTGGTGAAGCCTCTCACTACCCCTGCACCTCTGGCCTATACCCCAGTTCTGTATGCATAAATACAAATCTCTAAAAAATATCTCTTTGGGACTGAGCACTCAAGTGGGATCTAGATATTTCTTTTCTTTTTTTAAAGATTTATTTATTCTTACAGAACTGGTGTATACAGGCCAGAGATGCGGAGGGTGAGAGGATTCATCAGAGACAGAGAGGGGAACAGAACAGGCAGATCTATGAAGTACACCACTGAGGAGAGCATCGGGCGGGTCAGGAGAGGTCTGCCTCGCCAGGTGGATCTCCTCCGGGGCAGGTGGGGATCGAACTCATAGGGAAGTGGCTTAAGCTTCTTAGTGCTCTGCTTTAACCTGCTGTGCCACCAGGGAGGGCCGGGATCTAGATATTTCTAGGGAAATTACTTCACTTTAGGTACAAAGTGGTAAGTTTTAATTTTAAATAATTGTGAGTAGTAATCACCCTATTTAAAATGTTTTCCTGAGAAAGTAAGGGAACTGTTCTATATTTTCAAGAGTCTGTAAGATAGCCCAATTAAAAGAATCACATATCACCTATATTTTATGATCTCTATAAACAATATGTTACATGAACATTGTCACATACATTATGGGATACAGCCTCTAGGATAAGAACAAAAGCAATCCAGGATCATGTAAAAATGGGAAAGATAAAACAAATTTGAGTAGCATGGAGAACACTAAATGTAATTTTTTCAGCTTCTAGTCAGTTGAGATTATATCTTCAGGGTGTAACATCATGTTTTGTTGCAGGAATTAGGAGTCTCTCATATATATTATGGGATTTTGTGCCACCTATAGTTCTATATTTTTAAGAGTCTGTAAGATATCCCAATTAAAAGAATCACATATCATCTATATTTATGATCTTTAAAAATATGTTACATGAACACTTGTCACATAGATTATGGAATGCAATCTCTAGAATAAGAACAAAGGAATCTAGGATCATGTAAAAGTGGGAACAGATAAAAATGATTACATTTAAAGTTGGCCTTAGTAGAAGGAGACAGAAGTACAGTGTGTAGTGTTCAGAGGGACTAGCACACTGGTCCAGGATATGCTGGTGTCTTCAGGGATCCTGTACAGTGGATGGAAGGCCGGAACACTGGGATATAGTTAAAAGTCAAGTGGAAGGTGATATATTCACTTAACAGCTGTGGGTATAAAAACAAGTTCCAAACAGAGGACAGGTTCAGTAGGTAGGTACTAATGCTTGAGAGGTTAATTTCCTATATGCATCATTTAGAGCTCTGTTCGTTGAGTGGTTGTTATAAGTTTTGTCCCTGAGTAATCTCTGAGACAGAGATTAGGAAATGTATTGGGGTGGTGTTGGGTCAAAGGAACTCTAGAAAGAGAATGGCCCAACAGAATTCACACCAATTAGGGACATAAAGCTAAACTTTCCTGGCCCCAGTCACTGGATGTGGGCTGTGAGAAGGATCATGAACTTGGGGAAGATACCTTTCTTTACCTGATAGTGATTCTCTCAGAAGAGCTGGTATTGATGGGGAAAGGTTTGTAGAGTGTATCACACACTATAGCCACTAGAGGCATTCAGTAGGCAACCGAGGTAGAAATGGGAAATGTGGGGCAAAGGGCTACCTGAATCCTTGCTTGTTACAAGCTTTTCATTTGAGCACAGGCTCTGATCTCTGCAGGACAAAGCTGCACAGGTCTCCCCTGCTTCCATCAGAGTTACTCAGATGGTGTCTTGTTAAAATATAAATTTGTATGTTTTTAATGATCATTCATTTTATTGTGTCTCCTTTGCTCTAATCATAAAAATACTACTAAGATGGTCATAGCCGAATTTACTATTGGAAGTTGATGATGGTAATGAAAATTGTACTAGATTTCAACTTTAGGATCCCAGGCAAATCTGTGGAGAAACTCCTTCTAGATTTTGTTTCATAGGCTATTCCCTAACCAAATGATTAGGCTTTTAGAGAGCAATAATTTAAGCTCTGAATCTGAAGGACAAAGAATCAAGTCAGAAAAAGGTAAGATCATCCACTTGAGGTATTACTTGACCCCATTCAAGTCAGTGCTGTCCAAGTAAGAACTAAACCAGTAAAACTCACAAAAGTGTCTGTAACATAATGAGAGGTCTGCTTGCTCACTGGTAATTCATCTACTACCCAAGACACTTGAAACTAACTTCATGCATTGTTAAAAATATCAGAAAGACTCATTTCTTAAGGTTCTACTAACAGATTGTGACTAGCAAATTGATGTAACATAAATTAACCCAAAAGTTCAGTTAGGGATGAATCTAAATGTGAAATAAGGCAGTTGTGTACCATTTACATACCAAGTTTCAAATCAGGAATTCTATGATTCTCAAATAAAGCTTTCCTTTGCTTATTCAGTTGAATAATTAATGTAAACTGTGACACTATGGCACAAAATTGCAGCCCATGGAGTAAGAAATACATTATTTGAGGACCATTATTTCATGGTGAGGTATTCATGATTCATGAAGAGGATGAAAATGAGAAGACTTACAATGTTTCTATAGTTCCTGTCCAGCCTAAGTAGAAAATAACTTAAAAATATAAAGCCTTGGAAGCAAAAATGCTATTATTATTTTTGTTGTTTTAATAGTGCTCTATAAATCTATACAAAATTTGGTTCCTTTTTTGGAGTATCTTAATCCCTATCAGATACCAAATCTACTTTGTCTGTATTCCAGCTGCCCAGATATCACCATTAAAAGTGACAGTGCTTGGATAGGGACAACACACAATGCTCCAGACTTTTCCTGCTCATCCTAATCAAAATTTCAAAATCATCCCCATGCCCCCGCTCAGGATCTCCTCCTTATTAATCAATTTATGAAATTATAAAAATTCAGGCATTGATGACTGTTGTTTTTAATGTATTACCCACCCAAGATACAGGTGGACACTGAAGCTTTATTAAATAGGCTTTTAATTCTTATTAACTCATACAAAAGAATGGAAATATGACTATATCAGAATAAAACAAGTCTCCTTCTTTCCCATTTAAATGAATGGATAAAATGAGGAAAACTTACATTATAGTTATTTGATAGTGATAGCATGATTGAGAGAAGGGAAAATAGATGCAGATGATTCATAGAAAGCAATATATTAAAATCAAAATTATGAGAGGAACAAAACTTTAGCACTTATAATCATAGAATCACTCAATAAATATTGTAAATGCCATTAATTACTCAACATAAATATGTGTGCATATGTATATATGTACACACACACTCACATTCAAAATGTGGTATTTGGTGATAAAAGTATGTGCCAAAATGATAACTTACAGTGAACATTCCCTCAGCTAATGCAGGTATATGGGGAAACACATTTGGACAGAGGAATCTTCACAGTGTTCTTAATATCACCTTGTTTAAGTGGTGATTACTACAACTGTAGTTGACAAACCTGACAAATTCTGAGATGGTACCCATGTATGGGGTTTGTCAATGAGCAAGAAAAAGTGTCATTTCAATATGAGTTTATAACTCTCTTTTCTAAAAGTTGGTATGAAACACTGTCTTCTAACTTAATGAAAAATGTAATTGAAACTTTCAAGCTTGTAAAGAGAATTACCAGGTAAAGGTAATAAATGGAAACTCAAGACAAGAAGTTAATTTAAAATGAGATGACATGGTTAATGAACTATGGCGTGCAGGTCAGCAGATTCTTCTCATTCCACTTCTGGATCAATTCTCAGTAATGGTGGTTGCTGGAATGGAATTCTAGTGCCCAATCCCCAAAGGAGATAACTAAATACAACCTATACAAGCAAAGAGAGCAAGGGCAGTTAACCTGCATCATCTGTCCAAGCTACCAAAGGAAAATTTACCATTTATCTGAAAAACACGACAAAATCTCATTGGCAGAAGATAGCTCAATAGTAGAATGGTGATACAGGCTCAATAGGATAGTAGAATGGCAGAAGGATTGCTAAACTAAGTTAAAGAGAAATAAACCAACAGAAAGTTGAACACAGAAAATATTCAACTTAACAATAGGAACAAATGAATAACTTTAGCTACCTTTCAGACAAAATTTAAATATGTAACATTTTATCACTGAAGGCATACACAAAGAGAAAAAAATGAAGAAAAAACAACATATATTTAAATAATTTATGTCTGAAATGTCTCCAAGTTTAATAAGTACCTAGGCTCTTTTAAGAAGTGTTATAAGGGGCCCTCCCTGGTGGCAGAGAGGGTTAAAGCACTGCATTAAGAAGCTAAAGCCATCTCTACATGAGTTCGATCCCCACCTGCCCTGGAGGTGATCCACATGGCCAGGCAAACCTC
>NW_004567103.1:75347911-75352947 GCF_000260355.1 Condylura cristata | reverse complement strand
AAAAAAAAAAAAAAAAAAAAAAAAATCAAGTGAATGCACATTTAGAAACATCATAGCTAAATGTAAATCACAGAATAATATAAATTTTAAAGTTACCAGAGGAAAACAGCACATTACATATCTGAGTGATCCACCTATTAAACAATTGTAGAGTGACAATCAGAAGCCATGGAGGTCTGAAGATAGTGTTATGATATTTTTGACATGTTGAAAGGATAGAATCATCAGACAAAAATTATTCTATTCCTAGTGAAAATATTACCTTGAGGAAATAACATAAAACAGACATGTTCTTTTTAAATTCAACCTCTCCCTCTTTTTAAGAAACTGACAATTGGAAAAACAAACTAACTAAAAGAATCCATGAATAGCATATCTGTCCTAAAAGAAGTGCTAAAAGAACATCCTCAGAAGAAGGGAGATGATGACAGAAGGAAACATGGAATTTCAGGAATAAAGGAAGAGGAACAGAGATTGCAAATATCTGTGCAAACATATTATCTTCTTTTGAGTTCTTAAAATATGCTTAATTTGGAAAGAAAAATATTAAATTTTTTTATAGTTTTAAAAAAGTACATGGAATGTGTATAATAACTTCATGTACATGGGAAAGGTAAAAAGATATACATGGTGGAAGATGTTTATGTTCTCAAATAAAATATCAACTCTAAGAATACTGTGAAAAATGTGCATTTTGGGACCCATGGAGTTCTTTCTATAAAATATATATAAGAATACATTTGAAAATGAAAATAAATTTAAAAATATCAAGCAATCCCAAAAAAGGCAGAAAGCAGAAAAGGGGTCACACAAAATAGAAATTAAAAGCTAGGGAGAGATAGATAGAAAACTAATAATAAAATGAAAGACCTAAGTACAAACACATTGGTAAACAATATTATTTAGTTATATAGAAATAAATGCTTTAAAATAATAATGGAAGACAGATATTATCAGATTAGGGTTACAAAAAATATTTAATTTAAAGTTGTCTACATGGTCCCACTTAAAATAAAATGATAGGAAAAGCTAAAAGTAAAAGAATGGAGAAATATAATTATAAAAAAGAAGAAGAAGAAACAAAACAAAGTGTCAAGTTAAGCAATGTAGATTACTACATTGGAAAATTACCAACAATAAAAAGAAATATTACATAGTGATAAAAGCAACTATACACCAAGAAGCCATAATATTTCTAAATGTGTATGAAACTAAATACAACTTCAGAATTCATGAAGCAAAAATTAATAGAACAGAAAAGGAGAACTGAGAAATACACAATTACAATCAAAGTTGCAATACTCCAATCAGAAGATCAAATAAACAGAAAATAACTGAGAAATACAAAACCTGAAAATACTACCAATCACTGTGGCATATTTGCCATTTATAAGACAATGTAACTACCAAAAGCAGAATATGGATACCTTTTAAGTACACATGGAACTGTTACCCAAATAGTACCTGTCTGTGGTTGTAATAGTCCTTTTGCAAACTTAAAATAACTAAAATAGTAAGAAGTATGACTTCCAATAAAATTAAGCTGCAAACCTTCCAACGATCTGGATATTGAGCAACATACTTCTAACCATACCGTGGATTAAAAAAAGCTTGTCTCCAGGTAGTTATCAAAATACAGCATATCAAAACTTGTGAGATGGAATTTAAAATAATCCTTAAGAGAAATTTATAACATCAAGTACATGTGAGAAAAGGAAAAATGTTTCCAAAATAATCATTTATGCTTCTATCACAAGAAAATGGAAAAAGGAGTTAAACTTAAAACAAGCTGAAAGAAGTAATGGAGTACAAATCAATAAAATTAAAAAGAAAACACTATAGAAAGCTACAGGAAAATTGATCCATTTCCATAAAAAAGGTACATTTTATCAAGCACAAAACAAGGAATATCCCTACAGACATCATAGACATTAAAAGTATTAAAGATTTAAGGGATTAAATGATTTAATGATTTCACTTGGCATTATACCAAAACTTAAGGAACAAATTAATACTAAGTCTTACACAAACTCTGAAAATAAAGGAAGAGGAGGCATTTTCTTTCTTTTTATTTATTTATTTTTTTCATCATTCTTCAATTTGTGCATTTTTTCCATCTTGGTTGTAATCCCTGTGGAATTCCCACCGCCAAGTATTTTTTCACTCACATTTTTTTTTTAAAGATTTATTTATTTATGCATATAGAACTGGGATACAGGCCAGAGGTGCAGGGGCAGTGAGAAGATTCAGCAGAGACAGAGTGGGGAGCAGAACAGGCAGATCAATGAAGTACACTGCTGAGGGGAGCAGCGGGCAGGTCAGGAGAGGTCTGCCACACCATGTGGGTCACCTCTGGAGCAGAGATCAAATTCATTCTGAAGTGGCTTTAGCTTCTTAGCGTTGTGCTTTACCCTGCTGCGCCACCAGGAAGGGCCTCACTCACATTTTATGAGATCAGTTTTTCTACTAGTAGCAAAGCCAAACACAGAAAAGCAACCTACAGAACATGATACTCTTGAACAATAATGTAAAAATTCTTAGCAAAATACTAGCAAATATATTCTAGCCCCAAATGAAAAGGGTAAAATGAACTGCAAAATCACATACAGTTCATCACAGGAGGCAAGACTGATTCAACATTCAAAAACTGCCACGTTGGCACAGCAGACCTCTCCTAACCTGCCTGCTGCTCCCCTCAGCAGTGTACTTTTTGTCGATCTACCTGTTCTGCTCCCTACTCTGTCTTTGGTGAATCCTCTCACTTTCCCTGAACCATTGTCCTGTACCCCAGATCTGTATGCATGAATAAATAAATCTTCTTTAAAAATTTCCATGTTAACACAGAAAAGACTTAAAAACACATGATCATGAAATAGACATAAAAATACATTAAAATGTATTATTCATGATGAAAATGTTCAATATATTAATAACAAAAGGAAATTCCTACCCCAAAACCCTACAGCTAACACCACACATAATATAAACCTATATAAACCTATATTCTTCCTCCTAAGATCTGGAACAAGGAAAAAGTCTTTTTAAAATTACTATTTTAACATCATACTGGAAATCTTAGCTAAAGAAGTAAATCAAGAAAAAGAATGAGGGCCCTCCCTGGTGGCGCAGTGGGTTAAAGCACAACACTGAGAAGCTAAAGCCACTTCCACATGAGTTTGAATTCCCGCCTGCCCCAGAGGTGACCACATGGTGTGGTAGACCTCTCCTGACCCTGCCTGCTGCTCCCCTGAGCAGTGTACTTTGTCCATCTGCCTGTTCTGCTCCCCACTCTGTCTCTGGTGAAGCCTCTTGCCACCCCTGAGCCTCTGGCCTATACCCCAATTCTGTATGTACAAGTAAATAAATCTTTAAAAAAAAAAGAAAAATGAAAAATCACCAGATTGAAAGGGAAGAAATAAGCTGTCTCTATTAAGTCAATCTGATTATCTTTGAGGAAAATCCCAAAGGAACTACAAAATAAATTTCTTAGAACTAGAAAGTGTAAAGTTGTAGATCAAAAAATGAAACCAACTATGTATCTATATATTGGCAGAGAGTAACAAGAAAATGACTTTTAAAGAATCAATCATTGGTAATAGCTCCCCCCAAATGAACAAAATTTATAAGGAAAAATGAAAAAATTATAAGTCAATTTTTTTTTAACATAAACAACAATGAAACATTCTGTTTGCCTAAATTTAAGAGCTGCTGCAAAACTATATTAAACAAGACAGGTATTGACATTGGGATGCAATGAACAGATCACCCAGAAAAATAGAAATATACAAACACATGTCTACAAAACAAAAGAATAAGGGAACATTTTTTTTAACACTATAAAAGGACAGGTTTATTAGGAAAATTCAGAGAAAGAAAAAGAGAAGCACCTGCAGAGTCATGGCAGGCAGGATTGTTGCTAAGGGAACTTTTTTAGAGGGATATTTCCTGAATTCAGACTGTAGTAATGTTTGTACAATTTCCTGTATTTATGAATACTAATAAAACTAGTCATTAAAAAGTAATTTTATGCATTTAAATTAAAAACCCACTTAGTGTTTTACTTCTTCAATTTACTTCTATGTAATCACCTACTGTATAATCTAAAGCATGAATTTTCTAAATCACATTTTTTATAATTACATGATCATCTGAAAGGTAAGATGATATTACAACTTTTTTCATCACATATGGTTTTACCATTATAAAATATACTAATGGTTCATCTCCTTCTTGTTAAACCAGAGAGAAGGAAGCAGAGAAATGCATGTTTTTAGGATGGTCCTCCTCCCAGTGAGGACTTTGTTTGCTGATCCTGTTCCAGAAGCTTCAGTGTTAAGTGGCAATGGAGGGTCATTTCACGACTTCACACATGCCAGATGGAGACTCATTAGAAAGAATCTCATTCTGTTAAAAGCTAGAAAAAAGAAACTTCTCACTACTTAACTGCTGTTAGCATTTTGTTTCCTGCCAACATAAAAACAAGCCCTGATGATGGGACAAAATGTTTTTTCTTAGTGTACTCATGCCCTTTCTTTTAAGTGTAGCAGTGTACAAAACACAGGGCAGCTGATAGCTGTGGGGAGAAAGCTCTGACAGAGCTCTGAGCTTTGCAGCCAGTTATTAAAACTTGTACAAGTTATATTCTTTTAGCTTCTGTAACTCTGGACATTCTAGAAGAATAGTCAGTTTATTCATCTGAAAGAATGAAAACTGGTGGCTTGTCCAAGTACCAGAAACAGAATATGGAACCCAGGTCTGCTGATTTCTAGGATAGCATATTTTCATAAAAACATGTATCGTGTTTTTATGTCTGAGAAACCAGTAATCTTCACTCATCTTTTTAGCCATTATTCAGAAAAGGTAAGAAGAAAAAGATAAAACACTAATGTGATGGACCCAGCTTTATCACCAAATATGGGATATGGGACCTTAGGTCCATGTTCCTCAGCTGTAAAAGGAAAGGGCTGTCGTAGAATACATAGGACAGTGATTCCTACATATATTTGACCATGAGGTTTGTGAGATAACTTGAAGTA
>NW_004567103.1:75337123-75340821 GCF_000260355.1 Condylura cristata | reverse complement strand
TGAGGATTACAATTGAGATGAAAAAAAAATGTGCAAAATGATGTAAAAATAAACTTTTTAATAAAAAGAAAAAAGATTCAATTCTAAGAATATTTTGGTTCATGGAGAAATTTTACACTATTGATATGTACAGAATGAGGAACAAATAATTTTATAGCCAATTCTAGCAGTTTTACTGGAAGTTTTTCTAATTATGCCCAATAGGAAATCAGCTTAGACTTTTTTTCATGGGAGTTATGCTTTATTGTTAATGATTTTAAAATAGGGCCACCCTGTGGTGCAGGGATTAAAGAAACAGTGCTATCAAGCTATTGCTAGCCACTCTACTAAGAGTTCCATCCCTGGCCAGGGAGTTAACCAACATGGTACAGCAGACCACTCTTGTCTCACCTGCTGTTCTCCTCAGCAGTGTTTTTCAGTCAATCCTACATAGTCTACTCTCCACTGTCTCTGGTAATTCCTCTTACCACCCTTTTGTCCCCTCACATTTGGCTTATGCCCCTGTTCTTGTATATATAAATAAATCTTTTAAAATAATTTTTAAATAATTAAAAAATAGCTTTTAAGTTTCTTTTTGTTTTTACATAAATACTACATGCTTATTTTAGAAATACAGAAGGAAAATGATGGGAAAGGCATTGGGAATTTCACCATCAAGAGAAATCCATTATTAATTTTTGTTATGTATCATTATGTTCTTTTATTTATGCCCATTTATAAATTAAAAAAAATCTATAGACACAACCTACTTTTACTTAAATTATATGTAAGTATATTTCCATATATTAAAATTTTTCTACAACATTTATGCATACAAGAACTGGGGTATAGAATAGAGGTGAGGGGGCAAACGAGGATGAGAATTACCAGAGACAGGGGAGTAGGACTGACTGAAAAATACTGTTGAGGGGAGCAGCAGGTGAAACAGAAGTGGTCTGCTAAACCATGTAGGTTAACTCTCTGGCCAGGGACGGAACTCATATTGCAGTGGCTGGCAATAGCTTGATAGCAATGAGATTTTAACCCCTGACCAGCAAGGAGACCCCAGAACAGGTTACTTTCAAACAAACAAAAGTCATCACATTACTATAAAATTGAGTATAAAATATTATTGGGGATGTTTGGTGAACATGTCAGGGGAAATCTAACAACATATGCTTTTCTTGGATTGATTTAAATTATTCTCTTCAAGTTAGTTACTTTAAGGCTAAATAGGATACTCTACAAGTAAAGAGATTACCGCATGCTTATAGTCGATGTAGCAAATTTCACTTGATTGCTATTCCATAAATAAAATTTTACTAGAACTCAGTCACAACTACGGCTTACCTACTGTCTATAGCTGCTTTTGAGTTTCAGTGACAGAGCTGAGGATTGCAGCAGAAACTATCTGGTTTGCAAAGCCTGACATATTTCCCAACTCTTTTTAGAAAATGTTAAGTGCTTCTTCAAATTTCTAAGTGAGCACTGTGGTGTTTTATTTTTAACAAAAAATGATTTAAAACTCAGCTAACAAGCAATGACCACTAACTAAGGCATGCTGCCTACGCTCAGGAACTTACAATATCATCGTGGAGAAAAAGCAAATAGGCATGTAAGATTTAGAACCACTGTTACTTAAAACAAATTGTATTTATCGAGTACATGTATGGAAAATTTAGGTCTACAATTAAAAGTATCAGAAAGAGATATGTAATGACATATTTGACATGAAGGTTTCATTTTTTTTCCACAAAATACTGTATGCTCAATAAAAAGATAAGAGATTAATCAGTAAAGAAAGAAAAAGATTTAGAACTATAAGGCATGAGGGGCCGTAGTACTGGCATCAAGACTATAAATATTGAAAGCTTTCAGGAAAGGAACAAAAAAAAGTAGGATTCAAAAAATTTCACCAAGAGAAACCATACTAGACCCTAAATCAAAAGAAGACCCTGAATTGCAAAAGAAGGAAGTCAGAAAATTCTATACTCAAGAATATCAGCAGAAGCTGAGGATATCCAAGTGTGCAGAGTGGCCCTCAGAAGGGACATCGTTCCTATGCAGTTGGGCAGGCACTGAAGGGTGGGGGAGGGGGAGTAAAATTTAACCCTATACCTCAAAGCCATTCATTTTCCATTTAAAGCAGCCCCGGAATGTATATTTTACTTAAACAAAGCTTCCTTTTATACAGCAATTTTTTATGTGTGCAGCCCTTCACTGTAACTCATAATATCTAAGTTGTATCCTCCTAATTCTGACAGCTTATTTCCCTAAAAGACTGAATACCAATCCAAAAAATACAGTGTAACATTAGAAAGACTACAAAAACATAGGGTCTAAGTACAATACAGAAAATCACAAAAGGACAGATAAACTGATCTCCACCACTTAACATTTGTCATAATTTCCTGTTTAAATAGTAATTTTTCTGAATGTGCCAAAAATAATACGTTTATGTTCTAGTGTCTTTCATCCAAAAAACATAAATGCAATTGTAAAATTAATGTCTTTACTTTTGTTGTTTACAAATTTTAAGATTCAAAATGCCTTTTCCAACTTGCAAAGAAAGAGGTATTTACAGTATGCTCATTATTATTCAACAAATCCTTATAGCAAAGTACACTATTATATGCTATGAGTGAGTGGAGAGGAGCATAACATTAAATATATTATTTTTTCTTGATGCTTTATATATGAACAGAGAGGGGAAGGGGGTGACCTTTTAGCAAAATATATATGGGGGAAATGTTTTAAGAGATTTTACAGCAAGTTTAAATGAAAGAAAGGTTAGTGAGTAAATGTATTGAAAATGCCACCACAGAATTTTTGATCCCAATATAAAATACACATTATTGTCAGCATCCACTATTGGAAACTGCATTTTTTATTTCATTCCACATTTTTGTGTTGACACATACACAAGCTATCCTAAGATAAATAACATATAAAGATTTTCATCACAGAAGTTATAGGGAGAGTTATGGTATACTGAGTGTACCGTTTTTGCTGCTTTTTCATGAAAAAGCATTCACTGGTCTAGGTGAGAGGGATGGAGAAGTGATGCCTGGTGTATAGGTCACTGTCTTCATTTCCTCTTGGCCTGGAAATCTCCCTATTCTCTGGGGCTGGTGCTGGGATTTCCACCTTTCTTACTCCTTCCATCCATGTTCAAGCTCAGTTAAAAATACCACATCTTGAGAAACAGTGAACTGAGAATAAGGGCTTTCTTTTCTTGGGCACCTAGGTAAACAGACCCACCATAACCTCCAGCAAGAATTGTCCCTGGTGACAGGTTATGGAAGTTGAAACACTTTTGAGTTAATGACTCCTGTGAGCCCCACTGGCCTACTGTTTAATTATGTAATTATAGACAGTTAAAAATGCATGATATGTAGAGGAGAGAAAATAGTTGGTGCTTCGGGAGCCATTATGGATTATGGCTTATGAAAATTTAAAACAATGTAATATTTATATTAGCTTGGTTGCACTGAGTTATCTCACAAATGATGTGCCCTGCTTTGGGGCCATCACTTCACTCCAAGTTTTTGCCAAGAAAGGTGGATGAGGATCATGACAGAAGCCACAGTGATTACTTAGATAGGAAAAAAACACAACTTAAGAGCTCTCCTTTAGAATACCCTTTAGCTTCTGTTCTGCAGTCATCCTATCTGTAAATAGCGTCAAGTAAAACCTGTCAGTAATATTTTTTTTTTTTT
>NW_004567103.1:75308051-75336453 GCF_000260355.1 Condylura cristata | reverse complement strand
TCTCTCTCTCTCTCTCTCTCTCTCTCTCTCTGTCTCTCTTTAACTCTGTTGGGTCTTTAGTGCTCCCCAGCACACACTGACAAGGGGAGATGCATATTCTTTACTCGGTTTAACTAATTGAAAAGCCAGTCTCCTCCCAAAACATTCTTACAGACACACAGATAAATTTTATTTTTTTACCAACCATCTGGGCACCCCTTGCCTAGGCAAGTTGACACTTAAAATTAACCATTATATATATGAAGCCAAATAGGCCTGAAGGTATTTATGAGATTAAAGCATTCTATTAGGAAACATTTGCAAGCTACTTTGCTATCTCGAGGGTTAGGACCAGTGCTGATTTAACCAGTTCACAGACAGTGTGGTAAGAGTCACAAGGAATATGCTGGTTATTGAGGAGGAAAGTGCCAAAATCAAAGTAAATGGCTATGGTATCACCAAAACTTAACACATGAAGCTGGTAAAAACATGATACTGAAGCAAAATCATATTCAGTGATGGTCCTTGTACTTAAGCCCTATAGGAACTGGGACTTAGCTCAAAATATTTGCAAGCCAAGTTATGAGCATTGGTGGGGCATGGCATACAGAACCTTCAGAGAGGGTGGTTATCAGCAGTGTAGGATCTGAGAACTCAGGCATAATTTGGGTTCTCAAGGGAACAGAACATACAAACTGTACACCTGAATGAGAAAGCAACTGTCACTACTCATCCAGTCCAACATTCATTTGCTTGTTCTTTGTTCATCCATTTGTTCCTTTGTTCACTCCCTCATTCCTGAGAGAGCAAAATCTAATATCTCACATGTGTTAGGCGTCATGTTTAATCTTGATTCCTTGAGATCATTGTAAATTTTGGAAGAAATGCAAAAGAACATTTTTATGATTGTCTGAGATATCAATATATGAAAGAACCATCCTTTTTAATTGTACTAATTTGAGCCATTCTTTCTTCATTTCCATCCCTCCT
The DNA here is from genome assembly GCF_000260355.1 of Condylura cristata. Taxonomy (NCBI): domain Eukaryota; kingdom Metazoa; phylum Chordata; class Mammalia; order Eulipotyphla; family Talpidae; genus Condylura; species Condylura cristata. The sequence continues at coordinate 75,335,484 of NW_004567103.1, read as the reverse complement.
TTCTTTCTTCCTCCTTCCATCATTTCTCCTTTCCTTCCTCGTGGTCTGTCCCTCTTCTACATACCCTTCCTTCCCTTCCTCCACGCCTCCCTCCTTTTCGCTGATGGTTAGTTGGTATACATCTGGAAATATGTGATCCTAGTTGTCAAAATCATAAGTTTTTTTCAAGCAACATTGGTTTATATGATCCAAAGGTATATGTTCCCACCTATTCAGATGTATATAACCCCATCACACCCACCACCAAAGCACCCATAGTCCTCCACTATAGTCCATTAGGCTTCCTCCCCACTTAGCCACTGGCTTTGGAACTGGGAATCAAAACTAAACTGAAGCATTTCAGCTAGCTTATAGTGCTGTGCTTTAACCCACTGTGCCACCAGGTAGGGCCTGCATCTTCTTTTAATGTGATAATAAGTGGGATTCTAAAGTGGATCTTCTGTGAGGTGGTGGGAATGCTACATGAATACACATGAGGAGGAAATCCTATACTTCCAAAACAAATAGGATGTAAAACAATGATGCTTAAAAAAAATTAAAGAGGGGCCCTCCCTGGTGGCACAAGAGGGTTGAAGTACAGCAACCCCCCTTGTAAGCTATCCACAGCCACTGCAGCATGTCTTCAGTCCCAGGCCAGGGAGGTGAACCATATGGCACAGCAGACCTTTCCTGCCCCACTCTCTGCTCCCCTCAGCAGTGTATTTCAGTAAACCTGTGTTTTCTGTTCCCCACTCTTTCTGGTGAATCCTCTCACTTCCCCCCACACCTCTGGCCTGTACCCTAGTTCTTGTATGCATAAATAAATATATCTTTAAAAAATATAAAGAGGCTCTTTGGTACCTTCCTAGGAGTCAGTAAGGACCTCTATAATGATGTGATATTCACATGTGTACAAAGCCTTTAAGAAAACAGTACACATAGGAAGTAGAAAGCCATAGAGGGTGCCTGGATATGAATAAAAAGGTGAGCAGAAAAGAAGGTAGCCAAAATGCAGAACCTTGCAAGAGAAGAGTCCTGAATATTAAAGAAAATTCACTGTATCCAGAATGAAAGAAAGGCAGTTTTATCTTGGAACTTATCATCCTATAATATAATAATAACATAGAAGTAATACATGACATACATAGGTTAAATGTAGCTGATAGAGATAACATATAATGGATATTTACAGTCAAATGAATTTATTTTCAAATCTAGGTCATACTTAGTAACTGTGACTTAAAGACTTAAAGCAGGTTGTTAAAATTTCCAGAATTTTTTTTTTCTCATCTGTAACACACAGATAACATACATCATGTAGGGTTGACTTCAAGAAAAAAGACAAAGAGAAACGCAGAGCAGAGCAAATTGTTTGCTCTAAATCTCTTGCCTTACAAACCTTAAACTTGTCTAATCGGTGTCTGCTTCTAAGACTTGGTTCTAAAGCTCAATCTTTCCCTTGTCTTTCAATTGAAATGAATATATAAATTCATGCAGTTTTCTGTCACTGACTTCATCCCGGACCATAGCATCTCTGAGCGAGTGCCTGGTGCCCCATACACTTAGATGATGCACCTAAGCATTTGTTCACATACTGCCACACAGTTGGAAGCATTTTCTACAGACATACATGATCTCTTTCTTGTGTGGATAGAATTTTGAATATTTATATAGAATCAAATTTAGGCAAGGATCAATAAAGTCTCTGTCAAGAGATAGATACTGAACATTTTAGGTTTTGTGGGATAACAATCTGTGATGCATGTTCTTCTTTTAAACACCTCCTTAAAAAGGTAAAGTCAGGCCCTCCCTGGTGGTGCAGCAGATTAAGGCACAGCACTAAGAAGCTAAAGCCACTTCAACATGAGTTCGATCCCCGCTCCAGAGGTGATCCACATGGTGCCCGCTGCTCCCCTCAGCTGTGTACTTCGTCAGTTGGCCTGTTCTGCTCCCCACTCTGTCTCTGATGAATCCTCTCACCACCCCTACACCTCTGGCCTATACCCCAGTTATGTACGCATAAAAAAAAAAAAAAAAAAAGCTAAAAGTCTTCCTAGCTCACCATACAAAAAAGGCAGAGTGAGGAAGGCTGGAAAGATTGGACCAATGGGAATGCAGTTTACTAATCTCTGGCTTAGAAATTTAACCTAACAGTATTAAACAGAGTTCACAATGATATCTGCTTTAGAGAACTGCTGAAAAATAGCTCTGCTGAGAGATTCCAAGTACCTATTACTTTCATCAGCAGTTTAGAGATGATACAGTATTTAACATTCTTGCCAAGTGATAACATCTAAGTGACCTAAAATTTTTTGTACTCTAAATGAAAATGGAAAAAGTGAGACTTTATAATCAGTATGATTACATTTTTGGAAAACATTAAGTAGATACAGAATTCAAAATGGCAATTAAACAATGACTGAAAATAGATACACTTTTCAAAGTGCTCTTTGGGCGCTAAGGGTTGTTTTGAGGAAGGTTAATTTTTTTTCATACTACCAGAATTGGGGTGATACTACATATCCCTCCTTGAAAGTCTTCATCTGCAAAGTAAACTAGAAAGTGTACTAGAAGACTCTTTGACCATCCTTTGCCAGTACTGATCCCCACTACCTGCTTTTGCTGCTCTCTGATGGGACACTCAGTTGGGAACAAGGGACACTCAGTTGGGAACAAGTTGAGGTGCTTTCATTCTAGTGAACAAAGAATTTAAATAAAAATAGTATTTTTATTGGATGCTCAAATCTATTCCATTTTCCTTTTGAAGTGAAATAGCATGTTAAAATAACATGAGCAACACTGTTTATATCTTTTTGCTTAATTTTTCTCAAAAATAATACTTGGAGACATTATATGCCATATAATAATGTAAGGATATGATAACAAACTGTTAATATATAAATAGCCTAAGCAAGGATTACTAAAGAAGATACTGTATTTGTGGAAGGGTGAGGAAGCACTGAGAGCTATAAGGAGTTCTGAGGATTCTGGAGGTGAACATTTGGCATTTTGATACATCATCTATGATATAGAAAGGTATTTACCAAATAAAAATATCATATTCTCATGACAGACATTAAACAAACCTAGAAAGTAGCTTTTCAAAAGTAGGAAGTGTACGAGGTGGAATCAAGGAGAGTTCTTAGCCACACAATTTGTTAAAAGACCTCAATATCTATTAATCTCTAAATTTAATTAAGTGTGAATTCACAGACTATTATTTTATATGATACCCAGTTCCTCTTGGTTTTCCTTCTGATACTAGGAGGTTATTGGGACTTCAGTTAACTATTTATCTTCATTTACCTTTATAAATGAGTTCAGAACTAATGTGTGATCCCTGGGGCATTCTAAAACTAAACTAAGTGAAATCCAGAGATAGCCATGCAATAACCAAAAAGAACAGTCTTTAAAAAAAAAAATCACTGTTTCTCCTTTTCAATCAATCCTCAGGATTAAAGCTGGACCTTATTGATAAAGACAGAGAAGTAATCCTCTGATGAAGTGAGATAGTGTATCCGTGTTCTCCATACTCGTTCAATTAATAGACTTCACTGTATGCAAACACTGATAAGTGGATGAAATGTGTTGCTTTTTAATGATCTAATCTGTATTCTAACAGGATGTAGGCTCTGCTACACAAACATTTTGCTTAGCTATTTCCCTCAAACATTTATGCCTCAGAGTGTGCAAGCCATTTATTTTGACAGTGGGGCTTGATGCACATCTCTGCTGTTAATAGCTCTGCAAACATTTTACTATGAAAATACCATACAACTGGAACTAATCTCATTATTTTCTTTATTAATAACTCTTAGAGCAACAGAGATCATTAAAACCCAGAATGGTAACATACAGATGTTTAATGTAGATGTTCAAGAGCTCCTGGCCAAGTCATTCCTTCATTCCTTTGTCAACAAATATTTATTAAGCAACCACTCTGTTCCAGGCATTGTGCTGCTCATACATATTTTTAATAAAATGGACTTGGTCCTGTTCTCATGAAGCTGTCATTTTAGTAGGAGAGAGAGTACTGCATTTAACAAAGAAGTAGATGCATCCTCATCAGTTGGGGTAAATATAACAAGGGCTCTATTTTCCTAACTATAACTTCCCTTAGACTGCCTCTTCATTCCCATCTTGCTATTGAAATCTGTTTCTTTATGGTTAGTGTGAAATTCTGCCACTTCTTTATTTTCCCCCTAACTCAAGGTTACCTGTAGATTTTTTGCCTTGATCTGACACATAAATAATGAGTCCTTGGTTCCTAGAACACCAAATACACAGTCTAAGATGAAGATAATTATAGTTTATGCTTCAGAGTTAGCACAGGACTTGAACAAAGCCTGTTATTAAATTGTACACCAGTTTCTTCTGTGACTTTATAAAAGCAATGCCACTCTCTTAGACTCATGGGGGACATTAATTCAGTTTAATTTGCTGATATCCTACACCTTATTCACGATTTTGCATAAGTCTCATAGGCATTCAGTTATCATTCCACTTTCTAGTCTTGCCTCATTTGCCCCTTCAACATGGTGCAGATTTGCTCTTTCTTGTGGCTGAAGACCCCTTCCTTTCAAAATAGGAGTTGGAAGAGCACAAGGGATTATGGTGATGGTACATGGGTAAATTGGTGATGGAATTTTACGGGAACTATAACCAACACGAGAAAGCATAAAAATGATGTAAAAAGTATAGAAAATAAAATGGGGCTCCAGTGAATCCCCCCCCTACTAAGCTTGTCTAGACAGGCTCTCTGCTCTGTTCATTCTTCTCTTGCTTTCCTTATTACCCTCTCCTCTCACCACCCAGAGAGACTGCTGCTCTGTTTTTTGCCTAATATGTGTGAGTTCTTACATTTTAAACCATGGCCTATTATTTATGGTGATAGTTTCAAACCCTGTCAGAAGCAATGTTCCATTTTATAATAAATGTTATGTAATGCTCTCCTTACTATATTGAAGTGAAATTAACAGATAACTTACTTACAACATTGTTTCAAGAAAAAAAAATCAATACCCTGCACTGAATACAAAAGAGAAATAAAAAGGAAGTCACTTGTAATAAAATAATGTGTATTGAAAAAGGCTGTTCTAGAATACATAAGTAGAAACTCACACCTTACTATACTTGCAATGACTAATTTTGGATTTAAAATAAGTAAAAGGATTTTTGTTTAAGTTCCATCCATACAAACAATACAAGATTATAAATGAACAGAGATAAAAGTTAACACTAAACTAAAACTAAAGTTTGGGTAAATAATAAAAGTTTAGACTTATTTGTATATGATAAGAAACATGAAAGGGGGAAACAACCTAAGAAGAACACTCCAAGACAAAGTAGACTGCTGAAAAGAGACCTAAGGCAGTATGATATCTCACATATGACCTGGACCTGATCTATAAGTGAAGTGTCAAAATTTTCCCTTGAGCTATGACATGAGACAGGGTCATGATAAATACCATAAAAAACAGTTATTTCCCTAACGTCCCACCTTTTGCTGAGGTGTGATTCCTTCTTTACACTTTGAACAATATACCCCGTAGTAGGCTATCAGGAATAAAGGATGTCTGGGAAGATAAAAGTAATTAAAAAAGATAAAAAAAAAAAAAAAAAAAGATGGGAAAAAGTATAGGAAAAAGTAATTTTCAATAGCAATTTTCAGTTTAGTAGGTTGGTACTGTTCTCCCCAAAATGTATCCCCACCTGGATTCTACGAATATGACCTTCATTACATAAATAGCATCTTTGCAGATGTAATCAAGTAAAGATGAAGGCACAGTAGATTAGGGTAACCTTAAAATCTAGTGTTTGGTATTCTCATATAGAGTGAGAGACTTGAATGCATGCAGACACATGCAGAGAAGGAAGATGGCTGTGTCAAGATAAAAGTAGAAATTAGAGAGATGCAAGTACAAGTCAAAGAAAGACAAGGATTGCTGGCAACAACCAGAGTAGGAAAAACCAAGGGAGAATTCTTCCTTGGAGCCTTTTGAGGGAGTGTGGGACCCTGCCAACACCTTGATTTCAAACTATTCCTTCACAATTGGGAAATGATAAATTTCTATTGTCACTCAGTTTGTGGCAGTTTTCCACTGCAGACATAGAAAACAATATGGCCAGTGAACCACTTCATGGTTTTGCTATGAACCATTTCATAGTTTTGCTCATAGTTTATATAAGAGGTCAACTATTCAGGACTCAGACATGACAATAGAGATTAAACAGAATTGTGAGAATCTAGGGTCTGAACTCTAGGAGGAGATGGCAAAGTGGTTTGATTTGAACAAAATAGTACCGCATAGAGGAGCTCAGTGGTTGGATGGTTTATTTTCCTGTTCCTTTCTATTATGTGACTTTAATTTCCTTACAAGCTTCTGAAGCTCTGTGTCTTAGTTTCCTCATCTGCAAACATTGACATAATCCCTTCCTCATTGAGTCTAAGTTGCTTGTAATCATTTAATCTAGCACTTAAGACATGATCACTGTTCAACAAATACTAGTTATTATTACTGTCAACACTAACTTTTGTAAAGTTTAAAAATAAATCATCACTTTATTCAATTAAAAAAAAATCCCTAGCTAGATGGTGATGCTGGCATATTCCTGACAAACTAAGAACTTTCATTTGAAAATGGAGAACTTTTCTTTTTTTTGTAGATTACTCAGGAATCTGACTGCATGGGTTACCTTCAACTAAAAACATTCCATTTTGCAATAGTGGTACCTGTATGATTGCCTGAATTTGTCCAAATTACTATTTAGGAAGCTTGACATCCAGAATTAATTTCTGAAGGAAGCTCAAAGTTACTATAACATTGTGCTCCTTACTATGGAGCAAGGGAAACAGATCCTCTATGCAAGAATTTTTAGAGGTAAACATCATGACATCAAATGCTGTGTTCAACCTCTTCTTGTTAACTCAAAAATATTACCAATGAAAACATAGTGTTACTTCTTATTTTTTAATATATTTTTAACATCATTCTTTATCTTTGTACAATGTATATGCTTTTTCACCTTGACTGTAGCCCTGTGGACTTAGTACCACCCATTCACTCATGTGCCATCACTATAGTCCCTTGTGCTCTTCCTACCCCTGTTTTGATCTTATTTCCCTGTGCTCCCCACCCTATAGAATGCCTATGTTATTGCTGTTTGTTGATTTTGGCTTTTGCTTTATTACAATAACTTTTTCCACCCCGACCCTTTACACTTCTCCTAAACGTGAAGCTATCTGGTATTTTCCTTTACTTTCTGACTTATTTTACTAAGATGATCCCTCCCAGCTCCATTCATATTGCCACAAGTGGCATCTCAACAGTGATTTCAGGTGTAGCTAGTCGGGGTATGCAGAAGTTTATTAATTACTGTGAAGGCTGGCAAATTAAATAGTTATGGTTCTGGCTCATCTACTATTTGATAGAGGAAGAGGTACAGAAAGGTATCACCTTATGAATTCAAACATCTAAACCCTAGACTAGACAAGGAATAATGTCCATAATGTTGAAGAACCAGTGAGGGTGGGAGAGCACTCTCTACTCAGAAAGGATACTGGCTTGACCACAAGGTCTGTGTTGAGTCTCCCACATAGTTTCTAGCCTTTACTCCCTATGAGCATCTAAGGGAGGTGTAGGTTATAACAAGTTTGGGGAGGGAGGTCACTTCAATTGGCCACACAACACTCAGGCCTTACTAAAAAAATTGGAAGTAGCTTAGAATAACAACTATGTGGCTATAGAGTGAATATTGGCCCTTGGCAAGTTTGGTATGAATTAGCTCAGCAAGATGACATTAGGTGACACCCAAGACAGTCATGTGATAGAGGACAGCTACTGATGAGACTGGGAGGCACCATGTCCACTGATACAGGCACAGTAGGCTCTACATAGTTCGGGAGATAGAAAGTTTGATCCTGTGATTTATTTCTATTTGAAAATTTTATATTAATAGATGAACAAAGTTTCCTTGTTAAAGGATTAATCCATTCCTGTTAAAGCTAAATGCCATCTGCCTTTCAAATTTTCATCTATTCCCCAGACGTAGCTTTATTGTTATTAATTTAGTAATATCATTTTGAATACCATTTTATATTTACTTGCATTTGGTCCTGTCTTGGGTACTCTGTTTTTATATATGTAGGGAACATAATCCTAATTGCTCCCCTAAAATGTACTGCCTATTTTCTAGAACTGTGAATATGATATCACATCCTAATTATGTAACACTAGATGGAGGAAAGAAATCTGCAAATATAATTGTTTAGTAATGAACTGACTCTGAGTTAGTCAAAAGAGATTAGTCAAGCAGCCCTCATCTAATCACACATGCTCTTTAAAAGCAGAGTTTTCATTAGGTAGCAGTAGAAGGGACGTTAGAGGGATTCAAAGCTTGAAAACAATTTAATTCATTGTCACTGGCTTTTGACAGTGAAAGGGAGGGAGAACCATTTGCCAAGGAAGCCAGTGGCCACATGTGCCATCCCCTCTAAGAGCCAGCAAGAAAATGGGTCTCAGTTCTATAAATGCAGGAACTGAATCCTGCCATAAGTTTGAGTTTCCAGAAAGGACTCCAGTCTGGCTGATACCTTGATTTGAAATGTGTGATACCCTAACCAGAAATCCCAGCTGACCCCACTCAGACTTCTGATGTAAAATAAAGCAGTGCAAGATAATCTACAAAATTTGGGATGATTTGTTAAATAACCACACAAAACAGAATACCACAAATCACTTTGCATTTTGTTTTTATTCAAGACTATGTCTTATAAATCTAAGCAAATTAACTCATTTCTTTTAATTGCTTTACAACATTTCATAGTATATATGGGATATTATTTTTAATGATAGCTGTCAACAATCTCTGCCTTCACTGTACAAAACTACTAGCCTCATGTTATTCACTGCCCCCACCCCTTTTTTTTTAAATCTGGTCTGGGCTTTTCATTTGTCTTCAGTAATAAAATCTAGTGTACATGATGTTCTGGAACTTCTGAATTCAGGTCTTAAGAGATCATGAAAGGTCTACTTTTGCTCTTTTATGGTCCAAGTAGTGTATATAATTTTTACTACAATTTAATTTTCCTATCAAGGTATTTCTTCTGCTTAGCAGAGAATTCTGAAGTAGTCTATTAGAAATCAAATATTGAACACAATTGTAATAACTGCATATACTATGCTAGATGCAGGTAAGAACAAAATACCATAGAGCATCAGACTGCTGTGTTATATTTAATCACTGCTGTGTTATATTTAATCATGAGGAAATACTACTAATGTTAAATTTTTTTAAATGCAGAAATACACAATACAATATAAAAATTTGTTTTTGTGTGTTTTGTTAGTGCTACTTTCAATTAAGTTTCTTTCTCTTGCAATAAAATGACCTGACTTGAACAAGAAAGCTAAACATAAATACTGAATGGTGAGACCACACCATTCAGGTGGAGAGGGAAGGAGAAGAAGAGCAGGAGGGCCTGTGTATAGGGGAAAGAGACTCAGCCAAACCTCAGCAAAACTGCATGGAATCCAAGGTAAACTCTATCTAGAACAGCAGCAGCATTCAGCTAAACCAGATAATCCAAATAACTGTGACACACACTAATCGCTGTTTTTTGTCACTGAGTTTTAGGTTAGCTTGTTATACAGCAACAATAACTTATATTAGGTAACTCATAAAGAGATTAATTATGAGCATTAATTTATTAATTCTCCCACTGATGAATTGTTTCAAACTGACATAATTTCAGTTTCCAATTGCTAGATGTCAAATATCATTCATTTCATGGAGCTTAAGCTTGCATGTATAAGTAAAACTACCACTACCATTCCTTCATGTTCCACAGTTGGGGCTGTCTCTCTAGGGTGAGTCCTGAAACAGTAGACATATCTGTTTACAGAATAAACACAGCCTAAAGTATAATGGATGTTGCAAAATTACTCACTGAACTGACTACTGACTTATGTTGCTGTCACTAGTATACAATAGCTATATCCTTTGATCTATATATTTCTATAATTTCATTGTAATAAAAATGGTTATTCTGTCTTCAAAATGCAGCCAACCTAATATAACTAGTTCAATATAAACTAAAAAAATATAGGGGAAACTTTTGTAAAATTCCTGACAACCCACAAAGTATTATGATTTGACTTATAAATGTTGTACTATAGGTGGTTATTTTAAGATAGATAGTATTTTCTATATGAAGAATACTAAATTAATGAACTTGAATTTATTTTTCAAGAGTAGTCCCTCATGGGAATGAGGCTGGAAATAATAGTGCATTAACTTCAATTATATTAGAAACAACTCATGAAGATACCCTGCTCCACAGTGATAGCCACTATCAACCAATGTCATAATTGGCCACTAAATAGTTAAATACTCAGGGCATGTCTGTCAAGAAGTATTTTTAGAAGCATTTGTCTAAGGCAGAAACAGCCTCTACATAGTATTTACATGTGACAGATGGCTCTTGTCCACTAGTGTTGGCTCTGTTTTCCTTCTGTAATCATACCAATATAACTGGGCACCTGCCACATTTGCCACCTCTCCAATTTGACTATTGGATCCTTTACTGTGAGTAGAATTCAGTAAGAAAGAAGGAAAATGGGTGATGCCTGAATATTTAGTGAGTGGTTAAAACAGCATAGGAAACACCGTTATAGAAAAGGACAGCCAAAGACAAAAAGATATAACATAATTAACTCATACTTCACAGGGTGACCACAAACATCTCACCCCACAGAGGCAAGGCAGTATTGGAATCTGCTTCACTCTAACTGATGGCCAGTGCATTATGAAGTAAAGATTAAAGAATACATGTTGCAAAGCATATGACCTCTAGCATAATTTATTGGGGAACCTGCTGGTACTACAGTTGGTGGCCATTGCTGATTAGATACAAATACATTTTTTATATCTGGGTTAACTGTTACCCAGGAAGGCAGCTGGAATCCTCTTTTCCCGGTGAAACACTCCCTGCTGTTGAGCTGAAAAGTTGACTTTTGCCTTTTGGCAGTCTTTGTACCATAATCTCCTCAAAAGTTCAAATATTTAAAAACAAAATAATTTGCTTTCTTCAAAGAAAAAACACAGAAAACATATCCAACAAAGGCACTGAAGTAAATTAGAACTATTCTAAAGATGGAATGGGGTGTGCCTTCCAAAATATCAACATAAACACCTCCAGTAAAAGAATTTCCATGTAATGAAATTTTAATCAGACCCATCAATCTAAAGTTTTTGCAACATCTGCAAAATGGAATGCAATTGTATAATATGACCAAAATGCATTAAAATAATTGCATTAGGATTTTTGGCATCACTTCATAATAAGTGGATAGTAATTGTTACTAAATTACAGCTGAATCTCTGCAAAATTAGATATTACATCCATATTAGGATCAGATGACTCTATCATGATTAATGATACTGCAGTGAATACCAAGAGAATTAAAATGATTAGCCACTTATTCTAAAGTGTTGACATTTTTCACAATTTTAGAGTTATGTTTTAAGAAAACTTTGCAATTAAACTTATTGCAAATGGTTACTGAATTAAATCCACAGATAAATATTTCTTGAAAGGTCAACTTTATTAATAAGTAGATACTCACATAAATATACACAATTAACTGAACTATTCACCTTAAATAACTAATAACAGATGATATGTTTAACACCCTATTTATATTTAAACAATACAGTCATATAATTAAGGGTACTTGGCTATAATTAAAATCCTCCTACTAACTCTCTTTCAAAATAATTCAGTCAGTTCATACTACTGGTAAGCTAGAAAAATAGCATGCATTACAGATTTCAGATGAGTTCATATTCTACTGTGATTTTTCAAGTAATTTTTAAAGAAAAAAATGAAGAAGAAAAGCATAGAATTGTTATGGAAGATGCTTGTGTTATAAAGTACTGTAAACACTTTTTAGTAGAAAACCTGGTAGCAATTTATCAGACCCAGACTTGGTAATGTCTTGGCAAAGTAATCATGTACCTAAAAAAGGGCATTAAATAAGCATTTATGAAAAATGATTTTTCTTCTCTTTTAGTAGTTTGAATATTAGCTACTAAGATAAGTAAATTATAGTACAAGATATTGTGGTTCTTAGAACTAGCTATTCTCAGCCCCAAAAATAATTTATAAGTGACTGAAAGAAGCAAATGCCATTAAATAAAAAAAAACATAAATAGATGGGACAGCTTTGGAGGGATATAAAAATAATCCCTAGTTCAAATTTTGAATCTCTAATTTATGCAATCATCTTTCTGGAATTTATTTTCTACATATACATTCAAAATTGTTTTCTGACTTATTTCCTAAATTTGATATAATATGAGGGGAATAAATGAAATGATACTGAGAAAACTTTTCCAACTCTTCGAAATAAAGCTAATTTACTTCCTCCAATGCTTATCACTGTGGTTAGAAATACTGATGCGATCTCCTCAGCAACTCAAGTATACCATGGAAAGAGATCTATCTAAGCACATGACATTAAGGTCACCAACACTGACTGGCTTCTGCTAAATATGCCCAAATTGTTAATTGTAATCTCTAAGAAAAGAGACCACATCTCAAATATTTTCATTTAAATGTTCCTGAAAATGTATAGCAAATAATTATATAGAGAGTATATTCTTATAAAATCCTTTTCACTTGATGAGACAGAATTTTGCTCTGTTCAACCTACACTCCCTAGTGGATGATCTTACCTTTTCCCTTAACCATCCCTTTTCATATTTTTTTTTAAGATTTATTTTATTTATTCACACAGAACTGGGGTACAGGCCAGAGATGCGGAGGGTGAGAGGATTCACCAGAGGCAGAGCAGGAAGCAGAACAGGCAAATCAACGAAGTACACTGCTGAGGGGAGCAGCAGGCGGGTCTGCCACGCCGTGTGGATCTCCTCCAGGGCAGGCGGGGATCAAACTCATGTGCTGTGCTTTAACCCGCTGCGCCACCAGGGAGGGCCCCCCTTTTCATTTTTATGAAAGTCAAATTTGTACTGATTCCCTGTTTCTGTAAATAATTTATACTAGGAAACATCTTTTTTATTTCTGATAACTGCTTCAGTGCTACAAAAACAGAATGACCATAAGGCTCACAAAACCTAAAAACTTAACTATTTGGTCTTTTAAAAGACATTTGCAAATACCCAAATTAGACAAGGAAAACTCACTGTTACTATACTGAGTAACTTCTTTTCCCCTTTACTGAGTAAAACTGGAAATATCTAAAATGGAGACTAACCAGTAGATGGGAATTACTCCTGAAAAACAACAGGCATATGTCAATTCTAATAACCCATCTGAAATAAGCATCTCCAGTAAACATCCATCTTCCTACTTTTAACCATAAACTCCCAAAGTAGAGCACCAAAATTACGTGACTGGTGGATTACCAACTACTTGATCTACATGATATGAAACTATTTTAACATTATCTTCTAATTACTAAACTGCTAATAATGATAATTTGACCATTCCATTTTGTTGACCTTTTTTGTTACTTTGCATTGGTCAAGACATTTTCTATACATTGCAACTTTGCCCATCTTCCCTATAACTATATGCATTGTTCAAGTTTACAAATAACAAACCTGAGTCCACAGAGTTAAAGGAATTTAGCCATGAATGTGTAACTACTGAGAAACAGAAAAGGGATTGAGTTAGGCAACGTGGTTCCAGAGTCCAGGCATGAGGATACAATGTCACTAAGCTAATTAGCATTTCTGTTTCCCAAATATTCCTGTAAATATGGAAAATCAACAATTTTAAAAAGTATTGGAAATGTAAACTGGCCCAGTCCTTATGGAGAGCAGTATGGAGGTCTCAAAACATTATACATGGGTCTGCCAACTGACCCAGTAATTCCATTCCTAGGCTCCATTCAAAAAATTCAAGACCACTAATTCGAAAGAAAACTTATATCCCAATGTTTATTGGGGTACTATATACAAAAGTTAAATTATGGACACAACAGAGGTGCCTCAGAACAAATGAGTGGACCAAGAAGACAAATTCCATGTATTACAATGGGATTCTACTTGGTGGTCAAAAAGATAATAAACTCATGTCATTTGTGGCAACATGGATGGAGCTTGGAGGGATTATCCTAAGTGAAATAAATCAGAAGGAGGAAAGTCAATATTGGACAGCACCACTAATATGTGGAATACAATATAACTACACAAATAGTCTAGTAAAGACAAGCTGACAAACTAACACTTGATAGCTGAAATGAAACGCTATGGTGGGGAGGGAGCATGAGGAGGGAACAGAGCAAAAAGGGAAGGAACCACATGGTCTGTGGTGGTGGGATATGGGTAAGTTGGGGGTGGGTACACTATGGTATTAATACCTAATGGGGGTATCCTGATATTATCTAAGTTAAAAGTAAATACATTTTTAAAAGTATACATTGAAAAGTAGCAACAGGATAAGAAATTCTTATTAGTTGTAGAGCAAAGTTGCAAAAGCTTGCAAAAAGTATCCCATTTATTTTAAACACCATATAAATAATAGTCTTAATTATCATTTTTTTAATCAAATTAGGAGTAATACTTTATATTTAAGCTATTTAAGTGAATTATTCTTTGGCTTGGAAAAACAAAATTGTATCTTAAAAAGCTTTTTTGCAATAATTTTCTCAGTCTAAAGTTACTATTTTAAAAAAGTATTTTGTTGACATTCATAGTCTTAACAATGTTTCTGTTCAAATGAATGCTACAAATGAATAGTGATTTGTAAAACAACGTTTCTTTTCAAGAAAAAAAAATTACTAAAAGCAAAAATCTGACACATGTGGGAATGCAGGTCCCTGAAATCAAAGGATGACTCTGCATGTAATTGAAAGACTTCCACTGAGGCTTCAAGCTCTCAGGGAGAAATATGTTGGCCTAAGTAGGGTAGTAAAAATGTCCCAGAGGGAAGCTGGATTGTAGAAAACAATGAAAGATACAATGTGCTAAAGCTGAGTCTATAATGTGGCATTTGAGGCAGTCACTAATATCCTCATTCTATCAGCTAGGATGCTCAGAACACACAGTCTCTGAAAATTGGGAAGATAAAGAATCTTCAATGGAAGAATATTTTAGGAAAAAAGGGGTTAAAGAATTAAAGAATTGCAATGGCTTAGGAAATAAAGCATGGGATCACTAAGAATTAAAAATCATGCTAACCATTTCTTCCCTTTTTTTCAGTAGACTTTAACTATAGAAAATTATACAGATCAAAATATAAGGGAAAGAAAAAGAAAGGAGTTGCTTTGTTTTTCAAATAAATTTACTACAATACTTCATAAATTGCTATTTGTCCACCTTCATTCAGCTCTTTCTATGGGATCTTGATTTCAAAGTAAAAATTTAGACTTCATTTTGCTTTACCATATCTCCTACCATTATATTTATTCATCATTCACATCTTCGACTACCTCTATGAATGTGCCTTTGACCCTAGCATCATTAATAGGATCATTTTAATTGACAGTCAAATGAACATGTAAACATATATACAGGTATATGAAAATACATGGTCTCATAAGTCCTTTTCACTAAAATCATGAGAGTCGCATATAGCAAAAATCTAGGTCTGAGCTCCTGTAGTCCGAAA
The DNA here is from genome assembly GCF_000260355.1 of Condylura cristata. Taxonomy (NCBI): domain Eukaryota; kingdom Metazoa; phylum Chordata; class Mammalia; order Eulipotyphla; family Talpidae; genus Condylura; species Condylura cristata. Next base: position 75,319,868 of record NW_004567103.1, on the reverse strand, counting down.
ATCAGGACCCAGCATTGCAGTGATCTCAACCGATGACTTTAGAAAGTCACCTTTCCTCTTTAAGTCTCAACTTTCATCTGAAAAATGATGATCTTGAATCGGAGAATTTTCTTTCAACTCTGTTAGTCTATGATCTAAGAGTCATGTCTACTATTCCACCCTATTTCCATAGTGCTAAAAGCTCATTACTCTTCACTTTTCCAGAGAGAATGAATAATATTATTCCCCTTAGCAATTTCATTACATATTTTTACATATTTTTGGTTATTATGTTTTCCTTCCATCACTTTCCCTCATTAATGAATGATACAAGTTATCTTCATCTTCAAAAATCCCACCCTCATTTTTCACTATTATCTTTTATGGCAACTTTTGAACACTCTATCTTAAAACCTGTGCAGGGTAGAGGTTTAGAGTGAAGGCTCTAGATTTAGACTGAGTTTGAAGCCACGTATATAAATGAAACACTGGACAAGGCACAAAACATGGTTAATTTGTCATTCTTATTTATAAATTAGTATTACAGTGGTACTAAACTATTCAGTAATTGTAAGTCTTAAAAGAGAGAAAGCCGGACCCTCCCTGGTGGCGCAGCAGGTTAAAGCACAGCACTAAGAAGCTAAAGCCACTTCCACATGAATTTGATCCCGCCTGCTCCAGAGGTGACCACATGGCATTGGCAGACCTCTCCTGACCGGCCCACTGCTCCCCTCAGCAGTGTACTTCGTAGATCTGCCTGTTCTGCTCTCCACTCTGTCTCTGGTGAATCCTGTCACCCTCTGCATCTCTGGCCTGTACCCCAGTTCTGTATGAATGAATAAATAAATCTTAAAAAAAAGAGAGAGAGAGAGAAAGCCACCTCAGCAGGTACGGAATGCCAGATCCATAACTGACACTGTTTAAATGGAAGCTGTTATTATTTGAGGTAGTGTTATTATTGCTTCTGTTGCTTCCTCATCTCCTCAATGAGCCAGAAAGCTCGTGCTTTCAAAATAATTTACTTAAGTTAACACTAAAAAATGATAAATAATTCATTCACTGTAAGGGGTCATATTATACTTTCCTTTTAATAATGAATTTATAACCTTGTACACCCGTGTTTGAACTGCCCATAACCGTGACCTTAGAAACAATCTTTTAGTATTTCTGGTTAAGAAAGGACCCGTCAGAGAAGTTAGGAGGTTTTTTCCCTTCAATGCTGTAACCAATCATCAAAAAAAAAAGTAAAGGTATGATTTTTATTTAATACAAAGAAATTGGCCAGTTCCAATACCATCTCTGGTTGGACACTGAACACAGCAACCAAGGGACAAATTCACCAGACCTTCTACCTGCAGAAAGTTTATTTCTGCTAGCTTAATTGCAGTTACTTGACTACATCTCCCACCACTGTTTAGGAAAATGGAGGTGTCACTAGTGAGAACAGCATTTTATTTCTTGACAAATGAGCTCACAGCATCTAACTTAAAGTTGATCAATTTTCTTCTGAGCAACCACATTTACTAAGCCGGACTGAGGTGCAGGTTTCAGAATCTTGAGTATGCTACACTATACACATAACTTACATCAGCATCAGAGGTTTGTAGAAGGTGGAAAAAGATTGACACTGAGTACTATTTGGATCTTTATTTCTGTTTTCCTTCTGTGATTTCTTTCAGGACATTAATCTAGGATTCTTGATAATAATGGAGTAACCTGCCCTTTCTATGAGCTTTCATAGTTGATATTCTCATGTAACAACAAAATTACCCCTTTCCTAAATACTCAAAGATCATTTCGCATACTTTGGTGCTCCTTCAATTATTTCCTTTAGGACTTTTAATTGTACTTCATCCAACCTCAATGGTTTCAACACATTCATTTACTGAAGTGTGTCTTAACCTGCTTGCTTCAAGTGAAGACTCACCCACTTGCTCATTACTCTGTTAGCATCCTTTGGCTATTAACCTCATAGTGAAGGCTGTAGAGAGGAACTTAAAAATTTCCCATGCCCCACATCATAAGCATCAAGTCTCCTCTCTGGGAGAATTCACTTCTGTCTTACGGATACTGCAGCTACTCTTTTTTTTTTTTTTTAATTTTATTTATTGAGGGGAGGGAAATACACTGGACTATGGTGATGGCAAATGGGTGATTAGGTTATGGGAAGCCCACGGGGATTACAACTGAGATGGAAAAAATGCACAAAATGATGTAAAAATAAACTATTATATTATTTTAAAAATATTTTATTTATTTATGCACACAGAATTGGGGTGCAGGCCAGAGGTAAAGGGGTAGTGAGACAATTCACCAAAGACAGAGTGGGGAGCAGAACAGGCAGACTGATGAAGTACACTGCTGAGGGGAACAGTGGGAAGGTCAGGAGAGATCTACAGTGCCATGTGGATCACCTCCCTGGCTTGGGATCAAACTTTACTGTAGTGGCTGGTAGCTTCATAGTGCTGTGTTTTAACCCACTGCACCACCAGGGAGGGCTGCAACTACTCTATTTTACCTTATATTCTAGCAAAACCACACTGGGTCCTCTTGTAATTTATACTTCATACATTCAGTCCTCTGTGTTTTTATGGGTATTTTCAGACTTTGCCTACCAATCACATTACATATTTATTTCTTTATTAAATTTTTACATGAGCAAACATATACACATACAACTGAACTTTTATTTTTAACTTTCAATCAGTGAACACAAAGGCTAGAATCACTTCATTTTAGATTTTTGCGAAGTGACATTACTATTTTTTATTATGAACTGGCTTAGAAGGGCCATAAATACATGGATATGATTCCCTCCCTTTGGCTTTAATATGGAAAAGTTCTACCTGATCTCATTAATGAGGAGGTAAACAAAAAATTTCCACTGAAAACTTTTTGTCCATCTAGGAACATATCCTTTATTCAGTTCCTTGGATTCTTTCTGTTCCTCTATTTCCCTTCCTCTCAAAATTGGGCTGTATCCACTTTAGCCATTTCACTTTCACTAGTAGGCTAGTGCACACAATCCAAACACAGTGTCAATCCACTGGACATTCCACCACACTGATCAATGGGAGTGCCCAACTCTAAAAGAACATGCTGGTCTCCATGAGCCAAATGGTGCTCAAATGTTCCCTCATAGGCACAGAAGAAAATGACAGAGGGTCTGAAGTGGGGGAATCTGCATAACACCTGCTTTTTGAAAAAAATATCTTTTTATTGCTAAATTTAAACTTCATGCTTATGTTCTTGATGTACATATTTTTATCTTTTTTTTCTCTCTCAATATGTTTATATTAAGCTCTCACAGCCCTGGAAATCAAATATAAATCTTGTTCACTCAAGCCAAAATACTACCATATGTGTTCTACTCATTTTCCTATCTCCTCACACTTAATTCCTTCTCTCAGTTGGAAGCTATCCTCTCTGGTATGAAAGGAAAATGACACAAAACTGTATTGAAGAAGAAAGAATAATACAAACTACATCAAAGGATACATTTTAGGAGCAATGGAGAAAGAGGAGCCACCCCACTCCCACTACATCTTTAGGAAACATCAGAACCATCAACCCCCTGCTTAATAGGCATTTATTTGAGGTAAATTATTAAGCATCTGCACAGGTACTAATTTTACCCACTCTCCAGAGAAGAGATAAAGACTTCCATTCATGCAGGGCCTAAATAAAGGTCACCCTGTTTCAGAAAACATGTGGAGTAATACTGAGTTCAGTCACTTCTAAGTAATGACTTTCTTCTTTTTTGCATGCTTTTGGGAAGTGGTGAGGCAGAACTTGTAACTGTAAAAATAGCAATTTCAAAAAATACAAAATATTGGAAGAAGGAACAGAATTGTGAGAACAGCTTCTTTAGCAGTTTGAAAATTTTATTGGATCATAAAATGTAGTGAGAAAGATCCCAAGAATTTATGTTAGAAATGAGGAAAAACTGAAGCCCCAGGAAATGAAGGGAATTGTTCAAGGTCATTCTGTTCCTCATTCACTCAGATTTCCTGTGCATGACACTGTCTCACTTCCTTATTTAAAATATCAATCTTTTTGCTAAGCTGCTTTGATATGGGAGTATATTTCTCACCTACTTTACTGCCTGAATAATAGTGTATTATGAAAAGATTTTTCTAAAATCATCTGAGCTTTCAAAACATTCAGTCACAAGGGATCCCCTGAAAGCTCTTCCTATGTGCAAGTAAACTAACAGCAAACACTATGCACTCCACTCTGAAAAGTCCAACATGTTGCAGGGGCCACACACAATTTCCACAACCTCCTTCTCATAGACCACATAGGCCGAAAGGGTATTGATGGGCTACAACAGGTTTTATGGGTCCTGACTATCACTGCAAGTAGATTATTAGACTCTGCATCCAAGTGTTTTGCTTTGCATGAAGGCTAGATTACTATAGAGTTGTAGGACATAGTGGAAAATGACATTTCTGAAATTTTAATTCTAAAAAGAGCAGTTCACTATTTAAAGGAGAGCTATGAGATAAAGCTGCACAACATGTAAATCACATACATTAATTTAATACTAATCTATATATTCACTTGCTGAATTTTAATATTTAGAGCTTTGTAAAGCAGTGGCCCATCTGCATGGAGTAGAAAAAATACCCTTGACAAACCCTCCTACCAGTAGGGGAGTTTGTCTGTGATGACCATGCATGTGCGGTCATACACTGAATGCCCACTATGGGGTAGGTCCTGTGCTCTGTTCCATGGATACAGGTATAAATAGAGTGAACCTTGAGCCTCAGGGAGCTCAAGTCTAGGAGGAAAAACAGAACTTTAAAAAAAAAATTAGGGGCCCTCCCTGGTGGCGCAGCGGGTTAAAGCACTGCACTAAGAAGCTTAAGCCACTTCCACATGAGTTCGATCCCCACCTTCCCCTAAGGAGATCCACATGGCACGGCAGACCTCTCCTGACCCGCCCGCTGCTCCCCTCAGCAGTGTACTTCGTCGATCTGCCTGTTCTGCTCCCCGCTCTGTCTCTGGTGAATCCTCTCACCCTCCGCATCTCTGGCCTGTACCCCAGTTCTGTATGAATAAATAAATAAATCTTTAAAACATAAATAAATAAATAAATTAGGTCCTCATCCAAATAGTCATTAAAGAAATTTTTTTTCAAAAGTCTATTACTATTTAACATTTTTTACTATTAAGGCATATATTATTTCTTCACTAAATTTTTCATATTGTGGTAGTGAGACAATTCACCAAAGACAGAGTGGGGAGCAGAACAGGCAGATCAACGGAGTACACTGCTGAGGGGAGCAGCGGGCGGGCCAGGAGAGGCCCATGCTCTAAGGTGGTAACCTCCGGGGCAGGCGGGAATCGAACTCATGCGGAAGCGGCTTTTAGATTCTCAGTGCTGTGCTTTAACCCGCTGCGCCACCAGGGAGGGCCCACTATTTAACATTTTTTACTATTAAGGCATATATTATTTCTTCACTAAATTTTTCATATTGTTATTCAAGTTTATTTCCCTCCTTTCTCTTCTTTTACTAACTTTTTATGGAAGTTATTGAACATCTGACAATGTCATTAATTTAAACTGAAGACTATATTAGTTTCTTGTTTTCCAGAACGCAAAGGTTTGATTTATAATTAACTAGCAGGTTGCAAAATTTTACTCTGTATCTGTCTTTATCATGGAAGCCTAAAAATTATTTACAGCAAACAATCAGAAATGTTGCCAGGACAACAAGCTTCTGATAAGACTTTATCAGACTGAATGAGAGAGCAAAATGCTAGAAAACAACATTCTAGGATAGCACCTCTCTTTTTCATACTGGTCTTCCAGGGAGCCCACTGAGACTCCAGGAATAGCACTGAAATATCTCTTTAACACTTTTTTCTGATCTATGATCAAACCAGGTCACTAGTACTTTGGAAGACTTCAATTAGAATGAGAGAAATAGTGAACACTTGAAAGAGGAGTTTCCTCTCTAACTATGATTCCCATTAAGTCTCCCTTATATACAAATTCATCAAATACTTGGGGGAGGGCCCTCTCTAGTGAGGCAATGTGTTAAAGCACAGCACAGTGAAGCTACCAGCAGTTGCTTTAGCATGAATTTGATCCCAGCCAAGGAGATGACCTACATGGCTCACCAGACCTCTCCTGTCTTGCATGCTGCTCTCCTCAGTAGTGTACGTTATCAATCTTCCTGTTCTGCTATCCACTCTGTCTCTGGTGAAGCCTCTGCAACCCTGGTCTGTACCCCAATACTGTATGCATAAATAAACAAATGTTTTAAAAAATTTGTGGGAAATTGTGTCATGATATATCATCTTTATCAAGTGTATATTTATTCTGTTTTGCTTTTCTATATTTTATAAAGTTCAGTCATTCACTCATGCACTTTTGCACTGATTTGTAAAAGAAGCAATTCCACCAAACCCTTTGTAAGAGTGGAGGCTTCACATTACACAGGTGCTGATTTTTAACAATATTAAGTTACTGAGAATTGTTGATTACACTTATCACACTGAATTGTCTTGGTTATAATTTACCTAGGCTATGAGTCAGTACTCTAAGCTCAGATAAGGCTATGTAATCTATAAAACTTACATAAACTTATATAAACTAAACTCCACATAGAAATTCGTAAATGAAGTGTAGTACTAAAAATCAAAATATTGTAAATTATCAGCAACTCTCAACCCTCAATCTTTATTAGTAGCACATTTATTGCAGACTTATTAAATAATTGTCCAAAGATACAGAAATAAAATAGTAGAAGGTCTTAAACTCACTGCATTGCTCTATTTTTTTTTTAAGATTTATTTATTTATTTATACAGAACTGGGGTATAGGCCAGAGATGTGGAGGATGAAAGGATTCACCAGAGACAGAGAGGGGAACATAACAAGCAGATCGAGGGGAGCAGCGGGCGGGTCAGGAGAGGTCTGCTGCACCATGTGGTCACCTCCGGGGCAGGTGGGGATCGAACTCATGGGAAAGTGGCTTTAGCTTCTTAGTGCTGTGCTTTAACCCACTGCACCACCAGGGTGGGCCCACATTGCTCTATTTTTTAAAAAATATCATTTAGGGGCTAAGCAAGCCTAGGTTTCATTTAACCATATCTTTCCACTACAAATAAGTGAGTAATTTCAAGTTTGGTATTTTTTAGACTTTTTTGGAAATATGCTTTAAAATAAATCAATCTTTGAAAGTAATTATGGACAGTAGACACAATTATAGAGAGTCTCACTGGTCAAGTTTTTCTGAAAAAAAAAGTAAAATCAAGTATTAACACATTTTCTTGAAAAAATGTGAGAGAATGTACTAATATAAAGCTCAGAAAAAAAATTATGGCAACACAAATTCAGCTACTTTATCAAGAGGGCATATAAAAATACAGAAAGGTGGTCATTTAAATAAGTTATTCTGATTTTTCTTCTTCTAGTTGACACAAATTATTCATCTCCTTGATATAAGAAGGCATCTGAGCAAAAGAAAAGTAATCAAGGAGCACAGCAAAATAAAACTAACACATTTTTCATGATCTCCTAACTACACAGAAACTAGGGTTTGCTATCACCCCTCAACACCCCAGAGTTTTGCAGATGTTCATGAGCCAGTTTCCTTCATATATTCTTAAATAGTCTTATTCATATTCTGCATTTCCTTATGCACTCTTGCAACAGTTCTCAAAGGTAGCATTGTGACTTACAATCAATTGCAAAGTGCCTCTAGTTATCTGTTAATAATAAATCACTGAAGTTTGCAAATAACTTGTTTTCAAAACTAGATTCAGGCTTGTTCCATAATAAGCAAGGGTGATAAGGCATTTCTACCTAGCACAGCCAAATGACTACCAACTAGAAAAGACACTGGCCTGAGGGGTTGTTGCTGTCCTATTTACTGGATGTTGAATGGTTCAGTCAACCAGTGAAAAAATTTGCTAGTTCAGGGGACACTGAAGTCAAGAATTAGGAAATCTAATCTTTCATCAATCAGAAAGAGGGTATCACATTTTAATAACCCAGTACATCTGTATATTAGGGTGAGAAAAAGGTGAATGCCACTTTTGATATTTATATTAGCCTTGTTTACATGCTTTATTCTGTTTTCTTGAACAGGGAAGGCAGTGGTGTGACATACTGAAAATTACACGTAACCCATGTTTTTTTTCTAATCTGTAAGCCCGAGGAAAGTATGGCACATGCAAAACTAAGATGGCAGGGTTACAGCTCTGCCTTCCTACTCTCAGATAATGTTGCCACAATACCCCAGACTGAGTGGCTTACACAATAGATATTTATTTTCTCACATTTATGAAAGCTACAAGTCCAAGATCAAGAGGTCATCATGGCTGATTTTAATTCCTCTTCCTGGCTGATCCTCACTCATCTTCTCTCTGCATATTCACATAATCTTTCTTCTGTGCATACTTGGAAAAAGAATGAGTTCTGGGATATTTTCCTCTTCTTATAAGGTGATAAGTCTTATAGGATTAGGGTTCCATTTTCATGTCCCCATGTAATCTTAATTACCTCTCTAAAGGCCCTACATCTAAAAAGAGTCACAATGGGGTCAAGGTTTTAACTATGATTTGGGGAGGGGACACATAATGCAGGCCACTACACAGGAAGTGGGAGATGGATGTCTGCTCTCACACATTCTTTACCTGACCAATTTAAGGAAATGTTAATTTACAATTATTGCTGTAGGCAAAGGGTCCTTTAAAATTCTGTCACCACTATTTTTCATGTAGTCATCATAAGTTGGACCTCAATGAGGCCTGGCTGATCTTAGCAAAATCACACCAAATCATCATCATTGTGCATTCAACTTATCCATCAGAAAATACTTACTGGATGCTAACTGCATTCTCAGTACAAGGGAATACACATGTATAAGATCCACAGAGCTAGGGGCAAGATAAAGTCTATATATGAGTCAATTAGTGAATGAGGTCAGCCCATTTAACCAGTGAATCCTCCTGATAACCATGTGGAATTTATACAGAACACCAGTGTGCAAGTATTACTCTGAACACGTTTTCTATGGAATCTTAAATGTTCCTCATTGCAGGAGCATGACACTAAGCAGACAGGGCCCTGGCACCATTGGTGCAGGGAAGGGCAACAGACAAGGAAGTGTTGTTGTTCTTCACTGTAATGAATTTCAGTTTCACTCAAGAGCTTCATTTATATTTGATTGTAATGAACATTTGTGCAACAGATGCTAAAATGAAAAATACAATTTCCATAGAGTAAAAAAGATAAATTTATAGAAAAATCACATGATATTTTAATTCTAGAAAAAGAGGGACATTGCAAAGTATCAGTGATAGAACACTTCAAAAATAAAGTAAGATTTCAATGAATTTAGGGAGAATCTGAAGAATACTGAAGTATGATCCTGTTTGGGATAAAGAATATAAAATTCTCCATAGGAGAAAATGTAAAAATCAAGGGCTGTGCAACATATCAAAAGAACATAAACTTTGAAAGTGGGAAAAATGTGTGTCAAATAAAATATAAAAAATGTTCTTACTGGTTTTATATTCTCTGGGCCTGTTTAGTCATCTTTAAATAAGTATAATGTTATTCATTTCACTACTAATTTGCAAGGATTAAAGAAATACACACACACACACGGAATGTCTGTAGCAGTACTTGATGTATAATAAAAACATTCAAATATCTTTGTAGGAATAAATTAACAGTATAATGAGAAACCATACCACTGATGTTAATTTTCAGCTGAAACTATCAGCTACCATCCACAGTAATGAAAACACCATCTGCAATAAGATATAGAAGTAGTGGAATCCTTCCCAAGTCTTTGTGTAGACAGATGAGTTGCTGACATTTGGTTTAATATAAAATTACTGTTAAGACTATGCTATAATTTGCCTCCTACAACTGTCCAGATGCCACTAAATTGGGCCCAAGGTCTCACAGTGGAATATACTGTCTCATATCTGATAAGTCTTATCTCTGTCAGATTGATGCAAGGACAGACAGCTTTTTGCAAGGAACTGACCACTGGTCTTATATTTTCAGCAATTCCTAGACTGAATCTTATCCCCAGATGATGGGTCGGAGGACAGCCAGGCAGTTATACTTGTTGAATTATGTTTACAACTGTTCCTTAAGATTATATTTTCCTGTTTGGGGAAAACTTTCTGCTAGATTATCAGAAAAGTGTCTCTCTTGTTGCTTAAAGCAGCATTGTGCTACAGTTTCTTTAGACAGTAGCCACTGCCCCTGCATTGGATGCTGCTCAAACATTAATCATCTCTTCCTTTAAGGATAGCTGGAAAATTAGTGTTTTAATTCTTGAGTATGCTTTGAGCTGTTGGTAACTCCACAAAGTAAAAGGCAATTAAATGCTTTTTGAAAACTATAATTTTTATAAGACTAATGTTCATTTGGTATTTCAGTAACATCACTGTTAATATTTGCAAAGCCTAAGTGTCAAAAGTGATGAAAAATGTCAAACTACATAAACAAAATTAAGGGTTTCTTATAAGATGTAGGAATATATATTTTCAGTCCTCGCCTCCTTAAACCCAGGCAAGGGGTGCCAACTCCTGGACCTTGAGATTTAGAGAGTGTTGCTCTGACCTCCTATAACCACTTCTTCTACCAGAAGAGGATTTTCCAGGATCAAGAGGATATGCCCATAAAGAATCTCTGCCTCATGATGCTTTGTGTACTTGTGAATCAGGAATTTCTTTCTAAATGGCTTTGAGCCTAATAGTAGGACCTGCATGGCCTCTGGATGCACCAAAGGCCCAGAAAATGGCAGCATAGAGGAAGTGTGAGCAGGGCATAGACTAGAAAGTTGGGGTATATATAGTGTACATGAGGCCCATGGTGGTGTGAAAGGTGAGGTTTGGGTAAAGAAGAAAAGGAAACTGACCAAAGGCTTAGGCTGCTGGATGGAAGTTAGGAACTGGCACCATCAAGAGTCAGCTTGAAACACATAGAATTTGAGATTTTAAATCTTGAATATGGCCTTTGAGTATATGATGAAGGTATATTTATCAAGGTAAAGGAATGAAACATTTTATTTGGCAATTTTCTAACTTGATTTATGACTTCTACATAGTTAGACATGTGAAGTGTGGACTTCTCTGTTGCCTTGCTCTAGGTCCCATACATGTTGGGAGATGGAGTTTTATCAGAGTCAAATTTGGAATATGTCAGGCATACACACAAATGAGATTAATATATTGTTAATTCTTTTAGCAATACTAGGATTACAGTTAATAATTTACAATAAGACATAGCACGTTTCTGTGCCCTTCCTGGTGGCTCAGTCGGTTAAAATGCAGCACTATGAAGCTATCGCAGCCACTGAAGCACAAGTTCAATCCCTGGCTGGGTGGTGACCCACATGGCATAGCATACGACTCCTGACCTGCCTGCTGCTCCCCTCAGCAGTGTACTTCATCCATCTGCCTGTTCTGCTCCCGCTCTGTCTCTGGTGAATCCTCTCACCCTCCCTGCACCTCTAGCCTGTACTCCAGTTCTGTATGAAGAAAGAAAAGAAAGGAAAGGAAAGGAAAAGGGAAAGAAAAAGGAAAGGAAAAGAAAAGAAAGAGCATGTTTCTGAGGGTTCCTTCCTATTTTAATGTTTTTAATGAAAAATTACAAACATCTACAATTATAGTATAAAACTTTTCTGCTCATCACCTAGCCTATTTATAAACAATTCAGGGCCAATAAGGTCTTAAGTTTACACCCAAACCTCCCTCCACATTAAAATAAATCACATGTGAATGTCAGTTTACACATTTAGAATATAAGGGCTTTTTTTTTTTTTTTTTTTAAAGATTTATTTATTTATGCATACAGAAC
>NW_004567103.1:75306546-75307951 GCF_000260355.1 Condylura cristata | reverse complement strand
CAGGAGAGGTCTGCCGCGCCATGTGGTCTCCTCCGGGGCAGGCGGGAATCGAACTCATGCTGAAGTGGCTTTAGTTTCTCAGTGTTGTGCTTTAACCCGCTGCGCCACCAGGGAGGGCCTAAGGGCTCTTCTTTTAAATGCAGTCATATTTTTTCACATTTTTTAATATCCACTTCTTGGAAATGTCCAAGAAGTATTCTGGCTATCCCATATATTCCAATTGTCTCATCTGTTTTCACTGTTTAAATAACGATCAAAATAACATCCACAGAATGTCTCAGGAGACTTAACCTACAGGTTTTCTTTCCACTACTTTTCTCATCTTTCTGTCTACTGATTTGCCAAAGAATTTGTTGAAAACTATTTATTCATTTTGTTCTATAGAATTTTCTATAGTTTGGATTTTGTCCAATCTATACTCATGATATTTCCTATAAATTGGTCATTATGTTATATCTACAGCTGTGATTAGATTCAGGTTCACTTTTTGGCGAGATGATTTCATAGGTGGCATTGGGCATTTCCAACAGAAGACATAGAATGGGTAACTGTCTCGCTTTATGTTAGCTGGCAATGATGATTATGGCCTAGAATATTCTAACATTCTAATTATAATCATTCTTTCATCACGTATTAGTTGTAATATATTATAATGAGACATGTGCCCCTAAACAGCAATTTAATATAGTTCTTAAAGGAAAGACATGATACATCTGATTCTTATCGATGAAAAATTGGATTATTAGTTTTGAAAATGAACTGGTTCTCTAGCATCCTCTAAAGTTTTTGTTGGACTTGCTTCATGTCATTATGAAGAAAAGAAAAAACTGATGCACTTCAGCAGTTATTTTTATTGACATACAAATTGAGTCATATTTGACTGGTAGTAGCCTTTTCAAATTATATCATGAGACCTCTTTAACAACAGTTTCAGGATAATGATGACAAAACTATCACCAAAATTATGATCACTAAAAAAATGATATTTTGTGGATTTTCTGCCTAGATAATTATTGTTTTTCATTAAAAGACTTGCTATATAATATCAATATAATAATGACACTGTATTGATTCTAAGTTCCTTTTTGCATTTAATATGTCCCACTATGAAACTATGAACTTCTATCTTGAAGATACTTCAAGTTACTCTTCTCTGTGTAGTTTTGTCACCAACTAAATTTATAACTAGATCTACTTGCTTTCAATTATTAGAAAAATTTTAATAGATGTGATTATGTTAAGCATTCATATATTTTAAAGCAACATCTTCAAAACAAGATTTATTCAGAAAAATCTACTGCCCTTACATGATGGAAGCTTAGAAAAGAAATTTGGGGTAGAGATGTTATACAAGCAAAAACTGTAGGTGAGGTAGAGATGATTAACATCATCATTAAACCAACTA
>NW_004567103.1:75274315-75306446 GCF_000260355.1 Condylura cristata | reverse complement strand
GTCAACAGAGTTATATTTGGCAATTTCTTGATCGGAAGAGCACACGTCTGAACTCCAGTCACTGCTCGACATCTCGTATGCCGTCTTCAAAAAAAAAAAAAAAAAAGGAATGTGAGACTTGCCAGTCATTACAAAGGACTGTTAAAGGAAACACCCATAGGTATGGACCAGAGATGGGGATATGTAGACTGAGGGCCATTATAAGGACTATAAGGAAAGTCCATGATGCTTACAAATTAACCCGATCATACTTACATGTGATTAATTTAATAACAGATAATGATTCCACCAGAGTGAATTCCCCCCCCCAAAAAAAGAAGAACACTTATCAAAGCAATTTATGCCCTCGCAAAAGGCAGCTCTCCTCCCAAGACTGCCCTTCTTGTATATATGAAGGTACCTCTCTTTTTTTGTTTCTCCTTTTCCTAATAAGCAGATATTTTAAAAAATTAGCATTCTCCTGCCTGTGTTTCTGCAAATACCGTCTTTTCCTAGTAAACACTATACATGCCCCTACAAGGGGAACTCTGAGCCCTCCCAGTGGTACTCTGGGTTTGAGCACTGTACTGCTCAAGCCATGGCTTGAGCTCAAGCCATAAGCCAAGTGGCTTATGAATGGCTGCTTAGTGTGAGTTAGATTCCTACCCGAGAGGTAACCCACAAGACACAGCAGACCTTTCCTGCCTACAGTGTAGTTTGTAGATACAGTGTACTTCTCAGCAGTGTACTTTGTAGATATGCCTGTTTTGTTCCCTACTCTGTCTCTGGCCTGTACTCCAGTTCTGTATACAGAAATAAAATCTTAAAAAAAAAAAAAAAAAAGGGGGGGGGGAACTCTGCTCAATTTTTTCTCAGAGGTAACCCAAAGACCCCACTTCCTGAAGCTAATATCTCATCAAAACAACATCATCATCCACTATTTCTTTTTATTCAGTTATTTTTTATTGTGTAACAGTATAATTATCATAGAAAGGGGAGGTTCCAGGTCCCTTGCCCCAGCTAAGGAATGGTGGAGCTGAGCACCAAGGGGAAAGTAAAGATGACTTAGGAAAGAGAAGACTTAGAGGAGAAGCCACACTTGATTCTTGACCTTGGACTTGTACCTGAGGATAGGGGAAAGTGAAAGGAGACACTTGAGAGAGATGTGGGTGAGAGACCCTTGAGGAGCCTGACAATAGCAGCTCTTTCCTTAATTTGCATTTTTATTTTGCTCTTTTCCTCCAGGGTTGTCTAGCCCCTTCTTCCCTTTCCTATGGGACCCTGCCAGAAGGTGCATTACAAACTTGTGGCAAGCTTTTGGGCTTCAGTAGCCCTGTTTTGGGCCTAGTGCTGTTTGACTCAGCCTTTAGCCATGAGGGGTTGGGAAACTTTGAATGCTTCTTTGGGAAAATACTAATATTATCCTTTCTCTCTTCTCTCTGTTGCACACTAATTCTATTAAAGTTATTTCCTACAGACGTTCTTACTAAGATTATTAATTATCTTCACAAGGTAAACTGCAAAACACATTTAGAGCTTGCAGGCTTAGGTTTCTCAGGTTATTCTTTATTCTTCCAGCTGACAAATGTCTTATTTTAACCTTCCAAATACATCTCTTTCCATAAACATGTAAATTTTACACAAAGCCCACTTCTTAGATAAATTTCAACAATGTATTTCTCATCACTTTTTTCTTTTTTGGTGATTTGATAATTAAATTGTATTAACAAGAGATAATAATTTAAATACCTTGATATTAATAGAGGTATTTGAAGTAAGGAGGAAACCTAAGTATTTTTTGTGTACTTCAATAAATAACATGTTGACCTCTATAAATCATCTTATTTACATCAAACTTTTTTTCATATTTATCTAAAGATCAATTTCTTAATTCTTAAATGCCTATTAAAGTAACTCTGGAAAAGGATATACTAGCATTTGAACTTAATTATAAGATTTTATAAGCTGTGGAGTAAGTTAATTTAGAAATTTATGTCTAAAACATGCACTGTGTCTTCTGCAATATGACAGAAAAGTATCAATCATATAAGAATATATATCAATGAGTGAAGAAAGACTCATTGAATAAAAATATTTGAATAAAAATTTCAGAGAAGTAGTAGGTACCTGAAACACTGACCTCATTTATTCAGTCTTCAAAGAGAAAATCTGCATTGAAGCAAATAATATGTTTTTAAAAAGTTTAACATCTATCAAGTTTCATAGGGTACAAAAGGAATTGAATATATGTTGAGATAGGTAGGCCTATTTGAATCCTGATTCAGCTGTTTATAGGCTGTGTGACTCTGTGTGCTAATTGCTTACCTTCCCTAGACCTGATTTTCCCTATCTGTAAAAGGTGGATATGAACAACTCCTCTTAGGATTATACACAATATGATCCCATGTATAAGGCACCAGAAAAGAATAGCTGGTACAAGGACAACAAGTACTAAATATTAGTTTAGTACTTATTTTTTTTGTAACATAAATGAAAATATGTGATGTGTATGTGTGTATAAAAATTAAGGGTCAGGTTGAGCTCAAATCTAAACACAATCTATTCATGCAGCATGACAACGAGTAAGTTAGTTAATCCATATGAAGCTCAGTTTTCTTATCTTCCATGGAAGTTTGTTATAAGAAGTAAATTTATATTATATTATGCTTCTTCCATTAAGAAGAGAGATTTTTGCTTTATTTCCCTTCTATGAACCTATTACCTAGAAGAGTATTTGTCACCTGATGAATTCTCATTAAATGTTTATTTTAAAAATGAGCTGAACATATGCATCTCATGTATCATATGGGAAAAGGATGGGCAAGAAGTTTCAAGAGTACAGATTTGCTGCTTTTCTGACCTAAGACTTCTTTCCATCCATTTATATTTAGTTCTTCATCTCCTCAGGTTTTATTAAATGATTGATGATCTCACTGTCATTGTAACCTCCAAGGTCTTGGGCATTCCTGAACTTAAGTACATCTAGGCAATAACTACAGCCTTAACTAATCCATGGCTCAATTCTTTACTCAAGAGAGACTGCTTAGAAAGCTTGGGTTGCAGATTTTTTGCAGTCATTCAAATCTATTACAAAGACCTGTAGGCTATTTCCTGATAACATATTGTGTGCTTTGGTGATTGTTTGTGAAAAGGCAATAGACGTGTAAGCATTTTATGTGTCATGCATATTGGAAGTATACTGAATATATCAATACTTCATTGGGGACTCTCTTCACAATAATGTGAATTGCTGAGGGAACTGAAATCAATTATTAGAAGTGCTTCTAACATCCAAGGTGACCGCTGAGCTTCAAGAAAAGGGTTCAAAGTAAGATTGACTTGGTGATTGAGATATTCATAGGGTCAGCATGGAAGGGTACATGGGGTATCCTTTCACTACTCAAAATGCAAGGGAATGATAAAAGTCTGATTTAAATGGTTGGGTTGCTTAGATAAAGACCTTAGAGTTCAATTGTGAGTTCAAGCTATACACAACTGTTACTAGCTGTTTATGAAACTTACTATCAACCCATATACCTTTAGGCTTGTCTTTGTTTTCTGTACTTTTAGTCTAAAATGTCCTTCCTTTACTTCTCTATTAAATCCCCCTCACAAACATATGTTTCAATACTCATCTGAAATGAATCCCTTTCTGGCTTATAGAATTTTCCACTGGTCATTTTTTCCCTCCCTTTTTTGTATCCTGATTCAATTTTACCTAATGTTAATTTTCTCAAGTGTAGCTCTTTCCCACCAAAAGGTCCTTAGAGACAGCAATGTATCTTACTTATTTTTGTGCCTTCTCCCTTTCTCCCCTCCCCAGCTTGCTAGCACAGGCTCATACAATTTTGTGATTTTTCAAATCACCATAATTTGTCTCAGAAGTGCCTACAAAGTCCATGAAACAATATTCACTGAATGGAAACTTTTTAAGTTAAATAGAAATAAACTAGAGGGCTTCCCTGGTGGTGCAAGGGGTTAAAGCATAGCACTATGAAGCTATCCACAGCTACTGGAGCATGAATTTGATCTCAGGCCAGGGAGGTGACCCACATGGTGCAGCAGATGCTGGTGTCTTGCCTGCTGCTCCTCTCAGCAATTTACTTCATTCAGTCTGCCCTTTCTGTTCTCTACTCTATCTCTGATGAATCCTCTCCCCTCACACCTCTGGGTGTTACCCCAGTTCTTGTATGCATAAATAAATGTATCTTTAAAAAATAAACCAGAAATCTTATAAACAAATTAAAAATTCAGCAAATATGATGGTCAAATGCCATACACAGTGAGGACTTAATAAATAGTTGCTTAAAATAGCAATACGGTCTATCAGCAATATTACCTATTTCATTTAGTCCAAAATTTGCTAAGCACCTACAATATAGGTCAGACTTGAAACTTGAGAAGTCAACATTTTCCTGGGTGGAACAATATCATATTGAGGTCCCAAAATGCTAGCAGGTAATAATATAATTTCATGATTAATATCTGTGTAGGAAGTCAGTGAGAAAAATAGAGTATTTAACAAAGAATGAGGTGAATCTAGAAATGGATATTGTCAGCTAATTGTGTATTGTTCAAACCAACAGCAAATAGGAAATTCAGATTATCTGAACTGCATTCAGAAACTATCTAGTCCATGTAATATAAACATCATTGTAAATTGAAGCTGATTTGATAATGCTGTGCAAAAATACACTAACAAAGTAGAGTATACTATGTACTATGTACTAGTATACATACTATATACTAGGTATGTAGTAGTGTACTAAAAACACCAGTAGAGGTCCTTCCTTATAAATTTTGAAATGAGAAAGTGGTAGTCATCAAGTTTTCCATATAATTTGATATAATATCATTTATCCCTTTGGTCCAAGTTTCTCTTGGGCACAACTCTGTCAGATAATGATGATCTAAATTTAATAAACAATATCAGTGACAGAATATATGAATTTATGATCAAGGCTGAAATTTGTGTGTGCAATATAATTGCTTGTATAGAATTTGAAACTTCATTTTCTATCATGAATTAAAAACTACAAAATTAATGAATGAGGGAACGTAGGTGATATCAAGCACAAGTCAGAAAATCTGTTTTCTAATTTGGAATCTACCTAGCCATGGAGTCATGAACAAGTTACTTAATTTTTTAGGTTTCATTCATCTATTTATTCAGATTATGATATTACAATATTCACTTCCTGCCATCCAAAAGGTTTTAGTGAGAACTTAATAAAAAAGTGCAGGAAATAGCTTCAAAAACATTGATAAATAAAAGAAGTATAAAATGTCTTCCTTTTTCAGTCACTTCGATAGCAGTATTAGTAAGCACTCATGATAAAATGTAACAGCTTGAAATGTTTATAGGAACTATGTATGGAAAAAATCAACTTATTTGTAGTGTGAGAAAATATATTCTGTCACTTACTGTTGCTAACTCAAAAAAAAAAAAAACAGGTAAAAACCTTTGGTTAGGAGAAATGTCAAAGGAATTCTGAAACACAACTTAATGAACCCTATAGCTTCAGTATAGCTAATGCGCTCTGTTATTCTTGAGAAATATTCTTCAAAGCCTGAGGTTTGTTAGCAACAGCTGTCTACATTTATAAACAAGGACCATCTTCACTGAATTATTTTTTACAAATTAAACAAAAGGGCCCTCCCTGGTGGCGCAGCGGGTTAAAGCACAGCACTAAAGAGAATCTAAAGCCGCTTCCGCATGAGTTCGATTCCCGCCTGCCACGGAGGTGACCACATGGCGTGGCAGACCTCTCCTGACCCGCCCGCTGCTCCCCTCAGCAGTGTACTTCATAGATCTGCCTGTTCTGTTCCCCACTCTGTCTCTGGTGAAGCCTCTCGCCGCCCCTGAGCCTCTGGCCTGTACCCCAGTTCTGTATTCACAAATAAATAAATCTTTAAAAAAAAAAAAAAATTAAACAAAAGATTCCAAAGAAAAGTACTGACAATCAGCACTCAGAGACATACTCTGTGGGAATACCATCCGTTAAATACACTACCTATGGACAAAAATGGTAATCAGAACAACAATCCTCAGTGCTGAGACTGCCGCCTTTGCCCAATATGCTACAGAAATAGACTGGTATAAATGTTATCTGAGGGCCATAAAACACTCTCTGAAAGTAAACTTTACTCTATGGGAAGTAAACTTTTAGTGCACCAAATTCTATTAAGTGCCCTGCAGACAGGATTCTGCAAAGATTCTGAAACAGCAACTCATCTTTTACAGGTAAGCACGCTATCATAAAGCCTAGGGATAGGAAATTGGGTCTTCATCCTCTCAGGCCATCATAGTTTAGAATGGTTAAAATTATGACTATAATTAAAATTTTAAAGGCCTTGGAAATGGCCATTTTATAACTTCCCTTTGAAGCAAATAAACATATTACCTCTCAAATTCTTCCAAAGTCTTACCTGACTCATTCATGGTATAATAATGGCTGCATGTTTTTACTTCAAGGAAAATATTCTTTCATTCTTGTATTCATTAGTACATACATTCTTTTTTCAACTAACAAGCACATATTGAATGTCTATCACAGTAAATGTCATTGATCACAAGAGATATAGGTATAAGAGTATAAGAAGTAGAAAGAAACTTTCTATTTTGATAATTAGAAGCAACATATAGGCACACCTGACTATTTAAAGAAAAAATGAAGGACAGAGAATATGATGGACTATTCCAAGTATATTTATTCTCAAATCAGACATTGGTAAATCCTGTAGGTCAAATATTCTAGGTTCTTCAACAGATCACTTTGAAGGAAAAGGAAGTAAGGAGTATAACCTTTGGTTAAGATAAATCTAAATGATATGTCCTATTTTTTAAACAAAGGTGCAGTACTACACTAAAATGTAAAGACTTAAACATTAAATAATAGGACCATTAAAACATAGGGAGTTTTATGGCTGCAAGTCATGACAAATAGAAACCTAATGGGTAAAATGGAAGTTGAAATTGGGAAGACAAGCCAGGAGACACGCCATTTCTCCCCCTAGATTGGATATTGGTAACAAGAGTGTTTACCTTAGGATAACTTGCTAAGCCATACATTCTTTGGTATAGGGTTCTATCATAGTATTTTGTCTTTCAAGAATCATTTATCACTGTGGAACAACTAGAACTCTTATGTCCATCTCTAGTGGGAAGCAAAAGGACATGACTACTTTTAGAAAACAGTGTGTCAGTTTCTTATTTATTTATACCTACACTAATCATGTCTCAACAAATCTACACTAAATCCTAAGTATGGATGTTGATCACAATTTCACAAGTGCCAAAAATTGAAAGAAATCTATCAGTACGTGAATGGACAAACAAATAAAGGTGCATATATATAAAAAAGAAAAGTGAATGAACTTCTGATACATGAAACACTTAAGTATATACCTCAAAACAGACACTAAGTAAATGATATCAATCACAAAATGCACATGTCTTATTAACTTCAATTCTAACACTTGCTGGAAAAGACAAAACCATAGGGAAAAAAATCAGATCAGCAATTGCCAAGGCTATGGAAAAAGACCCAAGAAAAAAAAATGCAGGAACTTTTCAGGGACATGGAAATATTCTATTGATTGAAATATAGATCCTATACATTAGTTACATAATCTTTAAACTTACAAAGCTGATTAAAATGTACATCTAAAACAAAGGATTTTTTTTTCATAAATCTGACCAAAAATCAGTTACTATTGAGAACTGGAATAAATTTTATCTCAATATCCTGAATTCCTTTCATTTTAAAAAAACTGTGCTGGGAGATTTGAGAAACACATTAAAAAGTTGTAATCAATAATTGAAAACAAAAATAGAAGAGATACTAAATCATTGGTGTTTTTATTGAATAAATTTGTTTGAATAAATTGTTTAGAAGTGAAAACAATATTGTCATCAAGTTCTCTCTGTTCAGGCTTTTTTACAAACAAGTTCAAATAAATCCTAAAATGGACAACATCAGAGCCAAGAGCAATAATGGTTATATCTACTACAGAATTTCTTAGCTTCTTTTTGCCAGTCAGGTTTCCCAGTATTCAATTTTGGCTGTCCTCAACAGAAATATTTCATCTGGACTTGGCAGTTTTCTAATCTTGACTTCTCTAGAGTCAAGTAACCATCATAGGCAAGGTGAAAGGGCAGCCTCAGAGCCTCACTGTGATCAGGATATGAAGAATTGAAGCATCCCCTCCTAGGTCTTAACATGGAAACTGACTGTAAGAACTTTAAGCAGGCCTGGTTATAACTGTGTAATTATAACTCCGCCCAATAAATGCTCTTCAGTGCTAATATACTGTCCATTAGAAAACATAAAATTAAAATGCAATTAAAACTCATTATCTTACGAATAAGAAAATTAAGATCCTGAAAGACCAAATTATCTAAAAAGAATTTGTAAGCTAGTTGGAATGAGGCTAATACTATGTTCTCAAAAGTTTACTTAATAGGACAGTGATTGTTCTATGAAGGGAAGCTGGAATTATACCTATTGTTAATATTGTTTTCTCTATCAGTGATGAATAATGGGTAGTAACCATGTTTTTTACTGAACAACATATATTCTTGTTAAGCATTTAAGAAGAAACTTGGAACAGTGTGCATCATTGTCTGAGAAGGAAACAGAAGTACAAAAAATTAAGAAATGTTCAGCATTCAGTACGCTAATAGCAGTTCAGGGAGTAGAACTACTTTTTCTTTTTCATTCTCTATGTAGTTTGCTCTTCCTCTGCTTTGTTCATAAGAGCTTACACACTAACACATGAAATAATGACATCAAAATATGAGACCCCTGGTGGCACAATGGGTAAGAATGCAGCACTAAAAGCTAGCTGCTGCTGTTTCAGTGTGAGTTACATTCCCAGCTCTGGAGGGGACCCACAATGCCAGGCAGACCTCTCCTGGTCTGCCCGCAGTTCCCCTCAGCAGTGTACTTGCTCAGTAGGCCTGTTCTGCTC
Organism: Condylura cristata; assembly: GCF_000260355.1. Taxonomy (NCBI): domain Eukaryota; kingdom Metazoa; phylum Chordata; class Mammalia; order Eulipotyphla; family Talpidae; genus Condylura; species Condylura cristata. The sequence goes on along the minus strand of NW_004567103.1, from coordinate 75,297,494 downwards.
CCCTCTCTGTCTCTGATGAATCCTCTCACCGCTCCTGCACTTCTGGCTTGTACCCCAATTCTGTATGCATAAATAAGTAAATACATTTTTAGAAAACAAAATGAGACTCATCATGTTAACCAAGCATTTTAAAGATGCCATTTAAAATATTTTCTTCCAATAAACCAGAAAGAAAAATACCAGATGGTTTCACTCATTGCAGGAGCATAAAGGGGTAGGGGAAAAAAATAATAGTAACAATGAACAACTATATACCAGAGACATTTTATGGGGGTAGAGCGGGGAATGGGATCAAAATTGGGGTGGGGGAAGTGACTGGACTATGATGATGGCATATGGGTGATTTGGTGATGGGAAGCCCACGGGTGATTACAACTGAGATGGAGAAAGGCACAAAATAATGTAAAGATAAACTATTATAGTATTTTTTTTAAATGTAAAAAATATTTTCTTCCATTTGCTGCAATTTGAATAAAATTTATTATTTCACCAATGTTGTCTTGCCATTTTAAACTTCTGGTGGATTTACTCAAAGAGATACATGAGAGGCCTCCATGTTTATGAGAGATCTCAGTCAGAATTATTATCTATAGTATAGAAACAGCAATCCTGAATCAATACAAAATTGCTCTTTATATTCATTGGGAGGAATAAGGCACTCAGGAGAGCCAGATTCTGTGATAGCTTAAAGGTGATGGAACCATCTGAAATATAAACAAATCTAGGAGTGGAACAGATGAGGTCTGGAAGTAGAACAGATGAGGTCTGGGCTATTACTTATCCAAAGGTCAATTAACTTTTTTCTCCTTCCAAAGATGTAGGAAAAATGTCCTTTTAATCTACTAGACAGATAAAGAGACTGAAGGGAAAATGTTAGTAGACCATTTAAGATCATGTTATCCTACTCAGAATTCATTTGTAAGCCAGTTACCTATAGTTTCCAAACGGGCAGCAGAAGAGTACATAAAGTCTATGGGACAAGTGCACAAGCTAAGCAATAAAATCATCTGTATTCATGTCTCTTTCAGGTTTCAGGATACTGTAGACCACATTTTAGAAAAGCAATCAATGACGATAGGAGAAAAACTCATTATAGAAAGCAAACAAATAGCTGCTAGACAGCAGAGAACACTGCAGAGAGTTAAGATCAGAACAGGTGCAGAAAAATCCTGAAGCTAGGGAGTGTAAGTTTGAAGTCCATGTGGATTATCTTTAACTAGCTAGGTCAATTATGGGTGACAAAGAATAATTATTTCCTTTATTTAAATTTACGCTGTGTGGTGTACATGTACACACACACACACACACACACACACACACATATATACACAAACACATTTACATTCTCAGGCTTTGGATGTAATATGGTTTGCTAACTATCTATATGTAGTTTACAAAGTATTCATGCCTGATGGTGAATCTATCAGGCTAATTCTAATGTAAAGCTTCAAACACATTACAGCAGAAAGTTATCACACATAAAATTATTGCTAATATAACTATTCAGTCACTAATTTCATCTGATCCACTCACTTTGCATAACAACATGCCATTAATATAAAGTCTATCCTGAATTTGAACTAAATTTCCCCTCACTTACAGCTAAAATATGAATGTGTTGTTTTTTCATATGTGAATAGAAGGCTTCTAAATATGTATTCTACAATTTTCAGGTTACATAGTAGGTCCTATCTTATTAAGAGACTAATAAAAGTGGCTGTCTGATAAGAACAGTAGTTTTCAGTAATAGTGTATATAACTAGATTTCTGAAGGGGGCAATTCAAAGGCATTTGCAAATCAAGCATGGGTTGTATGAAATCAGTACTCTGCAGAGTTATGTATTTCCTCACAAGTCTGTCTTCAAACATAATTGGAAACAGTTCTGGAATTATAGAGAAGTCACAAAGCTAATGCCATCTAAAATACGCCCAGTTGTCTGACCATACAGAAAATAGGTTAGGCAATCATTAATGTATCTTAAAAAGCATCTTTGACTTAGATTATCAAACAATAAGGCAAAGGAGGGGCAGCCCTGATGATACCACCACCTACTGCTCAGCACAAACTTAGAGAAGCTCCCTCATCTATAGAGAAGGCTGAGCCTTAAAATACCATTTTTTCTTTCTTGAATTTACATTTAGTAATTTAAATGGTCTGGGTTAAGTTTGTTATAGTTCTTGTATCATTCTCAAAGAAAGAAGTTAATGACTTATGAACTTAGAGCAGATTATGTAATTTTTAATTGGGCAAATTTGAACAATTACTGACCATTAGCCAGAAGTCAAGAGGTGAAAGAGAATATGGATGAAAGTTTGTGGTAACATAAAAGAGAACGACTCATTTCAAAGTTTTCATAGATTCCATCACCTAACTGATCCCATCACTCATAACTAGGCAACCATGGATATTTAGCTATGTTAGGTTCCTTTAAGCCATCAGACCTATCACCTACTGGGAAAAAAAAAATCACAAAATCAAGTCTCAACTAAATTTCTGAATCATTCTGACATTTAGACTCTACCTCCCCACCTCCACCCATACGCACAATTTTTCCCAGCTTCTAACTTCACTATTTACCTTCTTCAATGCCTCACCTCAGCACTGAATTTGACACTTGGGACATCATTAATTTCTGTAAGGCTATATCACCATAAACATACCAGGATACTTTCTGAGGCAGTTTATGCTTCTGTGCTTTAATTCATAAAAGAGACTTAATGTAGATACAACTTGTATATATGTGGCTGTTCCCATAAATTTGTAGTACAGTATTTGAATTGAGATTCTTGAGCACTGGAGTTCTTCCTGTTTGACTTGTTATCATTTAGACATAGACCCAGAATTCCTAGTTAATATATCATTAGATAATACATTAAATTGCATGTTATGTAATAGAATTTTACAAAGGGTAATGCAGAAATAGGCGACATAGCAGAAATTACATGTAGAAATAGATGACATAACAGAAATAATGGCACTTCTAAGAACTGATCCCAATTTACATCATTTATACCACTATTATAGGCTTCAATGGCATCTATGAAAGGGCTCTGTGAAGCAATCTACTATCAAAGTATTACCAAAGATAAAGTTGCAGTGTTCAAAGACTGAGTTAAGAATTATGTATCCATTTTTTTTTAAAACCTTACTTGGCAAAAGTCTTAGAGCTATTTAGAGCTATATTAAATGTCTAGTCTCAGAAAACATGTGGGGGTTTGTTAATATGACTGTATGCCATTTTCTGTTTTTATTTCACCATAATTACTGTAAAATTATCTTTTATTATGAACCATTTCATCTTTTGAAAAGGCAGGTATTTAGAATTATTTCTAAAATTAACCTCAACCCATGTACAATATTCAAAGGGATTTATTTAATAGCTCAGATATCACTACATATAAGATGTATTTTCCTACCAAGAATTAAAGGGAGAAAAATATTAATATGAAAAATTTAAATTCAATATAGTGATTTAGATTATAGAAATTATTCGTGTGAACATTTAGATGCTGTCCATGTCCAAGGGTAATGCACTACAGGCATGTTATACTGTACTAAGAATTTTACAAAGAGTAAATTATGGAATAGAATTGTTTAAATAAGCATAGCTAGAAATATCCTAGGAACCAATGTTTAGAATGTGAAAGACCATCAGAAATGGTACAGTGGGTCTACTTAAATTGTGCAATTATTTTATTTGTTATATATGCATTTATTCTCCCATTGTTTGCTAATTTACATTAGTTGTTCAGCTGCAATTGTACTTGAACTTTCCAGTTTTAATAAAGTTTATATAAAAAAACTGATTACATGGGGGAGAGGGATGGTACAGAATTTCACAAAATCAGTATGTAAAGCCAACCACTATTTATTTTGCATATGATTATCTTCTATCTCAGCCTTAGTTCTGGTATAACTCAAATCAGTATGTGATTGTCATTTGATTTATGGCAGATGACCTGTCATCATAAGAAAATAATTTACTGTGCCATGTGCCTAGTATCCTATAAATCAATAATTTGAATGCAGAGACATTTCAATTAGAGATATGGGGATAGCAAGATCTACCTTCTCCTTTCCTAGATCATTAAAATGGCAAGTATTGGGAAGCAGTGTTTGTTTTAAAGAAATGGAAAGATCTATTATTTTAAGTTGGAGACATAAAGCCACAGTTGCCATTAAGCCAAGTGAAAAACTGAGCACAGGGTTGTATAAGTAATAGACTGTGAGGGGTGGGACATGAATCCATTTAAGTATTGATTAGTGCATTTCTGTGGCATCTGTGTATTATCATGGGCTTGAACAATTGTGCAGAGTGCTAAATTATGACTGAATACAAAGAAAAGAAGTCATCCACTCTTCCTATTCTGTTCTTCCAAGAAGCCTCTGAACCAGAGACAAAAGCATTTACATAAATCATTTGGAGATTCCACTTTGGCATCTCCTAAAACACATCTGAAAAATAAGGTAATATTATTAAAATCTTATAACTGATATACTATCTTATACATCACCAGCTATACAATTAAATAAATCCCAATGGTAAGTTAAAGACAAAATCACACAGAATGTTCGTGAAAATTTTAGGCAACTTCTCAAACTTAATTCTGCCTGGGATAAATGAAACAAAAATGTTTTTCCTGATGTTGCAAATGGTAAAGTGAAATAAAAATGAAAACAAATCACCCATCACAGGGTAGCTATATTTGGTCCATTACATGAAAAGATTTTCATATGTAATGTCAAACCTTCACCTACTTCATATTAACAGCAACTGGAAGTTGAAAGAGTTCGATTTTGCTGGAATTAAATCTAAGAGGAGCTATTTTTTAATAGCCTTACATTCTGTTTTTTAAGGGAAAGGAAATTGTTATTATTATTAAATTATTTTACAATTCCTAAATGCTTCCTTTAAGTAAAGTTTAAGAGCTTACTGGAAATCTAAATTCACTTTCTCCTCCTGGCTGGCTTGTCACAGGACATGCCTACAGTCAAATGCCACCACATCTTATTGGAAGGCCCCACGGAAAGTCATAAGGAAGAAAAGAAGCCAAAAATTTCTATTTGAGGTGTGAATGCATTAGGATAGATCAGCCAAAAGGCCTAATTGGTATACTCGCTCCTCAGATGCAAGGTTATGTTTGCACAGTGCAAGAAAATGTGTTATTGGTGTGGGAAGCAATGCACCTCCTATAGCAAGATGCTCAGTCAGAACAATACCTGGAAAATTGCTGCTGCAGGCCACGCATCTGAATTCTGTTGTGCTCAGATTCCAGTGTCACCTCCTGCAATCTTTTCTCACTCTGAAGACGTAAGTGTCTCTCTTCTTCCAATTCATGTATCAGCTTCTCATGCTGGAAAAAACACAAGGGGATGACTTTTAAGATTTTTCGTAAATATTATGACAACAATAATTAGTAATAATTGGTTATAAGGGTTAACTTGTGTGTATGTGTGTGTATACATATATGTATATGTATATATATATATATTAATTTCATCTTTATTACAACTTCATGAGGATTATTATTAATCACTGGCTATAAAGTCAGAAATCAAGACATATAAGTAATTTGTCATTTAAACCAGAAGTTAATAGGTTTTCAATCTTGGTTGATTTCACTCTAATGTTTGAATAATTTCTACTAATGCAGGTGGATTCCTCTGCAGATATGAGGCTCTATAACCTAGTAATACTATGAACTATATGATAATTCAAGTAATAATGAGTAAGATAATTAATGCCTCTTCAGAAATATCTCATCTTCAATCTTTGGTATAAGCTTTAAAGGGAACCTTTCTGTTTTACATAGGAGGACCAGCATTTCAAGTTAATTAGACTAGGTAGCCCATGATAATAGAATTAAAGAACTATTATTTATTTTCTTCAATCAGGTTTTCAGAGATAAAAATAGGCTAAAACATCAGCCAGAAAAGTAGCTCATTTTACCAATAGGCATCATGAATTAATAGAGGGTCTAGATGAACAGAGTAGAAGGCTCACCAGACACTTACTGCTACAACTGGAGAGAAGCACACAAACTCAGAAACTCCTAATACTTATGACCCAACATTGTTTTTATTGCTACTTTTTAAAAGCATGTCACACTATCATTATTGTTATTGCTGTTGCTAAATAAAGCACTTTTCATAAAAATGCCTATTCTATAATGAAACTCAAATACTTAATGTCTAATTTTAAGAGAATTATGCTTTTTTTTTCTCACCTACACTCTTAAAGGGAAAAGGGGGGAAGCAGAGACCTCAGTTTCCAAATAAATCAGATTGTTTGATGCTACTTGAATTAGAATGAAATTGACTATATTGCAGAGGGCATATTTTAGTGAGATATAAAAAAGATGGATTTTCTCTAACTTTAACTCATGGGGGAAAAGTTCTCCTGAGGATTATGAAGAAAATATTAGACTATAATCTAGAAATAAATCACCAATTTTCTAAAATAACCACACATCCCATTGTCTCTGAACCTTTGACATTGCCTCTCCTGCTCAAAATGACTTCTGAGGTCTATCTTTAAAATCTGAAGATTCCTTACTGTCTCAGCTATTAGATATTTCCTTTAGAATTTTTCTCTTATCACTTCATTGTACTCTTCCTTCCCTGATTTCCATCAACACATTATTATCTTTACCACTTTTTGGGTCCTTGCTTATATTTCTATCATTATTATTCAAGCACATGTATCATAATTCTCTAACTAGACAAACATCTTTTTGAGATTGGGACTGTGTCTAATGCACATCCGAATATTGTGTTTAGTGTATTACACAGTGCATAGTAGTACCATAAGTAATTCTTTTATTGTTTAATTTAAAAACAGGCCATTTGCTAAGCCAGGCCTGCAGCTTCTGTGCCCAGAAGTCTTTGATAATTCATTTTTAACTCTGAACAACATATAATTCTATCAATTGAACAAAGCCAAGTCAAATTAAATCTTATTGCGTCACTTTTCATCAGATTTAAGTAAGGAAAACAAACGCGGTCATAAGAGATAAATGTGCTAACTAAAATCAACGCTCTATAAAGTGGTTAAAATAGAAAACTTAATATTACATACATTTTACCACAATTAAAAATAAATTCTTGACTCAGTTGCTACATATAGTTAACATTCCTATATTTATAGCATTAATGGACTAAAAGGAACACGGATATATGATTGATATCAAGGAATACTGATCAGTTTTGATTCTAGAAACAAGCAAAAAACAAACAAAAATCCATGGTGTATATTAATTAGTTCACAAGTACATCCTAGGAAGAATGTAAAACTTTACAGAGAAAATAGTAGTCTTCCTTTAAAGTAAAGATTGTTACACTGATTCATTCAATGTCATAATGAAGAGTTCACAAAATCTGGTAATGGAGAAGTTTCCTGAATAATCCACTCTTCATTTTTTGTCTTTAATGTATGAGTAAAATGACATCCTTACACTATAGAGGAAGTCTTGGGGGAATTCTAATAATAGTAAAGGCAAAAGTTGTTTACTAAAATATAATCCCTTTAAATGGTATGTGCTTCAGATAAATCAGCAGTTTCACTTCTACATCACACCTATTTTCCATATATGGAAACTTTCCTTCCAAAATTAAAAAAACATGGTTAAAAGTACCAAGAGGGTATAACAATAGATAGGCCAGAAATACTTTATCTTTTACAGCAGGGGACTGAAAAGGAGTAATAAATGGGAAAAGGGTGTATATTATTTATATGTCACCAGCAGATACTGAAGAATAGTAAGTATAAACAGTGTCATAGAAATCTGATGAGGCCAAATTCTATGGCACTTTCTCTCCTATGGAACCACTGGGCTGGGATGATTTTAAGAAAATATCTTAAGAAAGCACTAGTAGGCTAGGACGCAGCACTGCAAGCTAGCCACAGCCACTTCTGTGTGAGTTCAATCCCTGGCCCCAGAGGTGACCCACATGGCGCAGCAGACCTCTCCTGTCTCGCCTGCTGCTCCCTTCCGCAGTGTACTTCATCGATCTGCCTGTTCTGTTTCCCACTCTGTCTCTGGTGAAGCCTCTCACTGCCCCTGCACTTCTGGCTTGTACCCCAATTCTGTATGAATAACTAAATTAAACTTTAAAAAAAAAAAAGAAAGAAAACACTAGTAGTGCATTTCAAAACTCATTGAGCCAAACATTTTTGTCTTCACATTTCATTTAGCAAAACCTTCTCTTCTCTCTCCTTCTCTTCTCTCTCTCCTCACTGCTTCTCTTGCCATTATACTCATATCACTGTTCAGGATCACAATACAAAACTGAATCAGAAGCTACATGTATGTTCACTGGAAACTACCAGTCACATGCTCTTATATTCTTCTTTCCTTAAAGGAGAGAGGCTCTACTACTTCAAAAGGCTGATTTTGAAGTCAAAAGTAGACCCTAAGTAGGTGAACTTTCAACACTGTGATCTTTAGCTGTTACCTCTAACTGAAACAAAATAATAATTCTATGAGAAAATTTTTAATTTGGAGACATTCACATTTTTTCAAATGTTTCTACCTTTACCACTGCATTTGAACAAATTCCAATTTATCAACTTCATGGAGAGACAAAGAAAGTGACAAATGAAGGAAGGCACCTACCCAGGTTGCACTGTTAGAAATGACAGCTTTGGAACACACTAAGTTTTCTGACTCTAAGTCTTCTTTCTTCCTGACTAAACCTACATGTAAAGCTTAGCTGCTGTTTTTTATTAGATTCCTATCTTCTTATGTGTCACTGACTGAGTTTTTGAGTACTATGTGCTGTCAGTTTTGTATTTTTCTGAATGTTTGCATAGCATTTAAGAACACTATGCCATGTTATAACAAACTTCTTCAAGGTGGAGAAAGGGGAGTCAGAGTCAAGGGGAGAATTTCTAAGCCTTTTTCCTATTTGTACAAAAGAACAGTTGGTTCCTCAACAAAATATTAAACAAACAACAACAAAAATGAAACAAAAAGAAAAGCATACTAAATTCACTTCTTTGTTTATCAAATCATCTTGTCTCTATCTAGAGCCTTCCACAGACCTTAATGTACATATAACTTAGTTTTTATCCTCTGATTACTCCTCCAAGGATGAAGATTCCAGTTTTCTAGACTATTCAATTTTATTTTTGTAAATCACCTATACTGATAACTTTCTAAGATTTGATTAAATGATTCACTATCAAAAGACAATTTGTATTTGTCTTTTGACAAGAGAAATGGAGAAATATCTATAGTTTTTGACATTATTTTCCTATTTAGTAGAGAACTCTGCTAGAAAATGGAACTATGTTCACACCCAGATAGATTTTGCATGCAAGGTCTGAATGAGAGGCTACTATGTGACAGACACTTGATCAGAGCACAAGACAAGCAATGAGCCAAATAGACACATTTCCTAATTGTACTAGACTTACATGCTAATGGAAAAGGTGCTAAAGGAACTATCACACAGATAAATATAACAGTACAAACTGATATATAATTAAGATATTGCTGAAAGAAGACAGTAAGAGGGCTGATTCTGTCTGGTTAGTTGTGGGAAACCTCTAAAAATTAATGTTTAAGGTTGACCAGATAAAGAGAAGTGGCCAACTATCAATGGAGCATCTTCAGTCATATGTGAGTAAAGGAAGAGCAATGCAGAGTGCCTAGAGCCTGGTAAACCCAGGACAGGTGTGGTTTATGATTAGGTGGGAAGGAGCAAACACTAGACTTGTAAGCAACAGAAGAACTTACTAAAGGGATGGGGATATATCTTGAGTATAACAGTAACTTGTTGCCAAGGTTGAGTCAAATGAGTGATTGGATCTAATAACGATTTTGCAGATATAACTTGACTACTGCACCCACCATCAAATCACCCATAGTCTACCACCAGAGTCTATTGTGCTTTCTTCCCTCTTGGTTCTCATCCCTCCCCAGCCCTTCCTCTTCTGGATGCTTCAGTTCTATCATCAGATTTTAAGGGTTAGCAGTTAAACTTGTAAAAATCATTTTTAATATCACTACCTAGTATGATTTATTATTATTTACTTATTTGTGTATACGAACTGAGGTACAAGCCAAAGGTGCAGGGACACTGAGAGGATTCACCAGAGTGTGGAGCAGAACAGGCAGATTGACGAAGTACAATGCTGAGGGGAGCAGAGGGCATGTCAGGGGAGATCTGCCGCGCCATGTGATCACTTCCAGGGCAGGCGGGTATCGAACTCATGAGCAAGTGACTTTATCTTTTTAGTGCTGTGCTTTAAACCACTGGGGAGGGCCCCCTAGTATGATTCTAACAGATGGTTTGGTGGTGTGCAAAACTTCTAGTTTATATTAAGATATTAATATTTCATTTCAAATATAGAATTCAATAAATGTCTCTACTGTATTTTTAATTGTATTTCATAATTATAGTTCTATAAGGGCTTAACAAGACTGGCGAAGTTAGTCATGGAAGATTTCAAGTATTTGGAAATGAAAGAAAAATTTCTTTCTGTGGAAATTTTAGTTCAACTATGCATAGCCTCTCATTAATAAAACACCCGCCATACTGAGAATGGTACATCCACAACCTTAAAGTCTCTCTTGAGCCCCACTTAGCAAAAGACATAAGGCATTAGCTCACCATCAAATATTGTGCATGGACTTGATGCTTATGGAGTACATGAAAATACAAAGAAAAATATTCACTACATGTTCACATTTTAAAAGATTTCCTCAGATGTGTTCAAATTATGATGCTAATATTCTTTTTTTTTTAAGATTTATTTATTTGTGCATACAGAATTGGGGTACAGGCCAGAGGTTCAGGGGCGGTGAGAGGCTTCACCAAAGACAGAGTGGGGAGCAGAACAGGCAGATCGACGAAGTACACTGCTGAGGGGAGCAGCGGGCGGGTCAGGAGAGGTCTGCCACGCCATGTGGTCACCTCTGGGGCAGGCGGGAATTGAACTCATGCGGAAGCGGCTTTTTAGATTCTCAGTGCTGTGCTTTAACCCGCTGCGCCACCAGGGAGGGCCGGATGCTAATATTCTTGTTGACGAATATTTTATGATCAAGGAATTGTGGGAATAAAATACTAATGCCTTTAGTTAATGAAGGAATCTAAACACCGTGCAAGTGAACAGAGGCTGCTGGAGCTGGCCATAGAGCTGAAATATTTCTAGATATTGATGAATATTTTATGTGAACACATTTAAGACATGTCAAATTTGGCAAATAAAAAACACACTTTGTAACGGAAAATTTAAGTTAAACAGACCACTAGGAAAGAGAAGTACATTTGATTCAATGGCACACATATAATGCATGAAATTAAGTCTAAAATCAATTAAGTCTAAAATCAATTCAGACCTTTGAGGTCTGCTTGGATGTGCTTATATATTGAGTCTAGATAGCCACAAAAATCACCACATGTTCACCAGCTAGCATTCAATGTACACAAAAACCTTTTAAGATTACAAAAGATATGCTGAACAGCCATCCTGATCTTTTTGATACCTATTGAGAAGTTAAATTTAATATTATCGTTCACTCAAAACTTTATAAAACATACAACAGTAATGTTAAACTATTATATTTTCATCAAAAACTAGATTTTAATGCAAAATCTCTATATGAGGTAAAGTCTATGAAGCCAACATAAATAGGTCTAAATTAAGCTATAGTTAGTACACTTAATTGCATTCTCATTTTTGTTTTTTATATATACATATATAAACTGTAGTCTCGGTTTCCCTGTAAGTGTCCCTGAATCCAAATACCCCATTAGTTATGAAAGATTCAGTCATCCTAGAAGCAGTGGGATAGATAAGGAACTTAAACATTGATTTTTTAAAGTCATACTTTTGGCTGTAACAGAAGAATCAGAATCAGGTTTTGAGATGCTAGGATTTGCAGCACTGATAACATTGCCCAAGAGAGACAAGGAAAAAGTTGCAGAGCTTGGTTTACAAAAAAAAAAAAAAAAAAAAAAAAAAAAGCAATTAAGAGGGAGAAGGAAAGAGAGATTAGAGAGATTGAGAGAAATGAAGACTGGAAGGGTAGGAGGAAAATTTCAAGGTTATAGGAGGTAGATGGGCCTAAGGATTTTTAAAAGTCCTTGAGGCTTCACAGGAGCTCAAAATAAAAAGGGCCAAAGGTGAATTATATCAGATGATGACATTTTCCTAGGCAACTTGACACAAGCTATTCAACCTCTGGACTGACATATTCCGGATAGAGACAGAAGTGCTCTGAAAAATCAGACTTTCCACGCTAAATTATGTTATGACCTCCTTTTTTGTATAATCATAATATCAAAATATTCTGAGGAACCTTCAGCTTACAATTGGATTTCCTCAGCCTCATAAGGTGCTATCTGGCCCTGAGAAGCAAGCACTACACCAGGGTGAGAAATTCCTCTTGAAGTCAAAAGTGATTTGACAACTGGCTGATTAATCAAAACAAATGGCTGTTACTGGAATTCTCTCCCACTGCCAGACAGAGGAAAACCCAAACCTTATCACTCTATCTCACAAAGCCTTCTATTCAGTTTCTAAATAACCACTCAAGCTTTCTACTATCTAGTCTTTAGATATGGAAATTCACCCAAGTCACCTATTCAGAGCTAATCAGGTTTTTTACCTTCTAGACTTCAAGTTTAAGGAAACTCATTTAAACTTTCTAACAAGTTTTTCAAAGAACCTTACCTTAATTTGATTTATAAGAAATTTCCTCTTCCTGCCCTCACTTTACTTTACCCCCTAGGATGTCTGGGGGGGGGGAGTAATGAATGAAAGCCATTAAGTAATAGGTAATATTTCAGGGACATTATTTTGGTTAATCTTCACTGTGGTAAATATAGTAATATTAGTCTTAAACTTTGTGAATCTATGTACCTGTTTTAACCCTGATTGATTGATTTTAAAAATTTATAATCTCAACTAAAGGTCAAACCGACCCCAGACTATTCTTAGAAAAAGGTTAATGTGATCTCAGCCCATTTCATATGCTAATGTCATCCCTTTGCCTGCTTAAAATATATAAAATAAACCTCTGTTGAAGGCAGAGCAGGAAGACTTGTACCCAACTCCCATTTCCGTGTCTTCCTTGTGCCCGCTCCCCTTTTATTCCCCTTTTCCCCTTTTTCTAGGAATCTCCACTTGCGGACACCGTTCCTACCTTGAGACCCTGCCTGTTCTGCCCCCCAACAATCCGTGACCAGGGACAAAGAGTCTCCAACAGCAACTTATATATTTATTACTTAGAATAAGGATATAGATGTGAAATTTATAGGATGAAAATATTTCAAGGTGGATTGTGCAAACAAGTATAATAAAATGAAGGTTTGGCATATCAAGATTGATTTGGATTATAAAGGCATGTTGGAACAAACTGGTTCTATAATTTGTTGCAAAGAGAAAACTGTTTTGCTTATAATATCTTTATTGTATATCAATAGGGCTATAGGTAAAGAATAAACGTAATTTTGCTTCTACAACATAAAAAAATGCAATTTTGATTTCAACGCAATTGAAAAACATCAGACAGAAACTTATACATTGACCCACTAACCACAGTTTCATTAGGTTAAGTATCTCAATTTCACCAACATGTTTCCTGTGGTGGAGAAAACTTAAGTATGTTAGGGTGTGGTGAGTCTCAGGAAAATTCCATGATGCAGGACAATGACTAAGGCTGAAGCTGAACAGATCATTACAAAATAGAAAGGAGCATTTTCTCCACTGGAAAGGAGAGGAACGGTCACCTGCCCACACTGACAGTGGCTGTCCATAGCTCTAAGAAAGAACTCCTCCCTGATTCACACTTTGATGAAATAAAGTTTTCACCACTATCAAACCTTTTAGGCCAACAACCCACTAAACTAGTTATATGAACTCCATCTTGAAGATGTGACAGGTCAGAGACAATCACAACTTTGAGAGATGGAATAACCTTAGGGAAAGAAGAGCAAAATAAGGACTCCAGTCCTTTATGCTGGGTAAAAACTGCTTAAATAGGGGATCCATGCTAAGAAGCAGCATACAGTCCCTGTCCCTGATACTGATTCTTTTATGCTGAATTGCATAAAATTTAATAAATTCCCCCTAGTTATCTACAGGACTAGAGTATCCATTATTTCTATCTCTTGAAAAAGTCAAGAACACAAATCTGGTAACAGCAGTAGCCTTATGGGTTGTTGTTTTGTTCCTTCCATGAAATTGTGATGCTACTTTGGAAAATACTCACATTTTATGCTTTTATAAAATTAGCTACAACTATAGTGATGGGGATGCGCTATCCCCAAATATGGTGCCCTGACATATTGAGTATTTAAGCAGAAAGTGTCTGAGAAAAAGGTAGGAGTAGGAATGCCACAATGATCTCCTCTTTACCCTTCTTTCCTGTAACAGGTAATAAAACCATCATGAGAGTTCCTGTCTTATACCCAAAGAAAGAAAATCATTGTTATCACCGACAGGGAATTATATGAAGCTAAGAAATATATGTAAATAATTCTTAATAAATTAACATTGTCTTTACTAGTTACTTCTTTGCCATTTTTTTTCTTTTTTTTATAAATTATATATATACTTCACATCATTCTTCATTTTGTGCATTTTTTCATCCCAGTTGTAATCCCCATGGGCTTCCCACAACCAATTCACCCGTGTGCCATCACCACCTCCCAGTGCACATTTCCCACCCCAGTTTTGATCCCATTTCCCCCCTTACCCCCCCACAAAATATCTCTGGTTTATAGTTGTTCATTGTTTTCATTTTTTACTCTATTACATTTGTTTCTCTTTCTCTTTTTTCTTCACCATTTATTATCTAGCCCAAACTCCTCTGTCTTATCAGTTCTTCATACATTTTTTGTTTTTTTCTTGTGTAATAGTTATAATGAAGGAATGGCGGCAGTAAAGCAGGCCTGAGCAAAAAAAGCCCAGGCAAGCACAAACCGTCCCCCCCAATGCAAGATAGGTTGAAGAGGGACAATGTATATTTAAATTGATTGGATAATGGGAATGGTGAGGCCCAGGCTGATTGGACTGGAGGCACCAGGAAATGAGACATCTATTCCTGGAAACCTGTCCTTGGGTGGTTGAACTGTGACCCAGGCTGTGACCTCTGTTAATCTTTGAATCCATTTGCTAAGTTGAATTTGTGAGGGCTCTGAATTTGTGCGGGCTATGAAGTATGTAACGGCCAATAAGACCTATATATTCCCTGACTTTCCTTTGGTCGGGGTTTTGCCTGAACCCTCCTTCATCCTGCAGTTCCGGCAGGGGAAAGCTTGACCCTGGGTAGCCAACCCAATAAACTCTACTTTGCGAATTGCATTCTTGTGTGACTCTGTCTTTCACAGTAATCGAGTTCTCGGACCCTAATAATAAAAGTTGCCTATTCAGATCACTTCACTGGGTCTTTATTCTCTTGTGAAGATCTCACATGAATGTAAAAATTCATTAACAGCTATAACATTGGGCCTTCCCTGGTGGCGCAGTGGGTTAAAGCACTGAACTAAGAAGCTAAAGCCACTTCCACATAAGTTCAATTCCTGCCTGCCCCGGAGGGATCCCCCACGGTGAGGCAGAACTCTCCTGACCAGCCTGTTGCTCCCTTCAGCAGTGTACTTCATCAGTCAGCCTGTTCAGCTCCCTGCTCTGTCTGTGGTGAATCCTCTCACCGCCCCTGCATCTCTGGCCTGTACCCAAGTTCTGTATGCATAAATAAATAAATCTTTAAAAAACAAAAAAAGAACTATAACATTTTCTCCTGCTGCTAAAATTGAAGTTTAATTCCCAAGTCTAACTAGAGATCAAAAGAGGATAGAAATATTCTTCCCCTACAATGGCAAAAAAAAAAAAAAAAAAAAGGCATCATCACTATAAAGAGATAAAACAGAATGTCTATAAAACAGGGGTATATACATACATTGGGGACTAGTATATATTTTATTTGATAATGAAGGTGGTGACTAGCATTCATTGTGTGGATACTAGATGGGTGAAGTTGTAGATTTAAGAAGCAAGGGACATGGTTTTCTTGGCTAGTTTAAAGCAACAAGGCAATGTTAGAAAAGGAACATTAGCTTATTGCACAACTGGCAAGAGAGATAGTGAAACACACCCTAGGGGGTTGGTTTACTTGGGTTCTAAAATAATTGCAGGTATCAATAGACCTTAAGGAAAATGACAGAATCTAAATGATGTTTGAGAAGATAATTCTTCCTCAGAGTGGACTTCAGTAGTCAAAAATATCTTATATGAACAAGCAATGGTGGTTTCTTTTTTATTGCTATTATTCATTAGCAATGGTTCCTTAAGTTAGAAAATGCCTTTCCACAGTTTTCTGCTCACTGACTCTTTCTCACAAAACCATTTCTTCTAATATCTTATTATTAATATCTTATTATGAGAGTTCAATAAGGAAAACAGCACACTGAATAACAAACTAAGTGGGTATGTTGATATACAGTCAACTGACTAATTCAGACATACTCTCTTCAATCTTTTGAGATTTTTGGCTCAAGGTTCAGTTCTCAACTTTACTTAGAAACATTTACTCAACCAACTGGTCCTTTTATGAGAAATCAATGACTCACTCTTTTCTCAGTGGTCACAGGTCTTTCTCTGTTGTCATGCTAATTGATCACAGTTAACACTATTAATTATAATATACATTTGGGGATTCTCAGAAGTCAATTTTATTAAATGCCTCCTTATCTCAATAAAGTCTTAACTATTCCTTTCTTGTATTTGGAAATAATATATTTTATATAAGGAGGATTTCAGTTATTTCAGGTTTTTTTTGTTTGTTTGTTTTGTTTTTAGTCTTGTTTTGAACCTCCATTTCTCCACCCTAAACCAATCTTTAGATGGGTCCTTTATAATTATGTATTCACCATTACACCTTCACTTCATTCTCTTTCCTTCACAAATGGGAAATGAATGTTTTTCTCCAGCTGATTTTGTTCCTATTTGAAACTCAGATGCTGTAATTTTCTCCTTGCTTTTTATTATGGAGGATCCTAAGATTTTTCATTCTATACATCAATCTACACCTTCAGTCTTGTTAACTATAAAGATTAACACTTGCTCTGCTTTTTTTTTTTTTTTTTTTTAAGACTTATTTATGCGTACAGAACTGGGGTAGAAGCTAGAGGTGCAAGGGTGGTGAGAGGATTCACCAGAGACAAAGTGGGGAGCTGATTGAAGAAGTACACTGAGAACAGGATGATTGAAGAAGTACACTGCTGAGGGGCTCAGCAGGCCTTTCAGGAGAGATCTGCTGCACCATGTGAATCACCTCCAGGGTGGGATCATGTTGAAGTGGCTTTAGCTTCTTAGTGCTGTGCTTTAACCCACGGTGCCACCAGGGAGGGCCCTGCTCTGCTTTTTTTTTTATCCTGCTGTTTCTTTTATGCACTGTCCCACTAATTTATGGTTTTTCCATATACTGGTGCATATATTATAATCCCAGGCTTTATATTCAAATCTCTTCCTTGATTAGTCACTTTCATTTCTTAAATATTAAGTCATATTTTTTGTTTCTTGGAAACTTTTCAATAACTTCCTTAAAAAGAATTCATAATTCCACATTTTAATGTGGAATAGCACATTTTAATGTTTTTATTGACTTTCCTAGATTTCACAGACTTGTAGGAGGAAAAAAAATTCATAGGAAGAATCCCTTTTTCTCCTTTAATTGTAATTCTTATTCCTGTCTTTCTTTTGTAAATGGGTATAATTATATGTATGAGAAGTTAGAGTATTTGCTATGATAATTATTCACTCCTCAACATAGGATAACAACATAAACAACATACTGTGCAAGGTAATAGTTAATTAGTTAATTTAATTCTGTCAGAGAAATAGCTTCTGGGGCTTCAGTAATTAATATTAATTTGTTACAAATACTTTCTGTTCATTTAAAGATGGAATAAATGATGTTATGCTTCCATCTTATTGTGAAAAAGTTTCAGATTTTTTTTTTAAATGAGAACATCTGGATTCATTATTTTATGATACTGGGCAAAGTAAGAGAGCAGAAATTTTAAGGTACTTTGCCTTGTTCTCATTAGTAAATGCAAGAGTTCACATTCTATCATTCTATTATATTAAACGGTCAGCAGTAATATTTAAAAGAGCAGCATGGAACTAATCAAAAGGTTTGGCTCAACGCCTTAGTGTTTCATCTCACACAATTACTGTAACTGAAGTTAAAAGAAATGGATAATATTATATCTTGAATAAGTTTGTTATTTCAGGGAAGTAAGGTTAAACAGAAATAACATTTTTATGAGAAAATCATTAACAATGTATAAAATGAGCTGAGAGAACAGTTAATCTATAAAAGGGAAAAAATATGTTATTTGAAAAACATGTGAGTACTTATTTTAAAGTACACTTAGCCCTTGGTCAAACACTTAAAAGAAGAGGAGATTTTATGAGTGATAACCTCAGTGTCTGAGTGGTCCCTACCACTCAGATAGTCACAAACGGACGCAAGTGAAAGACATGGCTTCATATGGTACAAATAACAGTCATAAAAATAGATCAGTATAGGGCCCTCCCTGGTGGCGCAGCGGGTTAAAGCACAGCACTGAGAAGCTAAAGCCACTTTCGCATGAGTTTGATTCCCGCCTGCCCCGGAGGTGACCACATGGCGCGGCAGACCTCTCCTGGCCCGCCCGCTGCTCCTCTCAGCAGTGTACTTCGTTGATCTGCCTGTTCTGCTCCCCACTCTGTCTCTGGTGAAGCCTCTCGCCGCCCCTGCACCTATGGCCTGTACCCCAGTTCTGTATGCATAAATAAATAAATCTTTAAAAAAAAAAAATAGATCAGTATAGACTACAGTTACCATTAAATCTAAATAAGTGTCCATCTGACACAGAGTGGAGTGGAGAAAAGCTCACAGAGGAAACACCCCAGCCATAACTACAGTCCTTGTGTGCAATGCAAATAGAGGTCAGAAGCTGTGTTCTCATGCTCCCTTTTTGTAATGTTTTGGCTCTTTCCAGTCCTGACTGAATACTTATCCCTCTCTCATGGCAGATGTGGTCTCTCCTGGATGATTTACTCAAACTCAATGGGACACCACCAAGCAGTACAACTGTGTTTCCACATTGACAGACAAATTAATACCTTACCTTTCTACGAGTCTTGCAATAAAAGGAAATTGAAGTTTTTAGATTAGAAAAGACTTTATATCACCACATTCAGCTGAAGCCCTAAAGGGGGTTGATAAGGGTGTTTAGATCACTCTGTGTCCGTTGCTGTGTAGTCTCCTTTCCTACTTGCTTAGAGAAGAGTTTATGTTTAAGAACTTGCTGGAATTTTTTATCTGAATCACTAGGATTTATATAGTAAACTTTATCTCCCTTTATAAATACTTTCCTTTGCAACATCAACCTTTATATGTAAGTTTAAAGTAAAATCCCTGCATTAAGATGGAAACATGATTAACAAGATCAGAAAAGATTATAATTATTATTACACTGGTATCTCTAAAAGCCCTCATAGAAAATTATGGCTCAAAATTTGGGGAAAGCAACAGTTAAAACTGTGTTTTTGGTTTTATTTTTTAAACAGACCTTGAAGGCTTTGAAATGGTCCCTTCACTTTTACATTACAGGCCACTAGAATATTTCTCCACAAGCATATATATATATATTTTAATAAAGGCTAGGACTCCTAGAATTTTTGACAGCTGTATCAGATTCAAAATATACCCATATAGTGGTTCTAATTAAGGGAAATTCAGTCATTACTTACCATGGTCAAGCAAAACATTATACCAGCAAATCTTTCCTCACATTCAGCAACTATGGACTCTTAGGCCAGGAGGAGATACACAAAGCCCCCAAATTAAAAAGGGCTCAGTATAACCAGCTTTACTTAAAAGCAGTTATTCAATAAATAGCAGTACAATGACAGCCTGCGACTACTTTTATTTTCTATGTAAAATGCACCTATTTAGTCAACAAAACTGTGGTCACTGGCATTAAATCCAAAACATGATTTGTATCTATAGCCACACTGATGTTGAGATAGAAAGCATCATAAAAATATAAATATCACCTGCCTTGGTCAAAGAGAAGTTACCAAAGCAATTTGAAGATGAATAAAACAAACAAAAATATAAGAAAGAATATATACATATATATATATATATATATATACACACACAAACATATATATATCAGAAATAAGAATGATAATGATGATGAATCCTAAAAATTAAGAAAAAATATATACATATATATATCACAAATAAGAATGATAATGATGATGAATCCTAACCAAAAGTCTAAATAGGGCTCCCCCTGGTGGTGCAACAGGTTAAAGTATCATATTATGAAGCTTTCTGAAGCTACTGCAGCACCAACTCAATCCCTAGCCAGGGAGCTGACCCACATGGTGTGGTAGACCTCTCCTGTGCCGCCCGCTGCTCCCCTCAGCAGTGTATTTCAGTATATCTGCTTGTTCTGCTCCCCACTCTGTCTATGATCATCCTCTCACCCACCACACCTCTGGCCTGTACCCCAGTTCTGTAAACATAATTAAAAAAAAAAAAAAAAGTCTAAGAAAGCACTTTTCATGCCTTACCCACTGAATCTTAGCTATAATACTATTTCCCAAGCACTGTTTTTAAGATTATGAAGCTTAACATCACAGGAAGTTAAATAGCAAAACCAGGACTTGAGTTCAGACAATCTGATTCAAGGGACACAGTGCCTATTATATGCTCCCCTTCTAATACCCACAATACTATACCCTTCCATCCTTTTGTAAGTACCAAGGAGTTGTTTCCCTGGTGTAGTAAGCTATCATCTCAACAATTAAACTGATTTCATAAAACTCTCCCTTTACAGGACTGATTAAATATTGTGGAATATAAGAAAGATTTAAGGGATTATTTTTAAAAAGAGAGATGGTCTTCAGCATTAAGACTATTACCATGTAATTAGATCAAAAGTATTACCCATTATATAGTTAGTTTGCACAGTTCAACTTACTAGAGTGTAGGCAATATTTTCTTTCTGTAAAGGATCAGATGATTAATATTTCATTTGTTATGGTGTACACAGTCTCTTTTCCATCTACTCATTGCTGCCCTTGTGGTCTTTGCAGCATGAAAGTAAGCAATATATTGATGTTACACTAACAAGTAGGTATGGATATATTCTAAGAAAACTATTTACAAAAACAGGGGGGAGGGAGGCAGCACAGCCATAGTTGGTGGATCCTAAATTTAGATTACCAGTTGACATTTCATGAGAAGGAATCAATTCAATTTATTCATTTTCTAGGAGGTGGTATTTCTTTTAAACAAAGTCCATGAACTTCCCAGAAGTCAAGGAGTTGACCTATCAAATTATGTCTCAAACATAATTTGATAATATTTACCCCAAATTTAATGGACTTGCAGTTACTGCCAACAATCAAAACATAATTTGCATTTTCCAAAAAGGATAAGACTTTTAGCAATTCTGGAAGTCATGCAATATTTGTGCTTGCCTGTGTGCTAAGAACAAATCTTTCATCTATTTTTGTGTTATATTTGTTATATTTCATTATTTGGTACAGAGCCATTAGCCAATGTCTCTTCTTCTTAGTCTCAAGGCAAGGTTACCTTACTTTGTGGTAGAGGCAACAAAATCTAGAGTCATTTGCTGCCAGTATTGTTTGGTGTTAGAAATTATTCAAATTACTTTAGTTCTATAATTTATAAAAGCCTATCTCATGTCAAACTAATCTCAATGTTAGAAAAACCTGGATATTAGTTATAATACATGTATAGATAGATAAGTGATTCCATATAGATAAGAATTTTATTTTTCTTCTAATACTCTGAAGAGCTAATGAGCTTTAATGTTGAGAGGAAATTATCATGTTAAGTACTTTCCTGCGATGAAATTTTAAATCTAACCACCCACTAAAATCAAACAATTCAGAATGTACAGAAAGATCCTTTAAAATGTGGAGTATGGCCCTCCCTAGTGGCGCAGCGGGTTAAAGCACTGCACTGAGAAGCTAAAGCCACTTCCGCATGAGTTCGATTCCCGCCTGCCCCGGAGGAGACCACATGGTGCAGCAGACCTCTCCTGACCCGCCCGCTGCTCCCCTCAGCAGTGTACTTCGTTGATCTGCCTGTTCTGCTCTCCACTCTGTCTCTGGTGAAGCCTCTCACTGCCCCTGAGCCTCTGGCCTGTACCCCAGTTCTCTATGTACAAATAAATAAATCTTTAAAAAAAAATGTGGAATATGGGTTGTAGCAGAAATATTCTCACTATCTACCAAAATTATGATAGTTACTATGGGCTAAATAAGTTAACTTTTGTGCATAGCCGGTAATGAAGTCTCCTGTTTAACAACACTTGAGTTGGCTTAGGAGAGAAAGTGTAAACTTGCAATTTAAAACCTGTGTAGCCCTTCGGGTATTCCCCTTATACCAATAACTAAACTAACCAGATTGAGTGTTTAGTTCATATTTTAAAGACTTCAAAACTTCAAATGTCCTTTTGTCTGTTATCCACTGATTTCTGTTAAACTAAATGTTTTTCACTCTGTAATCAATACTTTCTTACAAAAATAAACCCAGGCATTGACAAACAACTCTGCAGCATATTGCAGCTTTCCTTAAGAGTGGACAGCATGAAAAACTACCCTTAAGAATAAAAAAAAACTGCATTGACTCTAGTGCTTATTACACTTTTTACAAGTTTCTTACAGTTGAATCATTCCACTATAACAAGACTTTATTAAATTAAACAGCTACTGAATTGTGAGTTTTCTGAGAATAACATTTAATAAGGCTTTGTCCTTTATTGCTATTTCAAGCCACTGCAAATATGCTATGCTCATTTGGTGGTGAAATTACACAGGAGTAGATGGACTTAAATAATTTGGTATAGAAGCGCTGCAGAGGGAGACTGACGGCAGGGGCAGCTGCCACTGCTCTGCACAGCTGCAGCAGCTTTTTGCCCTAGCCCTGCCTGCTACAGCCTTGGAGATAAACTGAGACAACTCGGCTAGGGAGAGGAAACCAAATTGTGGGAAAAGACTTTATCCCAGGAGCACAAGGATGGTTCAACATCAGAAAATCAATTAATGTAATCCATCACATCAACTGACAGGAGAATAAAAACCACATAATCCTATCAATAGATGCGGAGAAGGCTTTTGACAAAGTTCAG